>NC_050573.1:261979555-262350805 GCF_011100635.1 Trichosurus vulpecula | reverse complement strand
ACATATGTATGCATATACACACATATATACATATTTATATATACATGTTTGTAGGTAAAACTATGTGTATGTACACATTTATGTGTGTATATTCCCAAAATGTGTTTAAATATTCATGTTATTTTATTCTTTTATTTCTTTAATAATAGAAATTTAGCAATTTAATGCAGGCCTTGATATTTAGGTGAATAGATCCATTTTATTTTCACTTACTGGCATCCATTTAACTTGACAGTATTTGTTCTGTCATAGAAGAGCTCAGCAGGAGCTGCTTGTTATTAGCCACTACACACTTGTCAGCATAACCACCCACTGTGGCAGTTAGGAGGGAAAATGGGTAGCCACTGCCAGCCTTTCCATCTGCATTGATTATCTTTACCAAGAATTAAGCAAGCTGCTAGTCACTGTTTTCGTTTTATTGAAACCCTTAGTATCTTTGGCACTTTGTTTTTTCAGACATCACTAGGAAAAGAATACTTCATTTTTGCCTCCTGTGCCTGCCTTGGAAGAAAAGAAATATGACTTTCACTTTCTCCTTTGGAATATTGCCGGCTGTGAATGATGATAAGAAAGTTAGTGGTAAAAACACTTTGAAGCTTTGTCTTCTTCAGTTTTAACAAGATTTTCATTACAAATTTTCTGTGCATTTCTACCTCCCTCCCACTCCAAGATAGCATATATTCTGATTGCCCCATTCCCCAGTCAGCCCTCCCTTCTGTCACCCCACTCGCCTTCATCCCCTTTTCCCTTTCTTGTAGGGCAAGATAGATTTCTATGCCCCGTTGCTTATATATCTTATTTCCTAGTTGCATGCAAAAACAACTTTTTGGACATCTGCTTTGAAAACTTTGGGTTCCAAATTCTCTCCTCTCTTCCCTCCCCATCCATCCTCCCTAAGAAGGCAAGCAATTCAACATAGGTCACACATGTATCATTATGTAAAACCCTTCCACGATACTCATGTTGTGAAAAACTAATTATATTTTGCTCCCTCCTATCCAGTCCTCCTTTATTCAATTCTCTCCATTTACCCTGTCCCTTTTCAAAAGTGTTTGCTTTTGATTGCCTCCTCTCCCTATCTGCCCGCCCTTCTATCATGCCCCCTTTTATCCCCTTCCTCCTTCTTTCCTGTGGGGTAAGATACCCAATTGAGTGTGTATGTCATTCCCTCCTCAAGTCAAATCCGATGAAAGCAAGATACACTCATTCCCCCTCACCTGCCTCCTTTTCCCTTCCAATGGACTGCTTTTTCTTGACACTTTTATATGAGATAATTTGCCCCATTCTATCTCTCCTTTTTCCCTCTCTCAATATATTCCTCTCTCATCCCTTAATTTTATTTTATTTTTTTAGATAGCATCCCTTCATATTCAACTCACGCTGTGTCCTCTGTCTATATATATATAGAGTATATATATATATATATATATATATATATATATACATATATGTATGTATGTATGTATGTATATATATTCCCTTCGACTACCCTAATACTGAGGTTACATGAATTACACATATCATCTTTCCCTGTAGGAATGTAAACCAAATGGTGCAACTTTAGTAAGTCCCTTATGATTTCTCTTTCTTTTTTGCCTTTTCATGCATCTCTTGATTCTTGTATTTGAAAGTCAGATTTTATTTTCATCTCTGGTCTTTTCATTGAGAAAGCTTGAAAGTCCTCTATTTTATTGAAAATCCATATTTTGCCTTGGAGCACGATACTCAGTTTCACTGAATAGGTAATTCTTGGTATTAATCCTAGTTCCATTGACCACCAGAATGTCATATTCCAAGCCCTTTGATCCCTTAATGTAGAAGCTGCTAGATCTTGTATTATCCTGATTGTGTTTCCACACTAATCAAATTAATTCTTTCTGGCTGCTTGCCATATTTTCTCTTTGATGTGAGAGCTCTTGAATTTGGTGACAATATTCCTGGGAGTTTCCTTTTTGGGATCTTTTTGTGGAGGTGATCAGTGGATTCTTCCAATTTCTATTTTACCCTCTGGCTCTAGAATATCAGGGCAGTTCTCCTTGAGAATTTCTTGAAAGTTGATATCTAGGCTCCTTTTTTGATCATGGCTTTCAGGTAGTCCAATTATTTTTAAATTGTCTCTCCTGGATCTATTTTCTAGGTCAGTAGTTTTTCTGATAAGATATTTCATATTGTCTTCCATTTTTTCATTCCTTTGGTTCTGTTTTATAATATCTTAATTTCTCATAAAGTCACTAGCTTCCCTTTGCTCCAATCTGATTTTTAATGTAGTGTTTTCTTCAGTGGTCTTTTGGACCTCCTTTTCCATTTGGCTAATTCTGCCATTCAAGGCATTCTTCTCCTCATTGGCTTTTCAGAGCTCTTTCGCATTTTGAGTTAGTCTATTGGTTAAAATGCTATTTTCTTCAGTATTTTTTGGGTCTCCTTTGGCAAGTCATTGACTTCTTTTTCATGGTTTTCTTGTATCAATCTCATGTGTCTTCCAAATTTCTCTTCTACTTCTCTTACTTTCTTTTCCAAATCCTTTTTGAGCTCTTCCGTGGCCTGAGACCAATTCATATTTTTCTTGGAGGCTTTTGATGTAGGCTCTTTGACTTTCTTGACTTCTTCCAGCAGTATGTTTTGGTCTTCTTTGTCACCAAAAAAAGATTCCAAAGTCTGTGTCTGAATCTGTGTCTGTTTTTGCTGCCTGGCCATGTTCCCAGCCAACTACTTGACCCTTGAGTTTTTCATCAGGGTATGACTGCTTGTAGAGTAGAGACTACTTTGTTCCAAGCTTGAGAGACTGTGTTGCTGTTTTCAGAGTTACTTATACACAGTAATATCTGCCACACCAGTGCTCTGTCTCCCCCAAGAATGGCCAACCAGGATTGCAGCCCAGATCCAGGCAGGGCAAAGCAGGCTTTGCACTCCCCCTCTAATATGCTGCTTAATTCCTCCAACCAGGTGGGCCTGGGGCCCAAACAACCCCAGCTGTAGCTCTGGAAGTAGCCTCTGACATGCACCACCTCTGCATCCCCTGGGGCAGTGTACTGTTGAGAAATCTTTTCACTCTCTCCCAGAAACGTTTCCCACTAACCTTCTTTGTTGTGTTTGGTGTTTGTGGGTTGAGAAGTCTAGTAATTGACACAGCTCACTAATTCAGGGTGCTAGGGCCTGTTCCACTTTGTTCCCAGTCTGGTTGGTATGGCATGGCTCAAGGTGGTCTCTGCTCTGCTCCGCTCCCAGCTCCATGTCATAGACCCTTCCCAGTGACCATCCAGGCTGTCCTGGGCTGGGGTCCTGCTTCCCTTGGTATTTCTCGGGTTCTTCAGATCTACAATTTGTTCAGAGCCATTTTTATAGGTGTTTGGAGGGACATGGGCAGGGGGGAGCTTAAGCAATCTCTGCTTTCCCAGTCTTCCTCAGTTTTTAGCCACAAATGTTTTGATTTACCAAAAAAAAAACACATTTGGAGGCATAATCTATTCCCTCAAATTGTTGAGGGCTACCCTCTTTGATATTATTTTATTTACATGTGTTTTTTTTTTGTCAGTGTATTTATTGGTGACATATTCTTTTTCTCCCCCTTGTATAGATCATTAACACTTCAAATACAGCAGTTGTTTGTTTTTGGTTTCTTTGTTTTGTTCGGGTTTTTTGTATTCTTTTTACCTAGATCAAGGTTTTATATAAAATAAACACTTAAAAATCACATCAAATGGTTAATGGAGATACTGATTGGGAAATATATGTTAATGGACAAAACAAATAAAATATTCTAGAGTGTGATACAAAATGATGGATTTCATTTGCTTGCTTAAAATCAGGAACTGGAAGAGTTTGAAAAATATTACTTTAATGAGGTCGTATACATGTTCCTCTATATTTTATGATATACTAATATTCACAGACAGCAAACAGAGGTCATAGTTAAGTTTCTTTTGTGGAATGACTATAAACAATATTTTTCTCCATTAGAAACATATAGTCAAAAAATACTCATTTCTTTGTATTTATCTCCTTCTCCACTCTCAGGTTTCACTTCTCTATCAGGAGGTAAGGTAGCATATTTCATCATTAGTTCCATGTTATTATGGAAACCTGTGAATAACTGCATTTGCAAGGAAATTCTGTTGACCATTATATTCATCAAAATTCATAGGTCTTCCAAAGATGTTTGTCTCTATCAGATTGGTGTCATTGCATAATTTGTTCTCCTGGTTGTTTATTTGTTTTTTACTTCACTCTGCTTCAGGGAATTCAAGCTTTCTCAAGATTTTTTTTGTCCTGAAAAACCTTTTTTGTCCTTTCTTATGGCCTAATAATATTACATCACAGTCATAGAAAATAACTTGTTCCGCCCTCCCCCAATTGATGGGCATCCCCTAAAATTTCAAATCTACGACATCTCAAAAAGAAATATTTTTAAAAAAACTTCCTTAGTGTTTGACTTAGGACTAATCCTTTTACCTAACCCACTTTCTCCTTTCAGTCCCTCCTTGCTTCCCTTCCTTCTCCTACTTCCCTGTTGATTGAAATATATTTCTCTATCCAGTTCTTTGTGCTCTGAGCTTTCAGGAAAACTAGGGATTCCAGAATTCAACTTTCACAAATTAGATACAATTTTACCAAAACAAGGCAAATGTTGAGGAAAACATATACAGCATAGAGCTATGCATTCAGATTTATGCTTTTTCCTAGAATGTTTCTTTAAAAGTCAATAGAAAGCCTCTGTTTACCAATATTTATGAAATTGTGTCTCCCTCCAAATGGATTCGTTAGAACAATGTGAGTACCTATAGATGTTTCCCAACTCTTTTAAACTGTGCTATTAGAAGGTTATACATAAGTTAGTTACTTCAAGAGGATAATAAATAGATTTCAAAAGGTAATTTTAGAAAGCCATGTTATGAGTCATTCAAAAATGGCTAATTTTTAAGTTAGCATAAAAAAGGAAGACAAATTACAATCATATTCCCACTCACAGTTCACTCTAAAACTCTGTGATGTTAAGGCAGGAACTGGAACATGAAAGTTTTAGAAAAAAGAATGCAGCAATAAATCGCCTGTCCATTTATAAAAACAATGTCAAATTAAGTGGACAATAATAGTTGAATCTTATAGGTAAGGGAAAATTGGGGTAGGGTTAGGATCGTTAGCCATAGTATAGGCCTAGGAATGGAATTAACGAAGATGCAAATAGGGGCCTGAAATGAAGTGAAAATTTAAGAATGGATGTTCACCCAAAGTTACAGTTCAGAATAATGCAGAGAAGCTAGAGTCAGGGCATAAAGAAATTACACAGGTTAGAGCAATCAGTAAGTTAGACATCAGGCTGTCTGGCAGGCAGGTAACAAAATGACACTAGTATCTGACTGAAAAGCAAGGCAGGTGACCAGGGACTAGATAAGTAATTAAGAAAATCCAATAAAGCTAAAGTATCAGGGCAAAGTAAGCCAATTACCTGATTTAAGACACCAATTACAAAACAAACATTGTTTAACACAAAACCTTCATGACACATCCCCAGAGCCTGAATATTCTTCCATTTTGTGTAACAATAACAAAAAACTATTATTTATAGTAAGTGTGGACAGAAAATTAATGAATAAATAAATTCATTCATTTATTCACTACGTATCTATTAAGTAACTAGTATGTGAAAATAACTTTGCTAGGTAAAATATATTGCAAAGATAAAAAAAAAGAAATGAGATGCTATTGTGAAGAATGTGTGATTCGGAGAATGAGTAGCTTCTATCAGGCAGATCCTGACAATGAACTTATTTTTATTAAGTTATCAAATTCTGAACTCAAATACAATCATGCACAAAATGGACTCTTCCATATATGGAGTCAATTATAAAAAAGAATCATATGTACAACTATGAATCTCCATTTTATATCATTCTTCAGTAAATCTTTTTTTAAGGATCAGTGATATTATATTGATTCTTATAATTTACTCTCTGATATTATACTTCCTTCTTAACAACCCTCCTTTTCCAAGGCCCACTCGATTACTTGTGATGAATGATTAATATCTACAACAAACTCTTTATGTAAGTTGTGAATGTGTGTTATTGTGTGCACATGATCATCTGTGGTGTTAAAGTGATTAAAGATCTCTGCCCATTATTCCCCTTAACTGGCCTCAGGTGGAGCCAGTTAAGGGAAGCTTGATTAGGGGAGGTTTGTTTGTGGTAAGTCCAACAAACTTTTGCTAATTTGGTCAGAGAGGTATGAAGGCCTCAGGCCCTAAAATGTATACAGCTTGGCTCCCTGCAGTGATATTATGTTTTAAGTTCCTTGCCATTATGATAAAGTTGGCTTACTGGTTTTGGGATATAATTGTTGCTATAATGAATTGGAGTTATTGGTTTGGGGATCTGATCCTCCAGTGTCTGAATAAATGTTTTACTTCTTCTGCCTCCTATATGGAGAGTTTGTAATATTCTGTGATACAGAACTATACAGGCATATTCATGTTTATCATCAATATTGTGACACTTGCCTTACTGATACAGCATCCATCTCTTAAAACATTCATATAAAAGTGAAAGTCATCTTATAGCCACTCCACCCATTCCTCCTTCTTTTCTATACTCTCTTTGTACACTAGTTATGAGAAATTGTAGATTTAAGTCCCTTCTTCCTTTTTTCTACATTATTGTCTTCCTTTTATCCCTGCTTTTCTTCCCAGTATTAACATTTTCAGAACAGAATCAATTCACCTTTATGGTCCTCTGTTTTATCTTAACTCCTTCAGTAGTCTTTGAAGACATTTGGCTCTTTTCACCCTTTTAAGGGGCTTGGAGCATGAAAGGGAAGATTTTAAAATTGAGTTCTTTTTTGTAAGTCTATACATGAGCTTGTGCAACCTTATTGTAAAGGTGGATTAACTGGAAGGGATTTCTGGGTGTGAGTATCTGTTAGCTTATTGAATTTTTACCTCATTAGGGATCTTGGTATCTTAGAACAGTGGTGGCCAAGGCAAACAAAAAAAAGGGACCACTAAACCAGGCAAACATTTCCTTTGTCCTAGAAAACAATATTAATATACACTTTATTGTGCTTTATTTATTTTGTTCAATTTTTACCAATTACATTTTACCCTGGTTTAGGCTGCACTTGGGAGTCACCCACATATTCAATGACCAAAGCATGGTCCTGTATTTCACTTTTTTTCCCTTTATTTTCAAGGGTCCATTGTAGACTTTGTAGTTTCCATTGTAGTCCATTGTAGGTTCCTTTATTTCTCTTTGGAGCCTATAATTCACTATTGAATCTCCATTTAAGTCCTTTTTTATTTGTTCTCTTTCCCCTAAAGTCATTTCACCTAATATACATCTAATATTTTTATTTCTGTGGTGGGAAGCATCACTCTTTGAGCCACAGAAGTTCACAGTCTTAAAGATATTTTTGAATCATCCTACTTCCTCAACCTGAATGTTTAATCAATTATGAAATTTCATTGATTTTAAATAGACAACATCAGACTCATCTACTTATCTCCTTTCACATGACAATCACTTTATTTCAGACTGTCATCACCTCTTACCTTAATTAAAATGACAGCCTTCTAATAGGTATTTTTGCTAGTTTCTTCTCCTTGTCCACATTAGTTGTGAAAATGATACTCTTAAAATAAAAATCTGATCATGTCATTTGTCTTCCCACAGCTCATCATTGTCTCCATACTTAATTCAAATTATTGTTTGTTATCCACTTTAGATATCTACATTTCAACCAAACTCTGCCTATTGTATATATATGTATATATGTATATATGTACATATATGTGTGTGTATACATATATATGTACATATATATGTATATATATATATGACACTTGATTTCTTGCCCTCTTGCCTTTGCACATATTGTGCCCCATGCCAAGAATTCATGCTTTCCTCACTTCTGCCTCTTAGAATCCCCCTGCGATTTCCCTGAAACATTGCCTATATAAAGACTTTTCTTATCTTCATTTTTTATTTATTTGTTTTTCTCACCAAAATTTCCCTTTTGTATGCTCAGTATGTACTTGTGTATATACATTTTCTATCACCTAGTTTAAAAGCAAAATGCTTTAGGATAGACACTAATATATTATTCTATTTTTCTTTGTAACATATCACAGGGCCTGTCAGAAAATATCTGCTTAATAAATGTCTGTTGAATGAAATAAATGGAATTATTTCTTTCTGTTCACTCATTGGTAGAGTGGAAATAAACAACTGAAATACCAATGGATCACCAGCTCCATCCACTTTTACCAAGATCATTTAAGTTAATCATTACTTAGATCCTTCCATGTGGTTTTTAGACTTATTTACTTTACATTTTGAAAATCCTGTTTTCCTTAATAGTGTTTGTTCAAGTTATACATAAAGATAATTTTCACCATTTACTTTCATAAAATTTTGAATTTCAATTTTTTTTCTCCCTCTCTCCCTACCCCCTCCCCAAGACAGCATGCAATTTGATATAGGCTATATTAGTCATGTCATAAAAGAAGAATCAGAACAAAAGAAAAATAACACAAAAAGAAAAAAAAGAGAAAATAGTATGCTTCCATCTGCATTCCAATTTTTTCTCTGTATGTGCATAGCATTTTCTATCTTGAGTCTTTTGGAATTGTCTTGCTTAAAATGTTGTGTTGTTGAGAAGAGCTAAGTCTATCAGCATTGGTCATCAGTCAGTGTTGCTGTTACTGTGTATAATCTTCTGATCTGTTCACTTCAGCATCTGTCTGTCAGCATTAGTTCAAGTAGGTCTTTTCATGGTTTTCTGAAATCTGCTTGTTCCTCATTTCTTATAGAACAGTATTGTTCTATTACATTCATACACAGCAACTTTTAAAGCCATTCTCCAATTGATGAGCATCCCTTCAATTTACAATTCTTTAGCAAAACAAAAAGTACTGCTATGAATATTTTTGTAGATGTGAGTCCTTTTGAATTTTTATTATCTCTTTAGGACACAGAGCTAGTAGTGGTACTGCTGGATCAAGGGCTATGCGCAATTTTATAGCCCTTTCACCATAGTTCCAAATTGCTCTCCAGAATGTTTGGATCAGCTCACAACTCCACCGACAATGAGTTAGTATCCCAATTTTCCCACATCTTCTCTAACTTCTATCATTTTCCTGTTTTTGGTCATATTTTCCACTCTGATGCATGTGGTATTTCAGAGTTGTCTTAATTTTCATTTTTCTAATTAATAGCAATTTAGAGTATTTTTTCATATGCCTATAGATAGCTTTAATTTCTCCATCTGAAAACTGTTCATATCCTTTGACCATTTATCAATTGGGGAATGATTTGTATTCTTATAAATTTGACTCAGTTTTTAATATATTTTAGAAATGAGCCTTTATCAGAGGCATTGCCTGTAAAATTTTTCCCAGCATTCTGCCTCCATTCCAATCTTGGTTGCATTGACTTTGTGCAAAAATTTTGTAATTGAATGTAATCAATTGCATTTCATAATGTTCTCTATCTTCTATTTGGTCACAAATTCTTCCATTCTATATAGATCTGACAGGTAAATCATTCTTTGTTCTACTAATTTGCTTATGGTGTCACCCTTTATGTGCCCTTTTGTGTGCATTTTGACCTTATCTTGGTATATGGGATAAGATGATGGTTTATCCCTAGTTTCTGCCATACTGTTTCCTAGATTCCCAGTAGTTTTGGTCAAATAGTGAGTTCCTATTCCAGAAGCTGGAGTCTTTGGGTTCATCTAATAGTAAATTACTATAGTTATTGGCTACTGTGTGTTGTATAAATAACCTATTCCACTGATCCACCACTCTATTTCTTAGCCAGTAACATAGTTTTGGTGATTACTGCTTTATAATATAGTTTTAGAACTGATATGGTTAGGTCACCTTCCCTTGTGTTTTTTTTTCATTAATTCTCTTATTATTCTTGAACTTTTTCCTTCAAAATCAATTTTGTTATTTTTTTCTAACTCTATAAAATAAATGTTTGGTCATTGGATTGGTATGGCACAGAATACCCATAAATAATGGATATTTTTCCAATTATTTAGATCCTACTTTATTTCTGTGAAAATTGTTTTGTAATCATGTTCATATGGTTCCTGGGTTTGTCTTGGCAGGTAGACTTACAAGTATTTTATGTTGTCTTTATTTATTTTAAATGGAATTTCTCTTTCTATCTCTTGCTGCTGGGCTTTGTTGGTAAGATATAAAATGCTGCTGATTTATATGGCTTTATTTTCTGTCCTGCAACTTTGCTAAAGTTGTCAATTATTTCAATTCGTTTTAGTTGGTTCTCCAGGATTCTTTAAGTATTCCATTATTTAAAAATACAGCCACAACAAGTATTAATAGAGAATCCTTGCCCCTAACAAAATAAAAATATTTCTTTTCTAAGAACTTTGAATTGCTTATCATCTCTAATACTGGGCAAATTTTGACATTGTTAATGATGAGTAAGTACAGAAACATCAAGTTTAAGGATTATCTTATGTGATATTAGTTCCAATAAGGATCACAAAAACTGTAGTCATAGAGAATTTCAATGTTAGAGCATCTGTATTACATGTAGAGAAATTACCATATTTCCATTCTACTCACAACTTTAAAAAAAGAGTGGAAAGTGGGACTTAAAAAATTCAATAAGCTTTTCCTAGTTTTTACATTGAGCACTTGAATGATATTTATGGCAATTGTGCAGGCTGAGCTTATTGTGCTTTTGGCTCACATGTATGTTCTTTCTTTACAGGAAGAAACAGAAGTGATAGTCAATGATAGGTGAACTTCACCTTTCAATTAGCCCAAAACATGCACATGCACACACATGTGTACAAGCATGTACTCACATACACTTAATAAATTGAAATCTAACAAAATATACTGAATCTTTTTTAGTTAATGCAATGCAATAATGCTGCTTTATTTATTCCTTAAACAATTTCAGGGACTTAGTGAATTTTAGAGTTGAAGTGTATTCTGGAAGTCAGCCACATCAAACCTTCCTTTTTCAATGAAATACCTGAGGCACAGTCAAATTAAGTGAATTACCATTTTTGTTTGTTTTTCATTATGTAGCTTTTTGCAGCTCAGAGCATGCAATTTGTGATTAAAAGAAAAAGATAGGTGGTTAGGCTATTTATGGTCTTTTAATAATGATAGGGATACCTCCCATAGAATTGTCATCTTTCACATGTTTTGATAATGCTGAATATGCACCCCTCTACACTAAGATCCATGAGGAAGTTATCATTACCTCAACTGTATATCTGAGGGAACCAACGCACAGAGATATTAGGTCCCTTCTGCTGTTAGCATATGCAAAGTTAGAGATAGAATTGGAACTGATATTTAGTCTCCAAAAGCCTTAATCAAATGATCCCATCACTTGACAGCAAAGAATGCCACCATCAAATAATAAATAACACTTTCATTCCTGAGAATTATGATGTCAAAATAGACAGTGAGATATCTTCAGAGTCAGGAATACCTGAGACCAATTTTTTTTAACTTAATACTGACAGTGTAGTTCTGGGCAAGTCAGTCTCAGTGAATTAGATAGCTTTCTAACATTGTAAATTGAGATTTATATTAACATAAAGAACTCAATGTGAGCTCCCTACAATGATAAAATCATAGATATGGTAAAACAAAAGAAAACTTCATGTACATGCATATATGCTTACATACACTCATATACATATGTGTGTACACAATATACATACATACACATATACACATACATACAGCTGTAAATTATTTTAGGAAAATACAGGAGAAGGATGTGGCAAGAATTTTTGTCCCTGTTCCATTCAAAAAGCTTACCCAGCAATGGCCCCCAAGCCCATAAGGAAGAAATAAGACATATAAAAGGTTATATTTATCACTTTAGAGGTCAAAAAGACTTAACAGATAATAATCCAACCAACTCATATTTGAAATGAAATCTAAAGATGTTTAACAATTTAATCAATGCCACGTAATTAGGATATGGAAGAGGTCAGATGTGAATCCAGGTCTTCTGACTCTAAAAATCATTGTTCTTTCCACTATACATGTTGAACAGATTGTAATCTGCAAATTGCACCCTAACAGAAAGTACATTTACAAAGATATGCACGCAGTAAACACATCTTTAATTGTGGATACCAAGTAAAATGGTATTCAAAAATAAAAGAGAAATAATATCAATTTACATGTGAATTGGTCTGCATGGGAGTGTAATTATTGTGATTCTCTAATTCATTGCTTCTGGGGAGTTAGTGTATCATTCCCTCTATTCCATTTAGTTAAGGAAGGCTTGATGTAGAAGGACGTAATGGTAAAATAATGGTGAAAGATAATTGAAGGAAGAAAAGGGTGTATATTTAGTAGCTTTGTTTCAGACTGACATTATCTGCCTATATATATATACACACACACACACACATACATGCATATATATGTATATACACACATACATGTGTGCATGTATATGTGTATATATGTATGCACATATATATGGGTATATATATATATATATATATATATATATATATATATATATATATATATATATATTACGTAAAAATTTCTTCTCTCGTGTGCTGTTTGAATGACCAGAAGATGGCAATCTTACTGCCAATGTACCATGCTATCTGCTATTCATGAATGTTGTTGTTGAATCATGTTTCAATCATGCCCAACTCTTCATGACTCCATTTGAAGCTTTCTTGGCAAAAATACTGAAATGCCTTGCCATTTCCTCCTCTAACTCATTTTACAAATGAGAAACTGAGGAAAACCAAGTTGTGACCTACCCAAGATCTCACAGCTATTATAAATCTGAGGCCAGATTTGAGTTTAAGAAGAAGAATCTTCCTAACTATAGGCCCATAACTCTATGCTCTGTGCCATCTAGCTGTCCCTGTATTCATAAATAGATTGCATAGAGCTTAGAGAAATTAGTTACAATAACCAACATGTTAAGCAAATAACATTTATTTTCATAATCTTTCTAGTCCTGTTACCTCATCTATGAAATGGGAGTAAGATATATGCACTATGTATGTCATAGAACTGTTTGGAGGAAAGTCTTTTGAAAACAGTATAGAAATATGAATTATTTATTCATATCACTAATATTAAGGTTCACAACCTAAACATGACCCTATACAATTTTCTTTGAAATAATATGAAGGTCTATTCTCAAGTCAGGCTCAAAGAACATTTCATAAGTGAAGTAATATAGGGTGCATTAATTCATCATAGCTTTCTACCTCCTGAACCTCAGATCAGCTTTTTCTTAGCCTGAGGCAGCCTATTCCATTTTTAGACATATTTAAGTTTAAAGATTCCTTTCCCTTCACATTTGCATTAACTAAATTAGACTTTCTGCAATTTTTACTGATTCTTGCTAGTTATGCCCTCTGGGTTCAAACAAAACAATTCAAATTCTTTTTTCCCTCTATAACTCCTTAAAATATGTGAATGATCACTATTACATTTCCTTTATGCCTTCATAAATTTCTTTGAACCAATGTTGACAAAGCATGATTTCAAGTATCTGCAAAATACACATCCTTTACTAAAATGGTCTACTTTGTTGATACTTTATTAGAATAATTTCTATACGTATATATATATATATATATATATATATATATATATATGTATTCATGTGTGTGTGTGTGTGTGTGTGTGTATATATATATATATATATATATATATATATATATATATATATATATATATATATGTATAATCACACCAGTGTGAGTATGATTTCCACCATTGCAAATTACACCTCCTCTAGTCTTGTTCATTCTGTTACCCTTTTACCATATTTCCTTTTAAATCTTCCTCAAGGGGTATCATGGAAGGGGCTTCCTTCAGAAACACCTAAAATTTCATGGTTACCAATGGAGCATATGGTTGTCCAATGCTTATCACTTGTTCTCACAACTTGATTGATTTATCATCTTCTCTGCTATTTTGCTTTAATTATACCTTTTCTTTCTGTTTTTGTGGGAGGAGTAATAACTGATTTTATTGTACAAGAAATAGCAGTTCTGTAGTAAAGCTTAATTAATTTTGAAAGGATATTTTTAGTTTAATCCATGGTATCAATTTACTTCCAAATGCAAAATGTTTCATAAAATTACACTTTAAACTTTCATTTTAATATCTCACATAAATTTCCTGATTCAAGAAAAGGAAACCACAGATGAGTATGAACATAACCAAAACCTTAAACAGAACATCTACGTTACTATGACCTCCTAAAACAGTTCATAGTTTTCTCAGCTCTATTGATTTAAATGGCATCTATACATTACATTAAAACTAAATTATTTCCACCATATTTGCATAAACTAGGTCCTTGTAAATGTATGTTTTAAAACAGCTTAGAGCTACCAAGAACTATTTATTAGTCAAGTAATATTCTAAATCATAAGGAACCAAGAGCAAACAAAAAAAATTCATATTTGTAAGTTTATGTGGATGATCAAAATTATTACAAAGATGTCTACATCAATCACTCTAAAAGTGTATGTTTAATTTAAGCTGTCTAAAGGAAAAGGACACTCTTTATGATGGGATTAAAAAATAGAAATGTCAATTTTACGTGCCTCAATTGTAAAAATTTCATTTTAAGAAAAACAATGACCATTTTATAATTTATTTAAAACCTTTTTTCTGATTTGAAGAGTTCCAAAAGATTACACCTTATTGTCTCTGGAAAATTCTTTCTGTTTCTCTAATCATATTTTGCATTGTTAATGTTCTGCAGCCTTCTAATACTCAACATGTACCTTCCATATGCAACTGATGTATGTAAAAGATCCTGCCACATATGTTTTATAGAGACTGAAAACTTAGACGCAGAAGGCAGTCCTTAGGATTTTTGTTCCATAGCAATTAGAACTTTTCTTCTCTTCCCCCCAAGCTGCCCATCATTTATATCTTCTATTCTTTCAGATATCTTGAGAATTTGTTTCCTCAGTGAACTTAGAATTAAGTAGCATTTGGCAGACACTTGTAGGTACATACTCAGGCTTGATCTAATTAATCTTCTTATAGTCTCATTTTGTTTTCATTACCGTTATTTCTACTTCATTTTGTGGCATATTTTGGCATTGATGATAGGGTTACAGTATGGTTGCCATACCATCATTGCTTTTGAAATTATTTTCTTTTTTAACATTTCAACTTATTGTGTATTTTTAACAATCTTTTCAAATTTTTAGTTCTATATTCTCTCCCTCCTTCCCACATTTTCTCATACTCAATGAGGAAAAAAGCAATATATGATCAATAACACATGTGAAATCATGCAAAATGTGTTCTCATATTAGCCATATTTCAAAAAATAAATCAAATAAGAAAATTATGCTTCAATTTGCTCTCAGCTCATCAGTTCTCTCTCTGGTGGTGTATAGCATTTTTTCATGATGAGGGCTTTGGCATTGCTTTGTATTGATCAGAGTAGCCAAGTCTTTCACAATTAATAATCATTTCGATATTGATAGTACTATGAACAGTGATCTTCTGGTCCTTCTCTCTTCACTTTGCATCAGTTCATATAGGTCTTGCCTTTTTTTCTTCTAAAACCAAATCCCTCATCTTTTCTAATAGCACAATAGTACTTCAGTTGTACTTCAGTACAACTTGTCCTGTTGTTTCTGTCCACAGACATCTAAATTATACTAGCAAAGAGAACAGAGTTCAGTGAGAGGCACTCTGTATTTGTCTCTCTTCAGTTGTAAACTGTGATCAATGAATTAATCAGTTAGTACATAATACTGATTAATATACTTTAAATGATTAGGATGACCCTTGGAAAATTTGGACAATATGCCCCCATTATTATAGTCAAATATAACTATTTTTAGGAGAGAGGAAAATAACTATGGTAAAAAGTAGTAACACAATGAATAGAGAGCTGAACCTGGAATCAGGAAGACCTGAAGACCTGAATCAAATGTCTTTACATAACTACTAGTTCTATGACCCTGAGCAAGCCATTTAACATCTACCTCAGGTTTTATTCTGTGAAATGGGATAATAATAGCACCTGCTCCCAAAAGAGTTGTGGAGATATAATGAGATATGATAAGTAAAGCACTTTTATAACAGTAAGGCTGACAAATTTTAGCTATTATAGCTAATAATATTTTTTAAAATACTCTGACATGTGGGTTCTCTGTCCAAAGGAATGGAATTTTTATTTGCTTTGATATACTTTTCAAGGTATCTTGAGGTTGGGGGCTAGATTTATTTCTTCCTTGTGCATTCTATCATTTTGTGTGTGAAAAACCTTAGACAATTAACTCTTTTGTTTTCTGCAGTTTTCATTTATGATTTCTCAAAATATAACTATGGAAAAATCAGGTGTTGAAAAATCCCAATGTCATCCTGATGGAGTTACTTGAATATGTTTTTTTTTTTTACTTTTATTTTATTTATTTTTTATTTATTTAATAATTTCAGATTTCAGCATTGATTTTTGCAAGAGTTTGAAATGCAAATTTTCTCCCCATTTCTACACTCCCCCCACCAACTCCAAGATGTCATAGACTCTGATTGGCCCATTTCCCAGTCAGCCCTCCCTTATGTCACCTCACTTACTCCCATCCCCTTTTCCATTACTTTCTTGTAGGGCAAGATAGATTTCTATGCCCATTGCCTGCATATCTGATTTCCTAGTTGCATGCAAAAAATTTTTTTTTAAACATGTGTTTTTAAAACTTTGAGCTCCAAATTCTCTCCCATTTTCTCTCCTCATGCACCCTCCCTAAGAAGGCCAGCAATTCAGCACAGGCCACATGCATATCATTATGTAAAACCCTTGCACAATACTCATGCTGTGAAAGACTATATTTTGCTCCTTCCTATTCTATCCCCCTTTATTCAATTTTCTCCTTTGATCCTGTCCCTTTTCAAAAGTGCTTGTTTTTGGTTACCTCCTCCCCCTATCTTCTCTCCCTTCTATTGTGCCCCTTTTATCACTTTCCTACTTCTTTCCTGTGGAGTAAGGTACCCAATTGAGTGTGTATGTTATTCCCTCCTCCTCAGGACAAATGCGGTGAGAGCAAGATTCACTCATTCCCCCTCACCTGTCCTCTCTTCCCTTCCTCCAGAACTGCTTTTTCTTGCCATTTTCATGCAAGATGATTTACCCCATTCTATCTCTCCCTTTCTCCCTCTCTCAATATATTCCTCTCTCATCCCTTAATTTGATTTTTTTTTAGATATCATCCATTCATACTCAACTCACCCTGTGCCCTCTTTCTATACATACATACATATATAATATGTATGTATGTATATTTGTATATTCCCTTCAGCTACCCTAATACTGAGGTCTCCTGAATCATACACATCATCTTTCCATGTAAGAATATAAACAAAAGAGTTCAACTTCAGTAAGTCCCTTATGATTTCTCTTTCTTGTTTACCATTTCATACTTCTCTTGATTCTTGTGTTTGAAAGTCAAGTTTTCTATTCACCTGTGGTCTTTTCACTGAGAAAGCTTGAAAGTCCTCTGGTTTATTGAAAATCCATATTTTGCCTTGAAGCATGATACTCACTTTTGCTGGGTAGGTGATTTTAATCCTAGTTCCACTGACCTCCGGAAAATCATATTCCAAGTCCTTTGATCCCTTAATGTAGAAGCTGCTAGATCTTGTGTTATCCTGATTGTGTTTCCACAATACTCAAATTGTTTCTTTCTGGCTGCTTGCAGTATTTTATCTTTGATCTGGGAGCTCTGAAATTTGGCAACAATATTCCTAGGAGTTTTCTTTTGGGGATCTTTTTGAGAAGGCGATCTGTGGATTCTTTCAATTTCCATTTTGCCCTCTGGCTGTAGAATATCAGGGCAGTTCTCCTTGATAATTTCTTGAAAGATGATATCTAGGCTTCTTTTTGGATCATGGCTTTCAGGTAGGGCAATAATTTTTATATTATATCTCCTGGATCTATTTTCCAGGTCAATGGTTTTTCCAATGAGGTATTTCACATTGTCTTCCATTTTTCATTCCTTTGGTTCTGTTTTAGAATATCTTGATTTCTCATAAAGTCACTGGTTTATACTTGCTCCAATCTAATTTTGAGGTAGGATGTTCTTCAGTGATCTTTTGGACCTTCTTTTCCATTTGGCTAATTATTCCTTTCAAGGCATTCTTCTCCGCATTGGATTTTGGAGCTCTTTTGCCATTTGAGTTAGTCTATTTTTAAGGTGTTATTTTCTTCAGTGTTTCTGGGTTCTCCTTTAGCCAGTCATTGACTTGCTTTTCATGGTTTTCTTGCATCACTCTCATTTCTCTTCCCAGAGCTTCTTATACATCTCTAACTTGCTTTTCCAAATCCTTTTTGAGCTCTTCCATGGGCTGAGACCAATTTATGTTTTTCTTGGAGGCTTTTGATGTAGGCTTTTTGACTTTGTTGACTTCTTCTGGCTGTATGTTTTGGTCTTCTTTGTCACCAGAGAAAGATTCCAAAGTCTGATTCTGAATCTGAGTCCATGTTTGTTGCCTGGCCATATTCCCAGGCAACTTACTTAACCTTTGAGTTTTTCATCAGGGTATGACTGCTTGTAGGGTAGAGAGTACTTTGTCCCAAGCTTGAGAGGCTGCACTGTTGCTTTCAGAGCTATTTCTACACAGCAATTTCTGCTGCACCAACGCTCCTCCACCCCCAAGAACTGGCAACCTGGAGCAGACTCAGATCTAAGCTCGCTCTGCACTCCCACTCTAATCTGCTGCTTAATTCCTCTCACCAGGTGGGCCTGGGGCATGAAGCAACCCCAGCTGTAGTTTTGTAGCTGCACCACCTCCCCTGCCCCCATGCCAGTGGCCAAACAGCAAACTCCTTTCACTCTGTCTCAGCAGCTTTTCCCACTAACCTTTTCTGTTGTCTTTGGTGTTTGTGGGTTGAGAAGTCTGGTAACTGCCACAGCTTACTGATTCAGGGTGCTAGGGCCTGTTCCACACAGTTCCTGGTCTGGTTGGTCCAGGAGCAGTTCACGCTGGGCTCTGCTGTGCTCTGCTCCCAGTTCCTTGCAGGAGACCTTTCCCTGCAACCATCCATGCTGTTCCGGGATGAAACCTGCTTCCCTCTGCTATTTTGTGGGTTCTGCAATTCTAGAATTTGTTCAGAGACATTTTTCCAGGTGTTTGGAGGGACCTGGGGAGAGCTCACAGCAGTCCCTACTTTCCTGATGCCATCTTGACTCCTGAATATGCTTTTAAATCCAAATCACTCTGGCTTTCACTGTTTGATAAATAATAGGTCCTAGCCCAAGCCTTACTTGCTCACTGGTTAGGTTTTAATGTCTCAGAGGAGTGCAAATAGCAATTATTTCTGTTCTGGCCAGAAACTTTGAGAGTCTTGTCATCCCAGACTTATTCTTCTATGAAGGCAAACTAGGCCATCTTTTGTCTAAATTCTTAACTAACCTTTAATCACTGAATGGGTGCTGCTTCAGACAAATTCAGCCCTGGGAATGACCTTAACTTAAAAAGGCCAAGTTCTCCCACAACATCCTGGGCCACTACTAGTCATCTTGACTTGTGTCTTGCCATGTACCTCCAATGACTCTGGAGGAGAGAGTAAGGCTGATGACTTCGCACAGTTCTTTCTCATTTAAATCCAATTCACTTTCAAGTGAAGACATCATCATCCATCATCATTGCTTCTTTTCCAGAATGAAAGACAAACAGCACTTCTTATACCACTGCAAGTTAACCTCCTTACCATTGGGAAATGTTCATTATTAATGACTAAATGCAAATTAATCAACTTAACCTGGCATTTACCTTCAACTCAAAATTTTCATTATATACCATAGAGGATAGTCACTTTCAGCAAAAAAAAATTGTCATGACCCTTCGTCAATATCAATAAGCAACTATTTTTACCAATCTCTCTTCCTTTGGCCTTATGTATTTAGCAGAATAGCAACTTAGGTTTTATTAATTGAACTTCTTTTTCTGATTAAAGACATTATAAACAGGAGGCATAGCTGAGATTGTGGATAGCAAGAAATTCTCCTTGCTAAAACTCTTTAGCTATTCTCTATAATTGTTTTGAAATATTTGGAGACTAGAATAAAGAATATATACATGTACTATACACACAAAGACATATATATATATTTGTGTATATATGTGTGTATATAGGTATATGTGTGTGTGTGTGTGTATATATATATATATATATATATATATATATATATATACATATGTATATAAATGGAGAGAGAGAGAGAGAGAGAGAGAGAGAGAGAGAGAGAGAGAGAGAGAGGTTGGAATATTATATTGCAGAAGGCAGAGGATATGGGCTTTGAGCCAAGAATAACTTACCTAACAAAACTAAGTATAATCTTGAAGAGGAAAAAAAAGATTCTTAATGAGATAGAGGACTTCCTAGCATTCATAGTGGAAAAAAAACCCCAGCTACTTTGAAGGTTTGGCAGTCAAACACAAAAGTAAAAAGAAGCATTAAAAAGGCCAAGACTAAGGAAAAATCATAAGAAACTAAATACAAATGACTTGCTTCCATTTAGTATGGGAAGGTAATAGATGTGTTCCCTCCAAAATCTATATATTAAATTATAGAGGGATTCTAATTAGTCAGAAGCCCTTGAGTGTTTTGCTTTGTCCTAATAATCTTAAAAGATGAATGAAAAGAGAAGGGAATAAAATTAGTAGTTGAGTAAGGGAAGGGAAAGACAGGTTTGAGGAAATTATTTCACATTTGGGGTTCAAGTAGATATCTATACAACCAGGGGGGGAAGTGAAACTTGAAACTCACTTTCATCTGAACTGGGTAAAAGAGGGAAGAATGCACACATCCATACCCACTGACCCCCACCTACAGCTGGTGGAGAAATACATTTCATTCAACAGAAATAGTAGTGGTAGTGAAGAAATAAAGGGGAATTAGAGGGAAGGTATATTTGTTGGAAGGATTAGTCCTAAGAAATCAAACTATGACTAAAGTGGTACAAAAATATGTCTAACTCTTTTCAAGATGGCAAATAATTAGTATCTGATGGGATGCTTATAAACTGCTTGATAAATGGTTATTGATTGATCAGAGACTGCAAAACAAGTTATATTATGCAAATATGATAGAATACTATGGTGCCATAAGATATTAAGAAGAGGATGGTTTCAGAGGAAAACAAAATCTGGGAAGACTTGTGTAAACTAATGCAGAATGAAGGAAAAAGAAACAGAAAGTCAATTTATCCAATGACCAAAAAAACATGATAAAGATAAACAATTTTGAAGGATTCTTGTCAACATAATGACTAGCTACAAATCCTGAAGACTAATTATGAAACAGAAAGATGGCACCACATTCTAATATAGAGATATAGAACTCAGAGTGCAGAATGAAGTCGATTTTGGTGAGTTTGAAAGTGGTTGATGTGGATATTTCTTTTAATTGACTATCCACATAAACAATACTTCCTTTTTCTTTGGATCTCAATGTGGCAGAGGGGTTATAATGAGAGAGATGAGAATACACCAATTTGATTGTTGACAAAATATAATTTAATAATATGTATCAGCCCCATTTTGAAAACTTTGAAACAAGTTTTGTATATATTGTAATACATTTCTAAAAACATATGCAATATTTCCCCAGAATAATACAAGGTATTAAAGGTCATGAAGTATTGCATTTTAGACTTTGTGTAGCAAGTGATTAGAGAAGTATTTTGGACATATTACCTACTTAATAAATATTTTTTGAACTAAATTATTTTAACAGTACGCATACCCTCTTTCCCACATCCCTCTGGGACAGGAGATGATATTACAGTGGGTAAAAATAGGAAAGATGCTAATGAATGTAGAAGGATTAAACATAACATGGAGAATGTGAAAAGGTATAAAGTAAATAGAAATGTCAAAAGGACAAAACGATTCTGCTTGTTTAGTGGCTTCAGTTGTTTATCCTTCTTCATGCCACCATTTGGGATATATTCTGGCAAAGATATTGGAATGGTTTGACATTTCTTTCTCCAAGTCATTTTATAGATGACGTAAGTGAGACAAAGAGGGTTAAGTGACTTGCCCAGGGTTATAAACCTACTGAGTGTCTGGAGCTGAATTTGAGTTCAGGTCCTACTGATTCATAGGCACACACTCTATCTGCTGTACCACCTAGCTGCCCTAAAATTCTAAGTGATAAGCTTAATGGAAAATAGTTGTCTACGTGTAATGAACAGTTAGAAAAAGATCTCATAGATGAGGTAGTACTTATAATATATGATTTGAAGAGTATAGTAGTAGGCATGGTCAACTTCAGCTAGATATAACAGTGAGTGGTTAGAGTGTTACATATGGAGTCAAAAAGATCTGAATTCTAATCTTCACTCATACTTTCTATGTGATGCTGGCCAAGTCACTTAACCTCTCTCAGCCACAGTTTCCTCATATTTAAAATGGGAACATAACAGCACCTATTTCAGAGGGTTGTTGTGAGGATCAAAGGAGATAACAAATGTAAAATGCTTTGTAAACCTTAAATCTCTATAAACCTTGAATCTACTATTTTTACCATTATAATCTTTATTATAATTTACCATTAAAATAGAAATACATGAAAGAAATCATGAAATAAGTTGTTTTCTTTTTTAATATGATGGTTAGAATAGTATCCAAGTTTGAAGTTACAATACTGATAAAAGGAAGGGTGTAGATATTAAAAAATGTGGAAGAGGAGATATAATATTGAAGCATATTATGTGTGACAGTAGGCACATAGTAGAGGGCCAAAAGTTGACTAGAATTCTTATCTCAGCAGAAAAGAAAGAGTTTTCATTAGAAATAAGATAAGGTCTGATTTCATGTTAAGGTAGCAGGGAAAATATACAATTATTCTTGAAATAACATGACATTTCAAGTTGCTTCATTTGCAAAATGAGGACAACTATTACAACCTAATTCAAAGTGTTAGTGTGAGGATGATAAAAGCAATTGTAACATATTCTGGAAATAGAAAGCACCATGTAAAATCAGAAAACAATAGGATAACTTAAGAATTGAGGTTATTTTCATTAAGAGGAAATTCAAATAATCTTCGTTTTTTATTCAAACACGTGTCAGAAAATTATCTACTCATACACATGCTAAGAAAATATATAACATTCATGCTTCTTTCAATAATTGCACAATTGGTCATTAATGCAGAAATTCCCGCCTCCAATATATGCATGTCCCATCTATAACACATAGCTCAAACCTTAGGCACCATTAAATCACTTATCTATGATAACATCTCTCTTAAAAGTGGGATTTGAATTCATATCTTATTAATTAGTAGGTGAACGCTCTTTGTACTCTTCAAATACATAGCTGAACAAAATGAATGTTGAGAGGGATTTATATCTAATTATTAAAAGGTAGACTCTAAGTAACCACACTTTTTATGCTTCTAGAATTTGATGGAGAACCTAATTAAGCTTTCTGGAATGATTTTTAATAGCAGTTGATGGTAGACAAATATGAAATGCCAAGAGATATTTCCTATTGTGCTTGAGTTCATCTACACTCAGTTCAGGTCAGATCTTAATGAAAGTGAGAATCTCAATGCATCCAAGCAAATTAATACAAAAATTTCAAAACTCAAAAAAATTTTAAATAAACTTTGATAAAACTAAGATACTGCTGGGTTTTGGATAATTTTGTGTGTATGTTTTTAAGATTTAAATTTGCACATGAGGGAATCTGCTTTCCTTTCATCCATTTTGGTTGAAATAACATCTAATTTAGTGAATAATTACTAGCATATCCCTGTCCTGCTTTCTTTCTCTCAACATCAAATTATGACTAAAAATTCCTTATTAATTAATTAAAGAGATAAAAATGTTTAAACAAGATATCTAAGGAATAATCACCAGGCTTTGAATATTGCAGGACACTGTGAAAGAATGGGGGTTCAGCAAAGAAAAAAAATTACTGATTTTAAAAATCTGTATCTTTTATTACTAGAGGAAAATCAAGGATATATTAAAATGAATGCAGCTAGTTCATCCCTTGTAGGTAAAAAAAAATAAAATATTGCTTTTTACCCATTTAGCACTTGTATCATTTAGTGGCAGGAAATGTCAGGAAACTTTGAAATTGGATATACTTATGGTATTGCCTCTTAAGCAGTAAAGCAAGCTAATCAACTCAGTTTCATATTTTATAAATTTTTGGGGGACAGTCTTCTTCCTTTCTGAGGTAAATGAAAGAAAAGATTGCCATTCTTTCCTTTGTTTCAATATAAAATTGATCTATTCTTAGTTTTCCAAATGGATGAGAAAAATCTGGTTTAATGAAGGCCAACTTGGAAAAAAACAGTTCAAAATAATTTTCAGAAAAGGAATACACAATAGAAAATATTAATACACTTTCCCCAAACTATATACACAAACAATCTATATCTCTGAAGAAATCACAGCTTCCTTTTACAATATAGTAGATCCCTTTTTAGAATGCATACATTCATATAAAAGATCATTGGCTGGATTTCAGACCAAGCATATCATATAATTGTACCAGGCCTCTTTTATAAATTGCTATGTTTGGAGGATATTCCTTGTTTTAGGCTTCTCTGGATTCATATAATAATGAATGGATTATAATAGGGTAGTGAAACAGTCAGAATTGAGACTCAGATTTTTTTTTTCATTCACCTTATGAAAATACTAAACACATGGCAAAAGGAAGCATTAAATATAGATTCCATGATTTCTAAGCTATACCTTTATAACTTAATTTCCTGAAAACATTGGTGATTTTTTCACTGTTCCCTTGGTTTTTGTGCATTTTTACCCATGTACACTACACCAATTTGTGACACACATTTGGACAGTGTTACTTCAAATATTTTTATTTTTTTAGAATGCAAGCAAGGCAAGTAAATTGCAGAAGTTTATCAGTTATTATTATAAAGGAGAAGAAACTTTGAAATACCATATGCTAAAAGGCAGAAGATATAAGCCTATATTGATGAATAACTTGCTAAGAAAACTGAATTAATGCGATAAGGGGAAAAATGCACTTTTAATAAATAACTTCCAAATATTCATGAAGAAAAAAGGGTAGAAGTTAATAGCCATTGAAATAAAATCATAGGGGTCAAGAGAAGTATAGAAAGGTCAATATGAGTGACCACTTATAAATGACTAAATAATTAAATTTCTATTTTTTTAATGGTAGAAGGGATGATCTAATAGCATTAGATGTAATGTTGTTGTGGTTGTTGTTCACTTTTTCCAGTTATATCTGAATCTACATGACTCTCTTTGAGGTTTTCCTGGCAAAGATACTGGAGTGGTTTGCCTTGACTTCTCCAGCTCATTTTTACAGATGAGGAAACGGAGGAAAATAGGATTAAGTGATTTGCCTGGTGTCACACAGCTAGTAAGTATCAGGCTGACATTTCAACTCAGGTCTTCCTGAATTCAGGTCAGGTGCTCTGTCCACTGTGACACCTAACTACCATCAGATTTAATAGAAGCAAAGTTAGATGGAGAAACTTGGAGTAATTTTGTTATATTTTGATGACCTCAAAAGAATAGAAGAAAGGGAATGGCAAAGGGAGGTGGAAAGTGTAGGGAATTATGTTAAAAACTTGGGATGCACAATAGAAGACAAAGAAAGAGGCATAATGGTAGTAGGTGACACTTGAACCTCATTTTCATCTGAATTGGTCAAAGTAGGGATGGATATACACACATTTGGGTGCAGAATAAATTTCAATCAATTGGAAAAGATATAAAAGTGAGAAATTAAGAAAAATAATGATGGTAGATTCATGGAAGGATTTGTCAAAAGCAAAATAAACTCTACCCCTGAAGGAGAGATAAAGAGAGAGATAAATGTGAGGAATGGAAATGAAGAAAGGTTTAGAACCTATGATTGGATTGTAGGTGAGGGAAAGAAAAAAAGGGACAGCAGCATCAGAAGAAGATAATATAAAACATGACACATGAGTGCTGGGCACATTCCTCTTCACTCACCGCCTATGTTCTTTTTTGTAAAGATGGGACAAAAAGCAAAATGAGAGTGGGAACATATGTGAGAATGGGAAGGAGTAAGATACAGACTTAGCAATCATAACAATGAATGTGATTGGAAAGAATTCATTCATAAAACAGAGTAGGATAACATTGATTAGAAAATGAATTCAGACAATACATCCCTTACAAGAATTGTGCTTGATAGAAAGGTGAACAGTTGACCATTTAGCAACATTTTATAAACTAATTTAACAAAGAACTTTCCATAAACCTAGAATTAAAATTAGAGACTTGAATTAAATCTATATTGGGTCAGATGATTTAAAGAAACAGAGATAGCAGTCATGTTCTCAGACAAGGAGAGAGTGAAAAAAGAGAGAGTTGATAAAGAGAGATAAACAAGGAAACTGTATTAAGCTGAAAAGTTTCATAGAAATCAATTAAAGGGAGGAGTAAAGATGGCAGAGAAAAGGCAGGTACTTGCCTGCATTCTCCCCCAAACTCTGAAAACTGTTAAATCATGTCAATGAATTCCTGGAGAAGCCAAACCCACAAAAGGATGGGGTGAAATAATTTTCCAGACAAAGACAGCTTAGAAGGTCAGCAGAAAATATCTGTCACACTTAAGTGAGCACAGTCCAGCACAGGTCATGCTGGACCAGATCCAGCCCCAGCAAACCAGGAGCAGTCCCTGGGTGCTACATCAGCAGCAGCAGCACCTGCTTCTGGAGTTCTCAGCCCACAGAGAGTAAACATGTCAAACAACTGCTCAGAAGGATATTTCATGGGATGTCTTTGCTAGTACTGAGGCAGGACTCTTGTTTTGCCCATACTTGGATCTAGGTTGCAGTCCTGGGTGGCAGTTCCAGATTGAGGAGAAGCACTAGCATACCAGAGCTTGCAGCCACAGTGGAAGAAGAAACCTCATCACAGTTCCAAGGCAGAAAAGAATGCTTGTGATTGCTCACATACAAGAACAAAGGCAAGGAGAATTGTAAACACACATTTCTTTAGATCATGTCATCTTGGAAGAACTGAAAACTTACAGGTCTGTAGAAGTCTCTCAAACCAGCTGCACAAAGCTCCTGAAGCTTGAGACATTGTACCCTGCACCCTGGAAGCAGAGTACTTTAACAAAGATTTTAAAGTCAAGTAATAGGTTGAGAACATGAACAAACAACAAAAAAATCTGACCATACAAAGTTACTAATGGTGTCAGGGAAGATCAAAACACACATTCAGAAGAAGAAAAAAGTCAAAATTTCTACATCCAAAGCCACCAAAAAAATAAATATTGGTCTCAGGCAATGGAAGAGCTCAAAAAGGATTTTTAAAATCCAGCAAGAGAGAGGAAAAATGTGAAAATAAATAGGTGATGCAAGAATATCATGAAAAATGAGCCAAGAGCTTAGTAAAGGACAAAAAACATAATGAAGAAAATAACACCTTCAAAACATACTAGGCCAAATGGCAAAAAAAAAATATATATATATATACAAAAAGCCATTGAAGAGAAGAATGCGTTGAAAAACAGAACAGGCTAAATGAAAAAAGACAGACAAAAATTCACTGAAGAAAGAAAAAAAAACTTCTTAAAAACTAGAATTGTTGGGGGTGGAGCCAAGATGGCAGCTGGAAAGAAGAGACTTGTGTGAGCTCCCCTCCAGGTCCCTCCAAAAACCTATAAAAATGGCTCTGAACAAATTCGAGAACTGCAGAAAACCCACAAAAGACCAGAGGGAAGCAGGGATCCCTTCCAGGACAGCCTGGATGGTATCTGGATGAGATCTATCACTCGTGATGCTCGGAGTGGAGCAGAGCAGAGCCCAGCTTGGGAGGTGGCAGGACCAACCAGACCAGGAGCCGGGCGGAACAGGCCCTAGTGCCCTGAATCAGTGAGCTGTGGCTGTTACCAAACTTCTGAACCCACAAACACCAAAGACAACAGAGAAGGTTAGTGGGAAAAACTGCAGGGGACAGAGTGAAAAGAGTTCGTGATTCGGCCACAGCCTCAGGGGGAAGCAGAGGTGGTGCAACTACAGAACTACAGCTGTGGTTGTTTCTGGCCCCAGGCCCACCTGGTGAGAGGAATTAAGTGGCAGATCAAAGCAGGAGTGCAGAGGCTGCTTAGGATCTGAGTCAGGTCCATGTTGGTGGTTTTCGGGAAGGAGGACTGCTGGTGTGGCAGAGCTGGCTGTATAGAAATAGCTCTGAAAACAACAGCACAGCCCCTCAAGCTTGGAACAAAGTACTCTTTACTCTACAAGCATTCATACCCCGATGAAAAACTCAAGGGTCAAGTAAGTTGTCTGGGAACATGGCCAGGAAGCAAAAATGGACTCAGATTCAGTCTCAGACACTGGAATCTTTCTTTGGTGGCAAAGAAGACGAAAACATACAGCCAGAAGAAGTCAACAAAGGCAAAGGGCACACATCAAAAGCCTCCAAGAAAAATCATGAACGGGTCTCAGGCCATGGAAGAGCTCAAAAAGGAGTTGGAAAAGTAAATAAGAGGAATAGGGGAAACATTGGGAAGAGAAATGAGAATGATATGAGAAAACCATGAAAAACAAGTCAAAGATTTACTAAAGGAGACCCAAAAAATACTGAAAAAAATTGAAGAAAACAACACCTTAAAAACAGACTAGCTCAAATGGCAAAAGAGCTCCAAAAAGCCAATGAGAAGAAGAATGCCTTGAAAGGCAGAATTAACCAAATGGAAAAGGAGGTCCAAAAGACCAGTGAAGAAAATACTACCTTAAAAATTAGATTGGAGCAAGCAAAAGCTAGTGACTTTATGAGAAATCAAGATATTGTAAAACAGAAACAAAGGAATGAAAAAGTGGAAGACAATGTGAAATATCTTATTGGAAAAACCACTGACCTGGAAAATAGATCCAGGAGAGATAATTTAAAAATTATTGGATTACCTGAGAGCCATGATCAAAACAAGAGCCTAGATATCATCTTTCAAGAAATTATCAAGGAGAACTGCCCTGATATTCTACAGCCAGAGGGTACAATGGAAATTGAAAGAATCCACAGATCACGTCCTCAAAAAGATCCCAAAACAAAACTCCTAGGAATATTGTTGCCAAATTCCAGAGCTCCCAGATCAAGGAGAAAATACTGCAAGCAGCCAGAAAGAAACAATTTGAGTACTGTGGGAAAATAATCAGGATAATACAAGATCTAGCAGGTTGTATATTAAGGGATCAAAGGGCTTGGAATACAATATTCTGGAGGTCAATGGAGCTAGGATTAAAACCAAGAATCACCTATCCAACAAAACTGAGTATCATGCTCCAAGGCAAAATATGTATTTTCAATAAAATAGAGGACTTTCCAGCTTTCTCAGTGAAAAGACCAGAGCTGAATAGAAAATTTGACTTTCAAATGCAATTATCAAGAGAAGCACAAAAAGGTAAACAAGACAAAGAAATCACAAGGGACTTACTAAAGTTGAACTCTTTTGTTTACATTCCTACAAGGAAAGATGATGTGTATGATTCATGAGACCTCAGTATCAGATTAGCTGAAAGGAATATGCATATATATATATGTATATATATATATATATATATATATATATATATATACACATATATATATATGTGTGTGTGTGTGTGTGTGTGTATGAGTGTTTGTGAGTGTATGTAGGTATATATATATATGTAGACAGAGGGCACAGAGTGAGTTGACTATGAACGGATGATATCTAAAAAAATAAAATCAAATTAAGGGATGAGAGAGGAATATATTGAGAAAGGGAGAAAGGGAGAGATAGAATGGGGTAAATTATCTCTCATAAAAGGGGCAAAAAAAGAGTTTCTGTAGGAAGGGAAGAGGGTGCAGGTGAGGGGGAATGAGTAAATCTTTCTCTCTTCAGATTTGACCTGAAGAGGGAATACCATACACACTCAATTGGGTACCTTACCCTACAGGAAAGAAGGAGGAAGAATATAAAAAAGGGGGTATGATAGAAGGGAGAGTAGATAGGGGGAGGAGGTAATCAAAAACACACATTTTCAAAAAGGGACAAGGTCAAGGGAGAAAATTCAGTAAAGGGGTTTAGGTTAGGAAGGAGCAAAACATAGTTAGTCTTTCATAACCTGAGTATTGTGGAATGGTTTTCCATAATGGCCTATGTTGAATTGCTTGCCTTCTTAGGGAGGGCTGGTGGGAAGGGAAGAGGGGAGAGAATTCGGAGCTCAAAGTTTTAAAAACAGACATTCCAAAACAAAAAAAAAAAGTTTTTTCATGAAACTAGGAAATAAGGTACACAGGCAATGGCGCATAGAAATTTATCTTGCCCTACGAGGGAGGAAGGGAGAAAGAGGATGGGAGGGGAGTAGAGTGACATAAGGGAGCTCTGACTGGGGAATGGGGCAACCAAAATATATGCCATCTTGGAGTGGGCAGGAGGGTAGAAATGGGGAGAAAATTTGTAATTCAAACTCTTGTGAAAATCAATGCTGAAAACTAAATATATTAAATAAATTAAATAAATTTAAAAAAAGGAAAAGTATGTAGAATTGTCCAAATACAAAGTGAAGCACAAAAGCTCACTGAAGAAAATAATTCCTTAAAAAATCAGAACTGAGCAAATGAACCTAGTGAATTTATAAAAAAAATCAAGGAACAATAGAAAAATTAAAAGAATGAAAGAAGAGAAGGCAATGTGAAGTACAGCATTGAAGAAACAACTGATCTGGTGTATTATGAAGGCAGAATTTATGATTTCAAAGAGAATCATATATATGCCTGAAAGGTTCGGAACTGCAGGATATAAGGAATTCTCTAGGTAAAAGGCAGAAGAATTAAAGCATATATTTAAACTCCACAGTAACAGACCCACAAACCAGCATCCCCATTTTGATATTTTGATCAAAAGCTTCCAGGCCCAATAAGTCCACCTCACAAGAGTAACCAGGAGGCCACAGAGAAGCATGATGGTATAAAGCAAGATCATATACATGCTTCCCCTCTATGGTAAGAAGATTACCCACTGGCCTCAAGTCTTTCCTCAGCACTCCTCGATCCACACGTGGGTCAGCTCTGCTACCGGCAGCTCTTGCTTCAGCTTTGGCTGTATGCGTCTCTGGCTCCAATGGAAAGAAAAATGGCTCTTCTAGCTGTCTTCTCTCCTCTTATAGAGTTTTTGACATCACCAAGCACCACCTGAATAACCAGGGCTGATTGATTCTTGAGTTGGCCCCTCCCACTAGGACCCTGGGAAGTTCACGTCCACATAGAGTAGGTTAGCACCTCCCCTCAGCCAGCCCCATGAATCATCACACAGGAAGTTCTCTGCTCCCAGGCATGGGTCTCTGGGCTTCCTGCCCTGGAAAAGAAGCAGCAGGCCCAGCACCCAGCAAGGCTCAATGAGGTGAACTGAGTCACTCAAAGAAAACACAAGCCATTTTGCCTACCGACACATCTGGAAATAGATGCAGGAGAAATAATTTAAAATTATTTATCTACCTGAAAGCTATAATAAAAAGGTACCTACATGTTATCTTTGAAGAAATTATCAAGGAAATCTGCCCTTATATTCTAGAACCAGAGGGTACAATATAAGTTAAAAGAATCTGGTGATCACCTGATGAAAGAAATCCAAAAATGAAAACACTCAGGAATATTGTAACCAAATTCCAGAGCTCCTGAGTCAAGAATAAAATATTGCAAGCATCCAGAAAGAAAGAATTTAAATACCATGGAGAGATAGTCAGGACAATGCAAGATTTAGCAGCTTTCACACTGAAGGATCTGAGGACTAGGAATATGATAATGTGGAGGGTAAAGGAGCTATGATGACAGCCAAGAATCACCTACTCTGCATAACTGAGTATAATCTTTCAGAGGAAAAATAGATTTCAATAAAATAGAGGACTTTCACATATTCTTGAAAAGACCAGAACTTAATAGGAAAATAGACTTTCAAATATAAGTGTCAAGAGAAGCATAAAAAGATAAACAGGAAAAGGAATTCATAAGGGACTTAATAATGTTAAAGTGTTTACATTCCTACATGGGAAGATGACACTTGTAACTCATAAGAACTTTCTCATTATTGGGGCACTTCAAAGGAGTACATATAAAGAGAGGACATGTGTGATTTGAATATGAAGGGATGATATCTGAAAAAAATTAAATAAAATTAAGGGGTAATAGAGGGATATGCTTGAAGAAAGTGTAAAAAATACGGGTAAATGGGGTGAATTATTGCACACAAAAGAAGCAATAAAAGGCTTTTCCAGTGGAGGGGAAGAGTGGGGAGATAATGGGGAGTGAAGGAACCTTACTCTCATCAGATTTGGCTCAAAGAAGGAATAACATACATATTCAATTAGATATAGAAGACTATCTTACCCTACAGGAACATAGGAAATGGAGGCAATGAGAGAAGGGGGGTTGGTAGAAAGGAGGGCAGATTGGGGTGGGGTTAGTCAAAAGCAAGACACTTTTGAGGATGGAAAAGGTGAAAGGAGAGAGACAAAATACAATAAATGGTTGTAATAGAATGGAGGGAAATACAGTTAGCAATAGTAACTGTTAAAAAAAATTGAAGCAACTTTCTCTGATACTTTCTCAACTTTCTCATACATATAGAGAATTGAGTCAAATGTATAAAAATTACAGCCATTCCCCAACTGATAAATGATCAAAAGATATGAACAATTTTCAGATGAAATAATCAAATCTATGTATTTCCATAATTAAAAAAAATTCTCTACAATTCTGAAGCACTACCTCCCACCTATTCGATTGGCAAATAGGACAGAAAAGAAAAATGACAAATGTTGGAGAGGATGTGGGAAAAAATGAGACCTTAATACACAGTTGGTAAAGTTGTGAACTGATTCAGCTATTCTGTAGAGCAATTTGGAATCATTCCCAAAAGCCTATGTGCATCCTTTTACCTAACAATAACAATACTAGATCTGCATGCCAAAAGAGATTTTCTAAGAAGGACTGTACTTACAAAAATATTTAGAGCAGCTCTTTCCTGGTGATAAAGAATTGGAAACTGAAGAGATGCCCATCAATTGGGGAATGGCTAAACAAAATATGGTATGTGATTGTGATGGAATATAATTGTTTATAAGAAATGATGAGCAAGATGCTCTCAGAAAAAGCTGGAAAGTCTTACATAAGCTGATGCAAAGTGAAATGAAATGTACTGTGTCCAGAGTAACAGCAATATTGTAAGATGATCAGCTGTGAATGACTTAGCTATTCTCAGCAACACAATAATCCAAGACCACTCTGAGGGACTTATGATAAAAAACAATATTCATTCCCAGAGAAAGAAATTACTGTGTCTGAAAAAAAAAGTGAAGCATACTTTTTGTTTATTTTTCTTGAAGGTTTTTTTTTGGGGGAGGGTCTATGATTTATTTCACAATTTGACTAATAATGAAATGTTTTGCAGGACTGCACATTATAAACTCTGTCAAATTGCTTTTCTTCTTAATGAACGAATGGAAGTGGGGAGGGAGGAAGAGAGAGAATTTGGAACTACAAATTTAACAAAATGAATATTGACAATTATTTTCATATGTAACTGGGGAAAATAAAATGCTAAATAAATTTACAAAACAATATATTCTTTGAAATTAATTAATATCAATTCTAAACATATCTACACAATAGGCTCTACACTATAGTAAAACTACAGTAGTGCAATATGTACATGTAATTCTTTTAGATATGTCTAAATATAAGCAAAAAGAGAAATCCATTAATGACATAAATAGAATTTTCTAAAAGTTAAATATGATGGACTTCTGACAATTATTAAAAGAGAATATATATTTATCAGATGTATATGATAGCTTTAGAAAAGTTGATGATTTATTAGGGCATTGACTCCTCAAAAACAAATACAGAAAAGCAAAATATTAAACTTGTTTTTAAATACTGGCCTTAATACACAAAATTATATTAAAGAAATAGCTACTGAAAAAAGATTAAATGAATTGGAGACTGAATGACAATCCTTAAAAAATGAATGGTTTGAAGAATAAATCATAAAAAACATATAATTTGATTAAACATAATGATAACAATGATAACAATTTGCATTTGGGATGCAAATATTGCCATTCTTAGACAAAAGAAAATATTTTTAAGTTTTGTATCAGCAAGAGAATAAAAAAACCCTGCAAATTAAACAGGCAAAAAACCTAGAAAGTCAAATTTTTAAGACGGAAATTTTTAGCCAAAAAAGAAATTTTCAAATTTGAAAGCAAATAACCAAAATATTTTATTAAGGAAAGTAGGAGCTGCTTTAATTTGGGGAAAATTTGTTAAAGCATTATCTAATTTGATTTTTTAAATAGGGAAACCAAGTTGTCAATATTTTAAAAAGTGAAAAAGATTAAGTCACATCAAAAAAGCAGAAATAAAAGAAATTGTTGGAATCTAACTTGCCCAATTATATGCAAATCAAGCTGGCAATTTAAATAAAGTAATATGTATGATATATAAAATGTTTATTTTAGTAGAAGAAGAAAATGAGGAGATATATATATGTGTGTGTATATATTTATATATACATATATACATACACACACACACACACACACACATATATGTATATGAAAATTTTCAGAAAAAAGTAAATTGAACAAGCCATTTATGAGCTCCCAGTTGGAGGGAAAGAAGGAATCCTGGGACTAGAAGTATTTAGAAACATTCCCAGACCCCCTAACATAGAGGTAAATTTCACTCCTTATCTCCTGTCATGTGGGTGAGAGTAGACTCCTTCAAATGGCTGTGTATTACTAGAGGCAGCATATTCAAAATTGCCGTACTAAGATAGTCTGGCTTATTTCCTTGCTGAAGCTAGAAGAATAAATTTACACAGAAATTTTCCACAGTCAGTATGCCATGAAATGGACAGGGAAAAGGAGATTATTTTTCCCACTTCCCTCCTTTTAGACCCAATGGTTTATGTTATTTCTATTCCTGTCATATTTCATTTGTTTTTTCTCAGCTCTGGTTCAGTTAGTAATCCCCACTGGGTAGGGAAGTCAAGCCATGAGAACTTTAAAGCCAGAATTCCAGGCAGGATATTGCAGCCAAACCTGTTGGCATGGGAACGTTGAAAAGCCAAGGTGCTTTTGACTTGAGCCTAAGGAAGATTTTGGATTTGGAATTGGGATTGTTACATATAGGAACTAAGCAAAGATATGAACCCAGCACCCCTTTTCTCCCCAGATATTGAGGTATTAGAGAGAAGGGGGAGGACAGATTATTCCTCCCATGTGTTTCATAATATTGTTGTATGTTTGTATATGAAACCTCTTCTAGTGTACCTCCTAAGTAAATATTCCTTTGTAAAAAATTTACTTTATTACTGGCTAAATGGCATCCTCCCTCTTCCCATTTTACACTTGAGATAACACAATTGGTGGGGATTGGATCTAAAGTCATTGAGCCTAGATACCACAAAATCCCTCATGAATACTGAAAAATCCAGAGAGGAGAATGAACTGTGGCTTCTCTGGCTTTCAGGCATTTGGGGCCAAGTTAGTGAAAAATGACACTCTCAAACATTTAAAGAACTAGTATTTCAATGTCAGATGAGGTGCTTAAATGTAAGCATCAGTGGTCAAGTATAGAATGAGCTGAAGCAGGTAATAAATGCTAGGGACAAGAAAAACATCTTATCAGTGATTGTTAAAGGAACAGGGAGAACAGGAGAGATGTTATAAGACTATGGAAGGACAATTATCTTAAAACAGGAATTGAGTGGAGTCTTATAATTATAAGCCAACATTCTTGAATTTAATTAGTAACAAAATTCTAGAATTAATTATTAAAGCAGTGCTTAGTGAGCATTTAGAAAGTAGAAATCCCAGAGTTCACATAGCTTGAACTCAAACAGGTCATGGTAGAATAACCTTACTGGTTGTTTCCCTGTTACTCAGACTTACAAGAATGGTAGATCAGGGGAATAATAAAGCAGTCATTCACCAAGATTTTATAAAATAACTAGGCAATGTCTTTCATGATATGCTTGTGAACAAGAAGAAGGAACATGAACTATGTAATCATCAGTCAAAAAAATTCAGAAACAGTTGAATGACAAAATAAGGAAAGTGGTCATTAACAACTCTATGACAAATTGGAAAGAGTTCTCCAGAGGTGTGTCATGGGGATATGTAATTAAACCTTATGTACCTGTGTTACCAGTGACAAATGTGCCATGACACAGTTAATAGAAGAGCAACTTTGGAGTCAAGAATTCCTGAGTTTGAGAAATTTCTCTTCCACAAACTATGTGTGCAATTCTGGGCTTTTAACATAACCTCCCAATATCCCAAGCACCTCTCTAAGACTCTAAATGATAGAAAAGTGCCAATTTGAATTGATAAAAATGTCCCTAAGTGGCAAAACCAAGTTCCATTGAACTCAGAGTTTTAGATAAAAACAAACAAGCAATGACTTCAGTAAAGATATGTATAGCATTCTTATCACATTTTGAGAGGACACAAAGCTAGGTTTGAGGGATATTTTTTTGTTTGTTTCTATGTGTGTGTGTATGTGTGCGTGTGTGTGTTTACTGTTTCATTGGGCTACCTTTATTAGTTTTTTTTCAGCTGCAGTACATTTTCATTTATAAAATATTTTTAGTTTTCAGCATTGACTTTCACAATAGTTTGAATTACAAATATTCTCCCCATTTCTATCCTCCCCCTCTCCAAGATGGCATATATTCTGATTTCCCTGTGCCCCTGTCAGCCCTCCCTTCTGTCACCCCACTCCCCCTCATTCCCTTTTCCTTACTTTCTTGTAGGGCAAGATAGATTTCTATGCCCCATTGTCTGTGTATCTTATTTCCTAGTCGCATTGAAAATTTTTTTTTGAACATCTGCTTTAAAAACTTTGAGTTCCAAATTCTCTCCACTCTTCCCTCCCCACCCACCCTCCCTAAGAAGTCAAGCAATTCAACATAGGCCACATGTATCATTATGCAAACTTTTCAACAATACTCATGTTGTGAATGACTAACTATATTTTGCTCCTTCCTATCCTATCCCCCTTTATATAATTTTCTTCCTTGACCCTGCCCCTTTTCAAAAGTGTTTGCTTTTGATTACCTCTTCCCCCTATCTGCCCTCCCTTCTATTGTCCCCCTTTTTTTCTCCTTCCTCCTCCTTTCCCGTGGGGTAAGATACCCAATTGAGTGTGTATGCCATTCCTTCCTCAGGTCAAATCTGATGAGAAGAAGATTCACTCATTCCCCCTTATCTGTCCCCTCTTCCCTCCCTACAGAACTGCTTTTTCTTGCCACTTTTGTGCAAGATAATTTATCCCATTCTATTTCTCCCTTTCTCCCTCTCTCTATATCTTCCTCTCTCTTCTCTTGATTTAATTTTATTTTTTTAAATATCATCCCTTCATATTCAACTCACCCTGTGCCCTCTGTCGATATATAGAAGAAAAAAATATTATATATATATATATATATATATATATATATATATATATATGCATATATATTCCCTTCAGCTACCCTAATACTGAGGTTTCATGAATTATACACATCATCTTTCCATATAGGAATGTAAACAAAACAGTCCAACTTTAGTAAGCCCCTTATGATTTCTTTGTCTTGTTTATCTTTTTCATGCTTCTCTTGATTCTTGTGTTTGAAAGTCAAATTTTCTGTACAGCTCTGGTCTTTTCACTGAGAAAGCTTGAAAGTCCTCTATTTGGTTGAAAATCCATATTTGTCCTTGGAGCATTATAAGCAGTTTTGCTGGGCAAGTCATTCTTGGTTTTAATCCTAGCTCCATGGACCCCCAGAATATCATATTCCAAGTCCTATGATCCATTAATGTAGAAGCTGCTAGATCTTCTGTTATCCTGATTGTGTTTCACACCACTCAAATTGTTTCTTTCTGCCCACTTGCAGTATTTTCTCCTTGATCTGGGAGCTCTGGAAATTGGCAATAATATTCTTAGGAGTTTTCTTTTTGGGATCTTTTTGAGGAGGTGATCAGTGGATTCTTTCAATTTCTATTTTACCCTCTGACACTAGAATATCAGGGCAGTTATCCTTGATAATTTCACAAAAGATGATATCTAGGCTTTCTTTTGATCATGATTCAATAATTTTTAAATTACCTCTTTTGGATCTATTTTCCACGTTGGTGGTTTTTCCAATGAGATATTTAACATTGTCTTACAGTTTTTCATTCCTTTGTTTCTGTTTTGTAATATCATGATTTCTCAGAAAGTCTCTAGCTTGCACTTGCTTCAATCTCGTTTTTAAGGTGGTATTTTCTTCAGTGGTCTTTTGAACCTCCTTTTCCATTTGGCTAATTCTGCCTTTCAAGGCATTCTTCTCCTCATTGGCTTTTTGGAGCTCTTTTGCCATTTGAGTTAGTCTATTTTTACGGTGTCATTTTCTTCAGTATTTTTTGTGGTCTCCTTTAGAAAGTCATTGACTTGTTTTTCATGGTTTTCTTGCATCACTGTCATTTCTCTTCCCAATTTTTCCTCTACTTCTCTAACTTGGTTTCCCAAATATTTTTGAGCTCTTCCATGGGCTGAGACCAGTTCATGTTTTTCTTGGAGGGTTTTGATGTAGGCTTTTTGACTTTGTTGAATTCTTCTGGCTGTATGTTTTGGTCTTCTTTGTCACCAAAGAGAGATTCTGAAGTCTGAGTCTGAATCTGGGTCCATTTGCATTGCCTGGCAATGTTCCCAGTCAACTACTTGACCCTTGAGTTTTTCATTGGGGTATCACTGCTTGTAAGGTAGAGAGTACTTTGTTCCAAGCTTGAGGGTATGTGCTGTTGTTTTCAGAGCTATTTTTACACACCAGCCTCTGCCACACCAGTGCTTCTCCTCCCCCAAGAACTGTCAACCCAGACTGGACTCAGATATAAGCAGGCTCTGTACTCCTGCTCTGATCTGCCACTTAATTCCTCCCACCAGGTGGGACTGAGGCCAGATGTAACTGCAGCTGTAGTTCGTAGCTGCACCACTTCTGCTGTCCCTAGGCCAGTGGTCAAACCACGAACTCCTTTCACTCTGTCCCCCATGGCTTTTCCCACTAACCTTCTCTGTTGCCTTTGGTATTTGTGGGTTGACAATTTTTCTAACTGCCACAGCTCACTGATTCAGGGCACTAGGGCCTGTTCTGCCTGGCTCCCAGTCTGGTTGGTCAGGGTGCAGCCCACACTGGGCTCTGCTCCACTCCACTCCCAGCCCTGTGGGATAGACCTTACCCAGTGACCACCTAGTTTGTCCTGGGCTGGAGCCCTACTTCCCTCTGCTATTTCATGGGATCTGCAGTTCTAGAATTTGTTCAGAGCCATTTTTATAGGTGTTTGGAGGGTCCTGGGGGAGAGCCCTAGGCAAGTTCCTGCTTTCTGGTTGCCATCTTTGTTCTGCCCCAACTACCTTTATTTGACCTAACAATGTAATTCTTCATGAAATATTTATTTTCTCTTTTTGTAATATGCTTTGCACATAATAATATTTTATTTTGCCCAATTACATGTAAATATAGTTTTCAGTATTTATTTTTTAAGATTTTGAGTTCCAAATTTTTCTCCTTCCTTCCTTTCATTCCCCCCCATCCCAAGACAGCAAACAGTGTTATATTGGTTATAGTTGTACAATCATGTTAAAAATGTTTTCACATTATTCATGTTGTGAAAGAATCAGAACAAAAGGGAAAGACATGAGGAAGAAAAAAACAAAAAAAGTGAAAATAGTATTCTTCTATCTGAATTTACCCTTCATTCTTTCTCTGGATGTGGATAGCATTTTCCATCATGCCACTTTTAGAATTGTCTCCAATCGTTGTATTGCTAAAAAGAGCTAAGTCCATCATCATTGATCATTGTGCAATGTTGCTGTTACTGTTTACAAAATATTCCTGGTTCTGCTCATTTCACTCAGCATCTATTTATGTAGATTTTTCCAGGTTTTTCTGAAATCTGCCTGCTCATCATTTCTTATGGAACAATAATATTCCATTACATTCACATACCACAACTTGTTCAGCCATTCCACAATTGATGGACATCCCCTCAAGTTCCAATTCTTTGGCACTACAAAATAGACGCTATAAATATTTTTTGTCACGTGGGTCCTTTTTCCCTTTTTTAAGTTCCTTTTGGGATACAGATCTAGTAGTGGTATTCCTGAGGGAAAAAGGTATAATTCCAAAATGTTTTTCAGGAGAGTTGGATACATTCACAACTCCACCAACAATGCATTAGTGTTCCAATTTTCCCACATTTTCTCCAGCATCTGTCATTTTCCTTTTCCATCCTATCGATCAATCTTATAGCTGTGAGGTGGTACCTCAGAGTTGTTTTAATTTGTATTTCTCTAACAAATAGTGATTTAGAGAATTTTTTTTTCATATGACTATAGACAGCTTTAATTTCATCATCTGACAATCACCTGGTCATATCCTTTGACAATTTATCAATTGGGAGTGACTTCTATTCTCATAAATTTGACTCAGTTCTGTATATATTTTATAAATGAGGCCTTTATCTGATACATTGGTTTTAAAAATTGTTTCCCAGTTTTCTTCTTTCCTCTAAACTTGGTTGCACTGGTTTTGTTTATGCAAAAACTTTTGATTTTGATGTAATCAAATTTACCCATTTTGTATTTCATAATGTTTTCTACCCCTTAATTGGTCATACATTCTTTTTACTCTATAGATCTGATAGGTAAACTATTCCTTGCTCTCCTAATTTGCTTATAGTATCACACTTTATGTCTAAATCATCTATCCATTTCAACTTATCTTGGTATAGGGTAAGAGATGTTGAACTATGCCTAGTAACTGCCATATTATTTTTCAGTTTTACCAGCAGTTTTTGTCTAATATTGAGTTCTCTTCCCAGACAGTAGAGTTCTTGGGTTTATCAAACAATAGATTACTATAGTCATTTATTATTCTGTCTTGTGTACCGAGTCTATTGCACTGATCCATTACTCTATTTCTTAGCCAATGCCAAATAGTTTTGATGATTGCTGCTTTTAATATAGTTTTAGATCTGATATGGCTAGGTCACTTTTTCTCATTTTTTCATTAATTGCCTGGATATTCTTGACCTTTTGCCATTCCAGATGATTTTTTTTCTAGCTCTATAAAATAAATTTTTGGTAGTTTGATTGGCACGGCATGAATAAATAAATTAGTTTAAGAAGAATTTTCATTTTTAATATATTAGCTTGGCCTACCCATGAACAACTGATATTTTTTCCCAATTGTTTAGATGTGACTTTATTTCTTAGAAAAGTGTTTTGTTGTTGTGTTCGTATTTAGTTACTGGGTTTGTCTTGGCAGGTACACTCGCAAATATTTTATGTTGTTTACAGTTATTTTAAATGGAACTTCTCTTTCTATTTCTTGCTTCTGGGCTTTGTTGGTCATATACAGAAATCACAATGATTGATAAGGTTTTCTTTTCTGTCTTGAAGCTTTGCTAAAGTTAATTGTTTGAAGTAGTTTTTTTATTTGATTCTCTTGGATTCTCTAAGTATAGCACCATATCATTGGCAAAGAGTGATAGTTTTGTTTCCTCATTGCGTATTCTAATTCCTTCAATTTCTTTTTCTTCTCTTATTGCTTCAGCTAACATTTTCTATAGTACAATGTTGAATAATAGTGTGATAATGGGCATCCTTATTTCATCCCTGATCTTACTGTGAATGCTTCTAGCTTATCCCAATTATGTAATGCTTCCTGCTGGTTTTAGGTGGATGCTGCTAATCTTTTTGTAGGAAAATTCTATTTTTTCCTATGTTCTCTATTGTTTTTAATAGGAATGGGTACTGTGTTTTGTCAAAAGTTTTTTAGCATCTATTGAGATAATCATATTATTTGTGTTAGTTTTTTATTGATATAGTTAATTATGCTAGTATTGAATGAGCCTCACATTAGTGGTATAAATCCCAAGTGGTCATAGTGTATTATCCTCATGATAAATTTGCTGTAATTTATTATCAAATTTTTTCATAAAACTAATTCTTGGTTTTGTTTATTAGTTAATTTTTTTACTTTCAGTTTTATTAATCTCTCCTTTGATTTTCAGAATTTCTAATTTGGTATTTAATTTGGAATTTTAAATTTGTTCTTTTTCTAGAATTTTTGGTTGCATGTTTAATTATTTGATGTCCTCTTCTATCTTATTCATGTAAGCCTTTAGAGATGTAAAATTTCCCATATGAGCTGCTTTCCCTGAATCCAGTAAGCTTTGGTACATTGTGTTATTGTTGTCTTTCTCTTTGATGAAACTATTGATTGTTTCTATGATTTGTTGTTTGACACATTCATTCTTGTTAGATTACATAATTTGGTTTCCAACTAATTGTTAGTATATCCTATTATGGCCATTTATCACATATATTTTTTATTGGATCATTATCTGAAAACGATGCATTTAATGTTGCTGATATTCTACATTTGATTGTGAAGGTTTTGTGCCCTAACACATGGTTGGTTTTTGTTTAGAGGCCATGTACTCTCCCATTCAATTTTCTCTAGAGGTTTCTCATACCTAACTTTTCTAATATCTTATTTACCTCCTTAACTTTTATTTATTTTTATGATTAGGTTTATTTAGTTCAGAGAGGGGGAGGTTGTGGTCCCTCACTAGTGTAGTTTTGGTGTCTACTTCTTCCTGTAACTCACTTAACTTTTCTAGGAATTTGAATGCTATACTCTTGGTGCATATATGTTTAGTTATATATAACTTTGTTGTATATGGTAACTTTTGGCAAGATGTAGTTTCCTTCCTTATCTCATTTAATTAGATCTATTTTTGCTTTTGCTTTATTGGAGATCAGGATTGGGATTGCTACTCCTGTTTTTGTTTTTGTTTTTGTTTTTTTGCTTCAGCTGTATCATAATATATTCTCTGTATGTCTCTCTCTGCTTCAAATGTATTTCTTGTTAACATCTTATTGTAGGATTCTGGTTTTTAATCCACTCTGCTATTCACTTCTGTTTTATGGGAAAGTTCAACCCTTTCACACTCACAGATAAGAATGCTAACTGTATTTCCCTCCAACCAACCCTCCTTACACTTCTCTCTCTCTTTTAACCCTGTACTCCTCAACAGTATTTTGCTTTTGACCAACACCTTCCTCAGTCTGCCCTCCCTTTTGTCAGCACCCATTTTCCTTTCTCCTTTGTTCTCCTGATTCTCTATGGGGCAATTATATATCCAACTGAGTGTTGATATTATTCCCACTCAGAGCAAAATCTGGTGAGAGTAAAGTTCAAAAGTATTGTCTTCTCTCCCTTCTTTCCCTGTACTAAAATATGCCTTTTTTCCTCTCCAGGTAATGTAATTTTCCCTGTTCTGCCTTTACCTTTCCTCTTCTCCAGTACAATGCTTTTTTCATCCCTAATTTTTTTCAGTTGGTTGACTTTCTATTTTTTTGAGATTTTTATTTTATTTTACAACACTCGTTTCTACATAATTTTCAGTTCCAGATTTTCTTCCCCCGTCTCCCCCCTCCCTCCCCAAGATGGTATGGAATCTGATATATCTTCTACATATAACTTCACATTGAACTTATTTACACAATAGTCAGGTAGTAAAGAAGAATTGTGTCCAATAGAATGAATCATGAGAAAGAAAGAAACAGAACCAAAAAAACCCAAAACAAAACAAAAACAAATGAGAAAAAAAAGGCTAAGAAAAAGGTGAGCATAAAGCGTACCTCAATCTGTATTCAGATTCCCTAGTTGTTTCTCTGGATGTAGATAATATTCTCCAACATGGGTACTTTGGAGTCATCTTTGCACCGTGTATTGCTGAGAAGAGCAAAGTCTACCAGAGTTGTTACCATAAATTCCATGTATCTGTGGTTGTGTATAATGTTCTCCAGGTTCTGCTCCACTCACTCAGCATTATATTGTGTAGGTTTTTCCAGGTTATTATGAAGTCCATATCATCCCCATTTCTAATAGCAAAATATTATTCCATTACCTTCATATACCATAACTTGTTCAGTCATTCCCAAATTGATGGGCATTCCCTTGATTTCCAATTCTTTGCTACTACAAAAAGAGCCACTATAAATTTTTCATACAAATGGGTCCTTTTCCCACTTGTGTGATCTCTTTGGGATACAACACTCGAAGAGGTATTGCTGAGTCAAAGGGTATGAACGTTTTTATAGCTCTTTGGGCAGAGTTCCAAATTGCTCTGCAGAATGGCAGGATCAGTTCACAACTCCACCAGAAGGATAACAATATTCCAATTTTCCCACATCCTTTCCAGCATTTATCATTTTCCTGTTTTGTCATTTTAGACAATCTGACAGCAGAGATGTGGTACCTAAGAGATGTTTTGTTTACACCAGTTGTAATGATTTTGCCAAAATTTTCTGTTTCTCTCCTAATCTTTGTTGCATTGGCTTCTTTATACAAAAACATTTCAATTTAACATAATCATAATTAGCTATTTTGCATTATGTAATGCTCTCTATCTCTTCTTGTGTCATGAATTCTTTTCTTTTACATAAATATTATAGGTAAACTATTCCTTGCTCTCCCAAATTATTTATATTATCAGCCTTTACTCCTAAATCATGAACCCATTTTGACTTTATTTTGGTATATGGTGTAAGATATTGGTCTATGGTCAGTTTCTGCCCTACCATTTTCCAATTTTCCCAACAGTTTTTGTGAAATAGTGGATTCTTAGCCCAGAAGCTGGATTCTTTGGGTTTATCAAAGAGTAGATTGCTATAGTCATTGACCACTGCCTCTTGTGTACCTATCCTATTCCACTGATCCACGACTCTGTTTCTTAGACAGTACTAGGTAGTTTTGAGGACTGCTGCTTTATAGTACAGTTTAATAAATGGTATGGCTAGGTCACATTCCCTAGCATTTCTTTCATTAATATCCTAGATATTCTAGACCTCTTGTTCTTCCAGATGAATTTTTTTATTATTTTATCCAGCTCTCCAAAATAATTTTTGGTAGTTCAATTTGTATGGCACTGAATAGATGGATTAATTTAGGTAAAATTTTCATTTTATTATATTAGCTCGGCCTAACCATGAGCAACTGATATTTTTCCATTTGTTTAGATCTGACTTTATTTGTGTGAAAAGAGTTTCATAATTATGTTCATATAGGCCCTGGGTTTGTCTTGGCAAATAGACTCCCAAATATTTTATAGTGTCTACAGTAACTTTAAAAGGAATTTCTCTTTCTATCTCTTGCTGCTGGGCTTTGTTAGTAATGTATAGGAATGCCAAGGATTTATGTGGGTTTATTTTATATCCTGCAGCTTTGCTAAAGTGGTTTCTTATTTCACGTAGTTGATTCTCTAGGGTTCTTGAAGTAAATCGTCATATCATCTGCAAAAAGTGATAATTTAGTTTTTTTTCTTTGCCTATCATAATTCCTTCAATTTCCTTTTCTTCTCTTATTGCTACTGCTAACGTTTTAGTACCAAAGTGAAGAGTAGGGGTGATAATGGACATCCTTGTTTCACCCCTGATCTTATTGGGAATGTATCTAGCTTATCCCCATTACAAATAATGCTTGTTGATAGTTTTAGGTAAATGGTATTTATAATTTTAAGGAAGACTCCATTTATTCCTATGCTTTCTAGTGTTTTTAATAGGAATTGGTGTTTTATTTTGTCAAAGGCTTTTTCTGCGTCTATTGAGATGATCATATGTTTTCTGCTAGTTTTGTTGGTGATATTTTCAATTATGCTGATAGTTTTCCTAATACTGAACCAGCCTTGTATTTCTGGAATAAATTCTATCTGGTCGTAGTATATTATTCTCCTAGCAATTTGTTGCAGTCTTTTTATTAATATCTTATTTAAAATTTTTGCATCAATATTCATTAGGGAAATTGGTCTATAATTTTCATCCTCTGTTTTTATTCTTCTTGGTTTGGGTATTAGTACAGTATTTGTGTCATAAAAAGAATTTGGTAGGACTCTTTCTTTGCTTATTTTTCCATATTATCTATAAAGTGTAGGAATTAATTGTTCTTTAAATGTTTGATAAAATTCACATGCAAAACCATCTGGTGATGGAGATTTTTTCCTTTAAGTGTTCATTGATGGATTGCTCAATCTCTTTTTCTGACATGGTGTTATTTAAGAATTTTACTTCCTCTTTAGTTAACCTGGGCAATTTACATTTTTGTAGGTGTTCATCCATATCCTTAAGGTTGTCAAATTTATGGGCATACAATAGGGCAAAATAATACCTAATTATTGTTTTAATTTCCTCTTCATTGGAGGTGAATGCAACCTGTTCATTTTTAATACTAGTAATTTGATTTTCTTTTTTTCTTTTTTTTAAATCAAATTAACCAAAGATTTATCAATTTTGCTGTTTTTTCATAAAATCAGTTCTTTGTTTTATTTATTAATTCAAGAGTGTTCTTGCTTTCATTTTTTTTTTACATAGTGAATTTGCGTTTTATTATATATTTTATCTTTATACATTTGAGTTTTTCACAACTTCATTTAACTATTCAATACGACGATCAAAAAACAGAGGCAGCAGTGGTTCTCAGGCACAGAATTTATAAAAGAAATGAAGCCAATACTTCCCTAGTACTTATCTAATACTGTGAATCATGATAATGTCTTGTTTCCTTTTAGCCTAGCTGCCTTTTAAATTGCATATGAAATATAGTGAAGAACTTTCTTTAATGTGCTAGACTGGGACTTAGGGGTTTAAATTAAGAAGTCCATATTGAAAGTATTTTCTTACTCAAGTCTTCGAGACATGAAGCGATTATTTTTCTCCTAAAGGATCTTCAAGATGTGCCTGTATACACAGCTCTGAAATTGATTTTGAGAGTCAACTTACAAGAAAAACTATTACTGTCCATAAAAGATGATCTGTAGTATTCTCTGCCTAAGAACCACTGCCTAGAGTTATTCGATGTCTTCAGGTCTCACAGGATGAGGTAACGGTAAAATGGATTTCTTTTCTGTATCCCTGGAGAGTGCTTTCCTCATATCATAAGCATCTTCGTCAGGCTCTCCATTGCTTGCAGAATAGTACTCTATTACTGTTCTATACACACTGTAGCCCAGTTGCTTATACATGTTGACTGCAACTTGATTTGACACTCTTACAAAGAGATCAACAAAAAATCCACCCTTTCTTTCTGAAATCTCCTCCAGTAGGTCCATTAATTTAGCAGCTAAACCAAGGCGTCGAAATTCCGGTGCAACTGATAGGGCTGTGACATGACCATGCCACTCTTCTCTGGCTACTGAACCCTCTGCTTTGCCCATAATATAACCCATGAGCTCGCCACCAGGTGCCTCTGCAACGATGAAATACTCGGGCCAGTGAGCTAGATATTGTAAATAAAATGGTATCCCATAAGTTTCTGTTAGTGGATCCAGATTGATGTTGTTGAAACGGAACAGGTCGTCACAGGTGAAAGCCCGGAGCACGGTCATCTCGTCACCCCTCTTGCTTTCATTTTTATTAATCTCTCCTTTGATTTTCTGTATTTATAATTTTGTATTTAATTGGGGATTTTTAATTTGTTCTTTTTCTAGCTTTTTCAGTTGCATGCCCTATTTGTTGATCTCTTTTTTTCAACACTTTGTTCATGTATGTATTTAGAGATATAAAACTTCCCCTAAGAACTGCTTTTGCTGCATCCCATAAGTTTTCCTATGTTACTGCATTATTTTCATTCTCTTGAATGACGTTATTGTTTCTCTGATTTGTTCTTTAGCCCACTCATTGTTTAGAATTAGATTATTTAGTTTCCAATTAATTTTAGCTTATTTTTCCATGGTTCTTTATTATGAATAATTTTTATTGAATCATGATCTGAAAAGAATGTATTGACTAATTCTCCCTTTCTGCACTGGATTGTGAGGGTTTTTAAAATCTATTTATTTGACTTATTTAATATTTTTAGTTTTCAGCATTGATTTTCACAAGAGTTTGAATTAAAAATTTTCTCCCCATTTCTACCCTCCCCCCCACTCCAGGATGGCATATTTTCTGGTTGCCCCATTCCCCAGTCAGCTGTCCCTTTTGTCACCCCACTCCCCACCCCATCCTCTTTTCCTTACCTTCTTGTAGGGCAAGATAGCTTGTATGGCAACCCCATTGCCTGTTTATCTTATTTCTTAGTTGCATGCAAAAACTTTTTTTTCAACATCTGTTTTTAAAACTTTGAGTTCCAAATTCTCTCCCCTCTTCTCTCCCCACCCACCCTCCCTAAAAAGGCAAGCAATTCATCATAGGCCACATGCTTATTATTATGCAAAACCCTTCCACACAATACTCATGTTGTGAAAGACTAACTATATTTCGGTCCTTTCTATCCTATCCCCTTTTATTCAGTTTTCTTCCTTGACCCTGTCCCTTTTCAAATGTGTTTGTTTTTGATTACCTCCTCCCCCTATCTGCCCTCCCTTCTATGATCCCCCCTTTTTATCTCCTTCCTCCTTCTCTCCTGTGGGGTAAGATACCCAATTGAGTGTGTATGCTATTCCCTCCTCAGGTCAAATCCGATGAGAGCAAGATTCACTCATTCCCCATCACCTGCCCCCTCTTCCCTTCCTACAGAACTGCTTTTTCTTGACATTTTTATGAGAGATAATTTATCCCATTCTATCTCTCCCTTTCTCCTTCTCTCAATATATTCCTCTCTCTTCTCTTAATTTTATTTTTTTTAGATATAATGCCTTCATATTCAACTCACCCAGTGCCCTTTGTGTGTGTGTGTGTGTGTGTGTGTGTGTGTGTGTGTGTATAGACACATACATATGTATATTCCCTTCAACTACCCTAATACTGAGGTGCAATGAATTATACACTTCATCTTTCATGTAGGAATGTAAACAAAACAGTTCAACTTTTGTAAGTCCCTTGTGATTTCTCTTTCTTGTTTACCTTTTCAAGCTTCTCTTGATTCTTGTGTTTGAAAGTGAAATTTTCTATTCAACTCTGGTCTTTTCGCTGAGAAAGCTTGAAAGTCGTCTATTTTACTTATGACCCATATTGTGCCTTGGAGCATGATACTCAGTTTTGCTGGGTAGGTGATTGTTGGTTTTAATCCTAGCTCATTGACTTCCAGAATATCATATTCCAAGTCCTTCGATCCCTTTATGTAGAAGCCGCTAGATCTAGTGTTATCCTGATTGTGTTTCCACAATACTCAAATTGTTTTGTTCTGGCTACTTGCAGTATTTGCTCTTTGATCTGGGAGCTATGGAATTTGGCAAAAATATTCCTGGGAGTTTTCTTTTTGCGATCTTTTGCAGGAGGCAATTGGTGGATTCTTTCAATTTCTATTTTATTCTGTGGCTCTAGAATATCAGGGCAGTTGTCCTTGATAATTTCTTGAAAGATGATATCTAGGTTCTTTTTTTTTGATCATGGCTTTCAGGTTTTGCAATAATTTTTAAATTATCTCTCCTCAATCTATATTCCAGGTCAGTGGTTTTTCCAATGAGATATTTCACTTTGTCTTCCATTTTTTCATTCCTTTGGTTCTCTTTTATAGTATCTTGATTTCCTATAATGTCACTAGCTTCCACTTCCTACAATCTAATTTTTATGGTAGTACTTTCTTCAGTGGTCTTTTAGACCACCTTTTCCATTTGGCAAATTCTACCTTTCAAGACATTCTTCTCTTCATTGGTTTTTGGAACTCTTTTGCCGTTTTAGTTAGTCTATTTTTTAAGGTGTTATTTTCTTCAGTTTTTTTTTTTTCTGGGTCTCCTTTAGCAAGTCATTGACTTGTTTTTCATGGTTTTCTTGCATCACTGTCATTTCTCTTCCCAATTTTTCCTCTACTTCTCTAACTTGGTTTCCCAAATATTTTTGAGCTCTTCCATGGGCTGAGACCAGTTCATGTTTTTCTTGGAGGCTTTTGTTGTAAGCTCTTTGACTTTGTTGACTTTTTTGGGCTGTATGTTTTGGTCTTCTTTGTAACCAAAGAAAGATTTCAAAGTCTGAGTCTGAATCTGGGTCTGTTTTTGTTCCCTGACTATGTTCCCAGTCAACTGCTACCCTTGAGTTTTTCATAGGGGTATGACTGCTTGTAGAGTATAGAGTACTTTTCCCCAAGCTTGAGGGGCTGTGCTGTTGCTTTCATAGCTATTTCTGCACAGCAAGCTCTGCCACACCAGCACTGCTTCTTCCCTAAGAACTAGCAACCTGGACCAGACTCAGATCTGAGCTGTGTCTTTTCTCCCTCTCAGATCTGCCACTAATTCCTCCCACCATCTGGGCCTGGGGCCAGAAGCAACTGCAGCTGTACCTCTGTAACCAGCCTAAGATCTGCATCCCTCCACTGCTTTCAGGGCAGTGGCCGAACTGTGAACTCCTTTCACTCTGTCCCTGCAGCTTTTCCGACTAACCTTCTCTGTTGTCTTTGGTGTTTGTGGGTTGAGAAGTCTGGTAACTGCCATAGGTCACTCATTCAGGGCATTAGAGCCTTTTCTTGCTGGCTTCTGGTTTGGTTGGTCCAGGTTTGGCTAACAATGGGCTCTGCTCTGCTCCCAGCTCCCATCCCAGCTCTGAGCGAAAGACCTTACCCAGCCACCATCCATGCTGTCCTGGGCTGGAGCATGCTTCCCTCTGCTATTTCGTGACTTCTGCAGTTCTAGAATTTGTTCAGAGACATTTTTTATAAGTGTTTGGAGGGACCTGGGAGGGAGCTCACACAAGTCCCTACTTTCCAGCTGCCATCTTTGCTCTGCCCCTGATTGTGAGGTTTTTATGCCCTAGTACATCGTCAATTTTTGAGTGTGTGCCATGTACCACTGAGACAAAAAAGTATAGTCCTTTTTATCCCCATTCAGTTGTCTCCAGAGGTCTATCATACCGTATCTCTTTTCCAAGATTCTATTTACCTCCGTAACTTATTTCATGTTTATTTTGAGGTTAGATTTATCAAGTTCAGAGAGGGGGAGGTTGAAATGTCCCATTATTATGGTTTTTCTGTCTATTTCTTCCTGTAACTCCCTTAACCTCTCCTCTAAGAATTTGCATGTCATACCACTTGGGACATATATGTTAAACAATGATATTGCTTCATTGTTTGTGGTGACTCTTCTCTTTTAATTAGATCTGTCTTTGCTTTTGCTTTATATGAGATTAGGATCGCTACCCCTGTTTTTGTTTTTACTTTATCAGAAGCACAATATATTCTACTCTAGCCTTTTACCTTTACCCTGTTTGTATCCCCCTGTTTCTAATGTATTTCTTGTAAACAGCATATTGTAGGATTATGGTTTTTAATCCATTCTGCTATACACTTCCGTTTTATGGGAGTTTTCATACCATTCCCATTCACAGTTATGATTACTATCTGTGCCTTTTTCTCCATCCTATTTCCCTCCTGTTTATGGTTTTATTTCTCCCTTTCCCATTCCACTCCTCAAAAAAGTTTTGCTTTTGACTGCTGCCTTCCTCAGTTTACCCTCCCTCTTGATTCCTCTCTCTTAACTTCCCATTTTCCACTTCCTACTTCTTCCCTCCCTTCTGACCACCCCCTCCATTTTTCCCCCTTTCCCCTCCTACTGCCTGTAGGACAAGTTAGATTTCTATACTTATCAGGGTATGTTATTCCTTTCTTGAGCCAAATCCTATGAGAGTGAAGCTCAGATACTGCTCTTCTTCCTCCCTTCTTTCCCTCTACTACAATATGTTTTTGTGCCTCTTCATGTGATATAATTTATCCTTTTCTACTACCTCCTGACGTCTTCTCCCCAAACCATCCATTTTTATCTCTATAATTATCTTTTTATCATTGTATCAGTTATTTTATTATGATGTCCACAATCTATGAATATCCCTTTCAATTAGCATAATAAGCATGCTATTCTCAAGACTGACATATGTATGTATATATATATATATTCATATATATGTGTACATATATATATATGTAAATCATATATAAAACAAAATAATCCTATATAAGGATGTACTTAACTAGCCTTATTGATTAACTAGGGTTTTTTCCCCATTCACCTTTTTATGTCTCTCTTGAGTTTTGTATTTGGAGATCAAATTTTCCATTCAGCTCTGGCTTTTTCATCAGGAAGTTCTGAAATTCCCTTATTTCATTGAATATCCATCTCCTTGCCTGGAAAATTATGCTCATTGTTGCTGGGTACTTGATCCTTGGTTGTAGTCCAAGTTCCTTTTCCTTTTGGAATATCATATTCCAATTTCTCCTGTCATTTTAGATAGACGCTGAAAGATCCTGTGTGATCCTGACTGCATTTCCGTGATATTTGGATTGTTTCTCTCTAGCTGCTTGCAATGTTTTGTCCTTGACCTGGTAGTTCTGGAATTTGGCTGTAATATTTCCTGGAGTTTTCAATTTGGGATCTTTTTTTCTGGGGGTGAGCGATGGATTCTTTCAATGACTGTTTTGCCCTCTGGTTCTAGGACCTCTGGGCAATTTTCTTTAAGGATTTCATGGAAGATACTATACAGGTTCTTTTTTTATCATAACTTTCAGGTAGGCCAATAATTCTTATATTGTCTCTCCTGGATCTATTTTCCAGGTCAGTTGTTTTTACAATCAGATATTTCACATTTTTTCCTACTTTTTCATTCTTCAGATTTTGTTTGACTGATTCTTGATGTCTCATAGAGTCATTAGCTTCTACTTGTCCAATTCTAATTTTTAGTGTTTTTTTTTCCTTTGTCTTCTCTATTTCCTTTTCCATTTGGTTGACTTTACTTTTAAATGAAATATTTTCTCCATTTATAATCCAATTTTCTTTAACCAATTCCCTGTTTTTACCTTTTAAAGATTTGTTTTTCTCAATGAATTTTTTTTCCATTTTTTTACCTCCCTAATTTGGTTTTTAAAGTCCTCCTTGACTTCTTCCAGGAGTGCTTTTTGGTCTGGAGACCAGTTCACTTTCCCTTTTGAGGTTTCAGATGTGGGTGTAGTGTCCATGTTGTCCTCTTCTGAATTGGTAATTTGGCCTTCCCTTTCTCCATAATAGGAGTCAATTGTCTTTGAAAGCTTCTTACAAATTTTTTTTCATGCTGTTTTTTCCCCTTCTGGTTTCTGAAGTGCATCTCTGTTTCTGAGGCTCAGGTGGCTCTGTCCTAAGTTTCTTGTGTTGGGATCTAGCTTCATGTGCTGTTGCCTCTAGTTTTGTGAGGTGTGGGGAAGGGGTGGTCTGCTGGCTGAGAGTGTCCTCTTCCCTAGGACTGCTCCACAGCAGGGTTGGTCTCAGCTTATGCTGTGCAAAGCCAAGTCTGGGGTCCTGGCATTGACATTAGTTAGCTCCATCCCCTGGGGTATAGTTCCTCTCATTGCTCTGCTAAGGTAATGGCGCTGGGGCATGTCTCTTCCTGCACTAGTCTCCTTCTGCCACCACAGGAAAGGTACTCTCCTCCACTTCTCTCACTACTGAAGCCCACCTTCTTACTCCTCTGTTTCTCCTGAGGCTTAATTTTCTGGGTTTATTCAAGTGATGGATATGAGCCATTTTTCCTTCACATCCTGCACATCCTGGCTAATGGGAATCCAAGAAGACAAGTTTCAAACCTTTAGACTGTGGTTTGAAGGCCTTCAAGTTAGCTGTTCCCAGGGCTGCAGGCTCTGCACTCTGACAGACTCTCATCCTGGGCTGGGAAGCCTGGGGTTCAATTGGGGCACTAGCCAGTACTTCTGCCCTGGGCCTTTTCTTGCTCCAGCATTTTGCTCACCCAGAGCTCTACCAGAGCAGCATGCTGGCTGGATTCCTCTGCTGTTCCCAGTTGTTTTGGTCTCGTGCCGATCCATGTGCTAGTCACTCCTACCCTCTCAGTTTACTAGTGGCTTCTAAATATCTCACACCTGCTCAGATTCACTTTTGTATATTTATCTGACAGAATATGTGAGAGAGCTCCAGTAGTTCCTTCCTTTCACAACACCATCTGCCTCCACCCCTTGTTTTTTTTTTTTTTTTTAATAATCACATCAATGTCAACTTGTATGTACACCTTCTGTCTATGTATACTCCTTCTTACAGCCTTAATAGAGATTTGGCCCTCAAGAGTTACAAGTATCATCCTCCCATGTAAAGATATAAATGATTTAATCTTATTAAATAACGGGTTTATTTTGTTTTTGTTTTTGCTGTTTACCTTTTTATGCTTCTCTTGAATTTTGTATTTGAAGATTGAATGCTTACTTCAGCTCTTGTATTTTTATCAGGAAAGTCTAAAAGTTCCCTATTTCATTGAATGTTCATCTCTCCCCTGAAATATTTTGTCAATTTTTCTGGGTATTTGATTCTTGGTTGCAATCCAAGCTCCTTTGCCATTCAGAATGTCATATTACAAGCATCTGATCTTTTAATGTAGATACTGCTAAATCCTATGTAATCCTGACTGTGTCTCCTTAATATTTGAATTGTTTCTTTCTGACTTGTGGCAGTATTTTCTCCATGACTAGATAATTCTGGTATTTGGCTACGATATTCCATGGGATTTTCATTTGGGGATCTTTTTCAGGAGGTAATTGATAGATTCTTTCAATGATTAATTTACCCTCTGGTTCAAGGACATCAGAGCAGTTTTCCCTGATAACTTCTTGCAAGATGCTGTCCAGGACTTTTTTATTATGGCTTTCAGGTAGTCCAATAATTTTTAAATTACCTCTGCCAGATCTATTTTCCAGGTCAGTTCTTTTTTGCAGTGAGGTATTTTACATTTTCTTCTATTTCTTTCATTCTTTTGATTTTTTGACTGATTTTTGATGTCTCATATAGTCATTAGCTTCCACTTGTCCAATTCTAATTTTAAGGAATTATCCCCCTTTGATACTTCACATGTAGTCATTTTGATACTGCTGTACTCTTCTGAGTATGGGCTTTCATTTTCCCTGTTGCTATAGTAGCTTTCTATGGTCAAGGTCTTTTGGGGATTTTACTTATTTTTTAAAGTTGTGCTCTCCTCCTGTGGCATAGGGGGCACTATCCCAAGCTTCTTGTGCTGTGGACCAGGGACCTGTTGACATGCTTTACACAGTGGGGCCTTGGGTGCTTGTAGCTTGCCCACTGCACTGCGGTGGCCCGGCCCTAGTCATGCCTGTTGTACTGGGTTTCCAGGGATGGCAATTTTACTTTTGAGTTTAGGATGGTGGCCTGCGGTAGCACCAGCCCAGTGAGCCAGCACCTAGGGGCCTAGGTAGTTGATCTCTGCTGTGCCTAAGATTCTTCCTCTAGGTTTCCTGGATGCTGCCTGGGCTGGGCTGCCCTCCTCTTTTATCCAAGTGTGACAGACATTTCATGAAGACCTTCTAAGTTCTATTATGCTGGAAGTGTTTCACTCTTTTATAACTTCTGTTGCTACAGAATCTATTTAGGATTGATTTAACATTGTTTCCAAGGGACAGTGAGAGCTCAGGCAACTTTCTGGCTTCTCTCCATGATGTTGGCTCTGCCACTCCAGAGCTATTCTGTTGAATTACAGTCATAATCAAAAAGGATCTGAATATGGTATTGCAAATAATTTTAAAATGATAAAATTTAATTAAGCAACTAGGTGGCACAGTGGATAAAGTACCAATCCTGGATTCAGGAAGGCTTATCTTCATGAATTCAAGTCTTGCTAGAAGCACTTACTAGTTGTATGATCATGAGCATGTCACTTAAACCTGTTTATCTCATTTCCTCATCTGTAAAAAGAGCTGGAGCAGGAAATGGCAAACCACTCCAGTGACTTTGCCAAGAATATCCCAAATGGGATAACAAAGAGTGAATCATGACTGAAATGACTGGACAACAATAACACATAGGAGTTTCTGTAAATTAAGTTAAAAATAATTTCCAAAGTTTAAGATTGGGTAATTGTGACTACATAATAATCTGAAAACAATGGGCCTTAGTGTACTATAAGATCAATAAATCCAGGGGTATGATATGGAGACTTAAATAGCCAATACAATCTTAGGCTGCATCAGGAGGGGCAAAATGCCCAGAACCAATCAGTTTAATAGTATTAATTAAGCATTTGTTATGTCCCAGACAATGTTATAAATATTAGAGACACAAAGAAAAACAAAAATGCAATCCCTCAAGGAACATATATTCTAATGGAGATATGTGTGTGTATGTGTGTGTGTATATATATGTATATATGTGTGTGTATGTATATAGATGTGTGTATATATATATATGTATGTATATATATGAACATATGCAATGGTATAATAAAAGGAATCTCTGATGGAAGCTAGTAGCACTGGGAGGTAGTGGAGGGTAAAAATTGGAAAGCATTCCTAAGGAAGGTGGGATTTGAGCTAAATTTAGAAGAGGCCAAAGTAACGAGGAGTAAGAGGTGAGCAGGGGTTACAGGCATGAGAGATAGGCAATAAAAAGGGGTAGCCAAGAAATGGAGTGTTTTGTTTGAGAAATTCCAGAATAGCCCATGAACCCTGAGTGCCATTGGGTCACTGAGTACTGAGGGGGATAGGGGAAGAAGACTTCCTAGATTGGAAGAGACTAATGTTGTGAAGGGCTTTAAAAGAGGATTAACAACATGATCTAGAAGGTATTAGCCAAATAATGGAATTTACTGAGTATGGGGGTGATATGTTCACACCTGCCAATTTAGAAAAATCACCTTCACCACTGAGAATGAATTGGAATGAACTTGAAAGTATGATGACTGAGTTGTTGAAGGAGATCACTACTTTACCATTTGAGGACTGACTGAGAAAAGTGGGAGCATATGCTGGAGAAATTACTTAGGGGACTGAGTCAACTTCAATGATTTCTTGGACTTTCAATAGAAAAAGGGAGCTAGGAATAATGGTAAAAGTTAAAGAGGGAAGTAAATAGAGACAATATAAGAAAGAAAGGGGAAAATTAACTATTAGCAACTATTAGCAGTAAGTTGTCAGAGGAGATATTAGATTTCCTTTTATTGGAGGTTATTAATCAAATGTTAGATGGCTACTTGTCAGGTATGTTTTGGAGAGGTTCTTCTCTTGATATGGCTTTGGCTAGTTGGGGTTGAAGTCCCTTCTAGCTTTGTTATTTTATGTCCCTATCTCCATTCTATCCTTTTTCCTTCAAAACAATAATTTCACCCCTATACTAAAAGTAGAGAGCAAGCAAGAAGCATCCCTTCTCTCAAGGGATATTTTTCTCTCAAGCTATAGTTTCATATATCCTGCCCATTTCCTTTCCTCCTACTCACTCAACTTACAGTTTGGCTACTGCGTTGTTAGGAAATGAAGTTTGGATGGTCACATGACAAAAGCAAGTGGTGACAGATGGACAGCAAGAATGCCTCACTGATACCCTTGAAATCTCAGGGAAAAAATGAGTGGATGCTCTATGGAAAATATACAAGAGGCCAGGGAAAAGTGTGTCTCATAATGGAAAGCTATCGATGGCTTGCCATCTGCAATTTCAGAGAGAATATATGAATTGTTAAGATCACAGGTCAATGTGAAAGTTTGAAAAAAGCTCATATTTGTGACATGTTACAGGTAACATAATAATTAGGAACTCTTCACTTCACTTTTCTAGGTCACCTCTAAAATGAATAGATGATTTTCTAAAAGTTCGTCTTGGGTTAATATATTCTGAGATTCTGGGAACATTGACTACCTATTCATCATAATTTTGAACCTTGCAAACAATATAAAAATAGCAAAGCCCAGATTCCTGGAATTAATCCTTACCTTTTCCAGATGACAATAAATGAAATGTTCCACTTAAGAAAATTTTCCTTCTGATGTTTCAAGAGCCTTTGAAGATGGTAGTTTCTTGAAAATTACTTTATTCATAATGTGTTTGTTCCTGTTCATTAATTACATAATGCTGTGATTCCTATCTGCCCTCTATTTTGATTGTGAGACATAGCCCTACTTGATACAATTTCATAGGCTCTAGCCTTGAGGCTGATTAAAATGAGCTGCAATGCATACCAGAACGTGACAAACCTGTTTTTATGAAAATGATACTCTTTGCAGTTTATCTTTGCCAAACCAGATATATGCAGATAATGGATATAGGACCTTAGGATCCTAAAAGCATTAAATGTTAACCTTAGAGATTGTCTGGTTTCACCTCCTAATTTCACATATAGAGAAGCTGAAACCAAGAGAAGCAAAGAGAATTTTTATGAAAAGCTAAAGTGGGGCATGCTGGGAGGGAAGAATCAAACACTGTTGTATCTCTCAGAACAGCAGGACCAGCCTGGCATATAATCATCAGGAATGGATGGAGGGAGGCTAAGGCTGCAGGAGGGGCTCCCTCTCTGAGTAAAGGCTCTCAGCCAATTGTCAATCTAAGGGGAAAAATACAAACAAGTAAAGACTCTACAAGGAGGTGGGGGCTGAAAATCAAAGATCAATCTTCAAACCTGCATGGTATGGAGAGAAGTGACCAGCCCACATCATCCATTTCAGTTACGCCCCCTCCCACAGAGAACAATTTCTGTCAGTTGCACCATCTGTCATATCTGAAGGGCATCAATGTATTACAGCAAATGTTCTCAAAGCATGGACAAACACCCACTATAGTTATTTGATTTAGTGTCCAGAGGAGTGATTCCACCTAATTCAGCAATAACACTAAAATTAGGCCACACCCTTATTCTAGTAACTCTGAGGCAGTCCATTACTAATGAATTGCTTAGAATGAGATACTGACTCAGAAAATGTAGTTAGGAGAAATACACGTATAGAATGCAAGTTTAGATAAAATACTAGCCAAATTTATAAGTCCAGGTTGGGGAACAGATGCTAAAGCCTGAGTTTGTCTTTCTCTCCAACGGCTTTCTGATGGTTTGTTCTCATTCTCGCTGTGTATTGTTGATTATGCCTATGGACCTTGACCCATTTTCTAGCACAATCTTTCTAATTATTTTTTTTAATCTACATTGGATACTCTATAATTAGTAACTCCTTTTTAAAGACTGTTATTTTGATAGCTCAAAATTTCTTCAGTTTTCAGGTTGGGGTTATAGATAGGAATTGCTTTGCAGTTGTGCTACATAGGGAAGGAGAAAAGCATTTATTAAGTAATAATTATGTGCCAGGAACTGTGTTGTGCTTTACAAATGTTATCTCATTTAGTCATTCTATGTAGGGAGTTAGGTCTGCATAACAACAATGCTAATTGCAGCAGCTGGGAGGGTGTAAGACCAACAACACCAACACACAGGAGGGCTGCTGGCACAAGTTCTTTGATCTACTTTTCTAAAACAAATCAACTTTAAAGGGGTTGACAATCTTACTTTAATCAAATATATATACATATATATATTTGCATATATGCATACGTACATACATACACACATAAATGCACCCGTACATATACAGACATATATACACATATACGTATATGTATATACATACATATATACATGTGTGTATATTTGTGTGTATACGTATATACATATTATATATATGTATTGTGTGTATATACATATATACATATTATATATGTGTGTGTGTGTGTGTGTATATATATATATATATATATATTTCACTTAGTTCAGGGGAAAAGTCAGCAACCTGAACTTCAGAGAATATGCAAACAGAAATTGGAAGTAGAAATTATATAAACAAAGCAAATACAAACAGCAAAGACCAACAGACAGGCTTCCAACTGTCTGACCAAAAGCAATATATACATAGTTACCAGGGAAAGAAGCATTAACATCTGGGTTTTTCAAATCCGGGAAGGAGGTGGGGCTCCTTAATGGCTACCCAGAGTCTCGTCTGGCTAAATGCCTTGAGCACTCCTCTGATGAGGGAGTCCCAAAGCAAAATGCTAACCTCAGAGTATATATACCCTTCTTCAGGGCCAGAGAGCATCACAACCGTCATGACCCAGGCTCATATGACTCATGCTTTCATGTGACTCATATTCAAAGCTCTTCACATAGGCCTATTAAGGGGCAGGGAAGATCTTCAAATTGTATTAACATTACAGACTGTGAAGATGTTCAAGAGGAATGTGGCCAGGAATCAGGATAGTTGGGTTCTTGCCCTCACTCATTCAATCAATTAATAAACATCTATTAAGTACCTACTATGTTCCAGGCACTGTGCTAAGCACTGTAAAAATAGTTATTATCTTTGTGACTGTCATTAAGTCACTGAATCACTATATTCTCTCATTCTCTCATGAAACAAATTGAGAGATTGGAGTTGATGGCCTCTTGATCCCTGTTAGCCATAAGTTTCTGTGGTTCTGTGAGTCTAGTACAAAGTACTAAGTTATGAATCACTTGACTTCCAATTTCTTCAACTGTGGCTTTGCACAATTACTAGGGTTGAATTTTCCCCAAAACAGCAAACTATCATTTACTCTAGGACTTCATTGAGGATCCTGCATTTTTGTACTTTCCTATCTGGATTTAAAAACAGAAGTCAATCATTCAAACCTGACCACTGTGTCTAATGAATTTGCCAACCTACCCTATGGAACTGATGCGGTTCTTCATTACCTCCTCTGGGTCTCAGTTTCCCTATCTATTAAATTAGGTTAAAAATCCTGTTTTATGGAGACAAATGAGGACAAATGAATTATTATGCCTGAAGCTAATGAAGCCTCCTAAAGGAGAAAAAATATTCACTGTCCTCCTAGCTTGAAATATCACCTTATGTTGGATAAAAAAGTAAATAAATATTCATTATTGTGTAGTATGTTTTTTCTGGAAGCCACAAAATTCTTTACACAAATTAGACTTGATTCCACTTATGAGTCAAAATAAAATTGCCTATGCTTTGGGGCGTGCAGCCATGCCTTCAGACAATTATTGTACCAATGGGTAAATTTTTGCTTTAGAGCACTGAATTCCCAAAGAATGAAATGCACCACCTAAATAAAACACTACCTAGTCAGATCATAGAATATCATATCATTACTCTGACCAATCTAAAATGCCCATAATAGACTGAGTCGGGATGGATTTATTTGGTGCTTCTTTAATAGTATGTCAATACATTAGATACCATATGTAGAAAATAACAATCTGGGGCTCTGTTGCATAGTAACAAATCACCTCTTGATAAAGGGAGAGACTTCATGGATTTCAACAGAAATTAAAGGATACCATCCAGGGGCTTAGATTAAAGCATGGTGATCAGTTAGAAACAATCTCGATAGAAGATGCACTGAAAGTGAGATATGCACATTTGTGTGTGTGTGTGTGTGTGTGTGTGTGTATTTCCAGATAACTCTGAGTTAATCATGTCTAACCTTTTGGGGTATTTTGGCAATGCTCCTCTTTTTACACCTTCCCAGAAGGTATATGTGGTATAAGTGTGCTATTAAAAATAAAGTTGGTTCCTCCATTAAAATTTGAGTCATTATTTGTATCCTTGTAAATTAGCACAGTGCCATAAATATAGTAAATGCTTAATAAATGCTTGCAGACTCACTACTTTGAAACTTTCAAAAATATTTCTATGAGACTTATTGATACAAATAACTGGAAATAGCCATGCGCGTCATGAAACCATAGTATGTATATATGTGTGTATAGAGAAAATGAGTGTGTATGTGTGTGTATACATCCCCATCCTATATAGATAGATGTATGTATATATAGATACACACATATATACATACATAGATACACACATAAAATTCATTTTTGTGTTTGTTGGCAATAATATTTTTTTCTATTTATTTTATAGTATTTTATTTTTTTCAAATTACATGTAAAGATAGTTTTCAACATTCACTTTTATGAGATTTTGGGTTCCATTTTTTTTCTCCCTCCATCCCTCCCCTTCCCCTTCCTGAAGACGGCAAGCAATCTTCTACAGGCTATACATGTACAAGCATATTAAACATATTACCATCTTACTCGTGTTGTGAAAGGAGAACCAGAACAAAAGGGAAAAACCATAAGAAAGGAAAAAAAAACAACAACAAAAGAGAAAATAGTATGCTTTCATCAGATTTCAGAATACATATTTCTTTCTCTGGATGTGTGTAACATTTTCCATCATGAGTTATTTGGAATTGTCTTAGACCATTGTATTGCTAAGAAGAACTAAGTATCAAACTTGGCCATCTCACCATGTTCTCCTAGTTCTGCTCATTTCACTCAGTATCATTCATGTAAATCTTTCCAGATTTTTCTGAAATATTCCTGCTCATAATTTATTATACAAAATAGCATTCTATTACATTCATATACCACAACTTGTTCAGTCATCCCCAATTAATCTACATCCCATAATTTTCAAATTCTTTGACACCACAAAATGAGCTAGTATAAACATTTTTATATATTTGGGTCCTTTTCCCTTTCTAAAGATTTTTTTAGGGAATATAGACCTAGTAGTGGTATTGCTGGATCAAAGGATATGTACAGTTTTATAGCCCTTTGGGCATAGTTCCAAATTGCTATTCAGAATGGTTATATGAGTCCACAATTCCACCAACAATGCATTAGTGCTCTAATTTATTTTCCCACATCTCCTCCAACATTTGTCATTTTCATTTTCTGTCATATTAGCTAATCAGATAATCAGGTGCTACCTCAGAGTTGTTTTAATTTGCGTTTGTATAATCAATAGTGATTTAGAGCATACAATATGCAAACTCTACAGCATGGCTTTTAAAGCCCTACAAAACCAGCTTCTCCTCATCTTTCCAATCTTATTTTGTGTTATTCACTTTCATACTACTAAATTCCGATTTCACTGGACTGCTTGCTGTTTGCCATATACATAATTCCACTTCCCACTACTATGCCCTTGTAAAAACTGTCTCTAATACTTTCCAGACTCTCTCTCTCTCTCTCTCTCTCTCTCTCTCTCTCTCTCTCTCTCTCTCTCTCTCTTTCTCTCTCTCTCTCTCCCTGTGTGTGTGTGTGTGTCTGTCTGTCTGTCTGTCTGTCTCTCTCTCTTTCTCTTAACTTTTCATTACTTTGGATATGGTTATATTCTACCTACTTTTATATAGTGTATATTACCCCAATAGACATAAGTTTCTGGAATACAGGACCTATTTCATTTTAATTTTTCTATTCCCTGGAATATGACACAGTTTGCATACTTTGTAGTTATAGTTAATAATGATATATATATATATATATATATATATATAAATAAAGTTAATACAACATTTATTTTATAAGTGAGAAAAATTTGATCTAGAACCATTGAGGTACTTGCACAAAGTTAACCAGATGACTTGGGATCTTAGTACCTCAAAGTTTTCCAAGTTCTTCCTTAAAATTACCCTCCTCTCAAGATTACAAAACTGTTGGCTAAAATATTTCTCACTGATACGAAGAAGGGCCATGATGTATTTAACTCACAAGAATACCCTCATATTCTTCTTCTCAGAATCTTTTAATGTTAAATGAAAAGGATCAGTTCTTGGACCTGATTCTGCAGCCTTTACATGTCCCTAACTCCTAATGAACTTAATAATAATGTGACCATATATTTGCTAGTGTTTTCTAAACTTTAAATCAAAAATCCTCACATAGCCTCTGTGAGGAAGGTCAGTCTTGTTAATTTTGTTCTTCCAGATAGTGAAAATGTAGCATAGGGAAATGTAATCACTTGTTTGAAGTCACACAGGAAGACAAAGGAAGAATGAGAATGGAAAGGTCATTTGATCCCTTAGGCTCCTGCCAACTGAAACCTTTATTTATATAGCGCTCCTCACTGAGGAGCTCAAAGCTCATTCTCATTCATCTTCACTCTTTAATCATTTTCAATTTTATCTGGAGAGAATGAAGCCCAGCAGAGGTGAGGGACTTGACAAAATCACACAGCACATAAGCAAAAGATGTAGGAATATTAAAAAAATCAGCTCTCCTGCCTCCATCCCCTGGATTTCATCTGCTAGACCTGTGAGCTCCAAAATATTTCATGGCACATCCCTAAGAGGAAATAATTTTTAAAATTCATACTCCCAATATGGGTTGATTCACATATTAATATGTTATACATAAAAACACATACATAATATATCATTAAAAGAATGAGATGACAGTGAAATAAATGATATTTTCAAACATGTTTCATTTAGATGATACAAAAACTTATTTTGCATAGCATGGGATTTATGAGACTTTACAACAGGAAAGCAACTGTGTGTGAAAAAGACACACACACACACACACACACACATATATACATGTTTGCAAATAGATATATACATACATACATTCATACATATATGTGTGTATGCATGTGCGTGTATGAAAAATTGGAAATCATCAACAGTTAGCAGTGGGATGTATAAGTCTGGAACTTAGGAGAAAAGTTAGGGCTGCTTGTTTAGTTGAAAATCAGTATAGTGATGATTATTGAATCCACAGGGGAAAGGAAGGGAAGCAAAAGGAAAAATAAAGGAATACACATTTATACAGCATTTATATAATATCTACCATGTGCCAGACATTGTGTTAAACACTTTCCAAATATTATCTCCTTTAATCAATTCCATGAACACTAATGCAGTCACTATGGAAAATAATATAAAGGAAGAAAAAGACACGGCCCAGGACAAAGCCCTTGCATTGGTGGGAGCGATCTGTAAGAAGAGCCAGAAAGGACTCTCTGAGAAAACATAGGAGACAGTGTCATTAGAACCTAGAAGAAAGAGAGCATCAATGAGAAGTGGGAGATTAACAGCATCAAAGCCTGCAGAGAGGTCCAAAGGGAAAATGCCTGAGGAAAGGTCATTAGATTTGGTGAATAAGAAAACTTTGCTAACAGGGGAATGAACTTTCATCTGGGTGATAAAGTTGTAAATAAGAGAGTAGAAAGCTTAGAAGAGAGAGAGAAGAAAGGGAAGAGGATTGGGTAAGGTTTTTAGAGGGTAAGAAAGATATTTTATAGGCAGCATGGAAGAACCCATATGGAGATAGAAGATAAATTACAGATTGAGGGTGAAAGAGGAGTCAGTTTACTGGAGGAGATGGTATGGATAGAAATTATTTGTGCATCAGAAGCAGTTGGCACTGGCAAGAAGAAGGGTCACTTCATCTGCAACAGAGGTGAAGGAGGAGATATTGGCTGAAGGGATCTGAGTGATGTGATATGGGAAAGATGACAGAAGAGAAAGCTTTCAATATCCTCAGTTTTTTTTTTCTAAAATGAGGCAAAATTATCATCTAAGAGGAAAAGAGGGAGATACAACCACTACACAGGGTGAAAACATTTGGGAAAGCTACTGTGTGAGTAGCACAGTGTATCAGTTAGAGTTATAAAATTATTAATTTCCTGCAATAAGGACCCAGTTGGGATTATATCGCATTAATTTCTGGTAGACCAAATCAGTACAGTTTTGTGATTTTCTCATATTTTTCCACAACATGTAAGTAGAAGCAAAGGGAGAAGATGTTGAGAGTAATTCAGGGTTAATGCATGACAGATGAAGATCAAGGGACTCATGAGAAGACAATATAGAGTTACACTTTTCCACCAAATGGTGAAGAGGGAGAAAAGAGGAAAGTGTAGCCAGTGTATGGGTGATGGCCTGGGGTGGGCAGGAACTGAGGAGACTAAAGGTTGGAGAACACAGTAAGTACAGAACAGAGGGATTGTTGAAATGACAACATATTGAAGGAACTTCAGAATTTATGAAAATGTAAGTTATTCATTGTGAGATGAATTCAAAATCAATGGTATTACCATTGATTTATAGTTGAGGTTGAGTGCAATAGTAAGCAATGTTTTAGAGCTGAGGATCTTGTGGCTTAGGTAATATCAATAGATGTGTTGAAGTCCCCTACTATGAGTGCAGAAGTTGAGGATCAAAGAAGTGCTATGAACCAGGCTTTGAATTCCTTTAGGAAAGAAGGGAAATATATTTTGTAATTTGTAAATGATAGCCACGAAATTTTGTTTAGTTAGACGATGATTCAGTAAATTTCAATGGAGGAGAGTTTTGAAGTGTTGATAGTAGATGGGGCACAATGAGTTCCAAATCCCCCATACTGACCATTGAGTTGAGGAGATTAAGTGAAAGTATACCCAGTCCTGGAAAGGGAGGCCATTGAGGTTGTGTTAACAGGAGAAAGCCCGGTCTTAGTGAAACAAAGAAGTAGTGCGAAAGAAAAGATTGAAGATCCAAGAAGGTGTTTTCCCCTGTGGAGCAGGCAATGCAGAGAGCACAATGGAAGTGTGATGAGTTAACTCATCAATTTTTTTTTCAGGACAATACATTCTAAATCTTAAATTAATTTTACATATTTAATGCCACATCAACAAAAATATTTAAAGATTGCTTTTATAAAATTAAAAGAATAATAACCAAATTCATATGAAGGCAGCAAAATGCAAGAATTTAATGGGAAATAATACAGTTAGAAATCTTGGAGGGCCTAAAAGCACCAGATCACAAAAATATAGCACAAAGCAATAATTCTCAAAAACAAAATACATACCGAGTGAAAAATAGAGTTAGAGAAATGAACTAGTGGAACCAATCTTTCATACAATATACAGAAACAAGAATGCATGCATTTCTATGTGTGTGTACTCTTTGTATATAGTTAATTGTATATAATCAATAAGATTTCTTCCTTGCTTGAATATATATTTGTTATGTGGCTCATTTTGCTTTTCTTTTTTTAATGAGGTAGAAATTGGGATGGAGATAAAATTTATTTCTGTTAAATATATATATATGTATATATTATATATATTTATATACAATAGAAAGAATGGGGGAGTGCTACAGATATGGAATGCCACATATACTTTTAGATGAGTTGACTGGATTTTTAGTTTTACTTGCTTAGTATGTTATATAAGACCTCACAAAGTGTGAGGATAATATGTAAATGTAATGTAAAAACAATATACATCAATAAGACTTTTTTTTTAAATAAATAAATCTATTAGTAGCACACCCAGGGAAGGAGCAAGAACGTGTATGTCAATAGGATTTGTTTCCTCTTTACCTCTGCTCTCTTATCATCTGTTTGTTTTTTTTTCTGATCCCCATGTGGTAAGGACACACTGGATAGCTCCAGAAAATCCTACCATTTTCCAGAAATACAGGCAGGTGTGAGCCACAACAGGGGTTAGGAGTAGCGCCATTTTGTTCTCAGGAGGTGAGAGGGAGGTAAAACTTCCTTTGAATGCAAGCATATATCCCAAGCTGAGTCACCAAAGTAATTATACACACACACACACACACACACACACACACACACACACACATATACACACACACATATATATGTATAGACATATATCATATCATATATCATGGCAGCAGAGTGTTTTTATGTCACAGTATATGGGAAGATGTGTAGATATATGCTTTACATGTAGATTTATTAATCTATCAATTATCCTAATTTGTTCTGTCCATCTATCTACTGTTCTCTTCTTTTACATGGAAGAAGTGAATCCTTACCAGTCAATAACAAACAAACACTTTTGGAATTGATTGCTTATATTCCAGATGGAAAGTCCCGCAATATTTGCAATTCTTTCCAAAACTGACTTTCTGCAATTCTATGGTGAGATACAAATGAAAATTAGGGAAGAAGGGGAAAAATCAAGCTCCCTGTGAGGGTCTCTGTTCAACAGTTAAGAATGATGGACCCTCCTTAAACAACTAACAGAACAATGCAGAATATCATACACTGAATTCAAAAGACCAATGAAGAAAATGAAAAAGTGAGAGATATACTGTTACCGGCTCCTGAAGCCTCATAACTATACTCTGGGTTCCCCCCAAGCCCCAGGCCTTTGCCTAGCAAAGGACCTGATCTCGCGGACAATGAATGGGCCGGGAGCCAAAAAGATGGTGAAGGACTCCGTTTATTATTTCAGCAAGCAGCACATTTATATCTTTAGTGAGGTAGGTACATTCTTTGATTACGTGGGTGAAGGACAGGTAAAACTCAATACACCTGGGTCCTAGAACTGCCCTGACTCCGCCTACTCTCCTCCCCTTCTCTTCCCGCACTAACCTGAAGCTCCCTGTGGTCAGGCAGTCCAGGCAAAGAACCGGAAGCTCCATGTGCTCTGGCAAGCCTGGGTAGAGAACCGGAAGTTCCACGTGCTCAGGCAGGTCCGGGCAAAGACCTGGAATTGCCAGGGAGGCAACAAAGGCGAGACCCCTCCTCCTGGCTCCACCCACATCCCAAAGCTCCGAGTCTATCTCAGCAGGCCCCTGGGCCTGGAGGTCCAAAGAGGACAGGGCTCTAACACAGCCCACAACAATATACAGTAAAGGAATCAGTTTAAACTGTGCAACTATTCTGGATGGATCATGTTCATAATATAATAGGCAAAAATTTTACCTTCTGGTTTTTACAATAGATCCCATGGGAGCACAAGTAGCTAATTAGAGGCAGCTATTGGCAGAAGTCACTAAATATCTATTTGCCCTGTTTATGCAACTCTAAAATGGGGATAATGATAACACTTACTTTGCATGGTTGTTTGGAGGATCAACTGTGATATTTTTGAAAGTATTTAGCACAGAGCCTCCAACACAGTAGGCGCTAAATAAATGCTCATTCCCTCACTCCGTCCCAACAGGGCATGTGAAAACTCACAGAAATGAGTGGTCCATTTGTTTCCACAGAAATGCAATTCCTGAGCACAAATTTATCAGTTTATTCTTTGATGTTATCATGAGGAATGATATGTATTCTAAAGCTCTCACTCTTCCTTCTATCTAGGTGTACTCCTTTACCTGCCCTGCCTATGACCTCTGGTCTACTCACAGTATAGAATCTTTTGTTATGCTAGAAACATGTAACTTCACATTGGAATACAAATGTTCTTATCATTGTCACACCACGTCTACAAATCAAACTCAATGACTGGGTTCTTGACCCCAGATTGCTGGGATTCCAGTGTACTTATTTATCCTTGTCCAAAATTCTTGACGTATAGAAATGTGTTCTCCTATTTCCTGGTTGTTTACGTGCTTTTTTTTTGTTTTTGTATTTGTTTTGTTTTGTTTTGTTTCCCCCCCAGGATGATACAAAGGGGAGGTCCTGCTTTATATGACCTCTTATTTACATTTAACTTTCTCTAGGCAGGTCACCTGGCTGTTGGTCTCTGCTGCTATCTTCTGATCACATTGCATACCTAAAAATCTTCAGTGGCTTGAGAATAACTCTATAATGCAAGGAAAATTCCTCAGCATGACCTTTAAAGCCCTGCACCATCTCATCATCTGACTATCACATACTTTTTTCATCTTAATTCATATTTCAAGCACTCACTATTTAATCCCAGTGTGACTTTCAGCCCAGTTATTCCTTACAATTGATATCAAATCTTCCACCTCTTTGCCTTTGCACAAGTGGATTGCCTATGACTAGTGTGTGCTTACTTCTTATTTCCATCTCTTAGAATCTGCAGTATTCTTTGAAAATGAGTTTAGGTGCCAGAATGAAAACTCTTTCTATCCTTTCCGATAGTTCAAACTAAACCTCTCCTTCTAAAACTAGCCAGAATTTACCCTGTAAATATTTTTCATTTATATAGCTCCACATATTTTCTATCCCCCAAATAGGATATAAGATTCTTGAGATCAGGGATCGTCCTTCATTTTTTCCATCTTTGTATCTTTACTGCTAAGCACAGGGCTTTGTAAACATCAGGTCATTAAAAGATGCTCATTGAATTAAATCACCATGTAAAATTGTAAGCATAGATGATATAGAAGCGAAAAAGATCCCTTTTTCTACAGTTGCAAGTTCTGCTCCAAGCCCAACCTATTTTCTTCCATATATATATATACATATATATATATATATATATATATATTGCTGGAAAGATATTGTCAGGTTATATCCTTATATATCTAGTACTTAGCAAATTGCCATAGTAGAAACATACCAAATACCTAATTTAATTGAATCACTTTCTCTTTTGCAATCTAGTTTATTCATTGACATAAAGATATTAAGTCATTGTTCAGCCTTTGGAGCTTAGAACCCATCCAGTCTATCATGTTAATACCCACACATCATTATGATCCCCCACTACCATCTCTATGAAGATACCAGTGCTAATATACCACTTTTCTTTTTCTTTTCACCATGATTATTGTAGTGTTCTAGAGGATTTTCTAAATATCCTATAATTTAAAAAAAATCTCTATATTCTAGCCAACCTACTATTGACAAATATCTCTTAACATAGCTGGACTAATCTAAGTCACAAAGACTGTTCTTTGTGTTCACACAGCAAATCATTGAAAACCCAAATAAGACTACAGGTCTTAGGTTCAGTAACAAGTGCCCTTAGCCTTAGAAAACTGAAAGTTTCTATGGATATCACTATTTTTCTTCAACTAAAAACTAGAAAGGTATGGATAGGGAGTGTTTCCACTATATTAATTGACATATAATCACCTTATTACATCAACCCAGGTGAGAATTATTACAGGCAATTTCTAAAATTTTCAATTTTCTCTGATAAATAAAAGATTTATTTACTATTTCATGACTCTTAAATCCATTGATCAAATTGGCACCTGAAGTTTTGGGATGGTAGCTATAATATATATTTCTATGTTCCATAATAGCAACACAATCATTTCTGGAAAAACAAGAATCCCAACTCTTACTTCTCTAGATTAAATCATCCAAGTAACAAAGAAAAAATATTAAGGAAAAATATCCATTGTAGGGACCTTATCTGGCAATGTCCACAACATTCTGTCCTAGTAGACTAAAGCCTCTCTGCAATGAGAAGAGAGGTATATTTTAATATCCATTCTCCAGTGCAATCATTTAAAAATTATTTACTCAGAACCCAACAACTATGAGTGATCTACTGTGTCTCTCTCAATTCCATTTACTTGTGATTTTTTATTGCATAATACTGGTTATTCAATTGATCTAAGTATATGTCCATTTGCTTAGACTATAAACACTTAGATGGCAGAACACATTTATGTCACAAATAATCAATACAGTATAGCACCCAATGCAAATGGTGCCTGAACAGCATAGTAAAATGTCTTTTCAATACAATTCAGTAATACAATAGGATAGACGTCCCACCAAAAAAAAAAATGAAAGTTAACCAAATCTTAAGTTGTATTTATATTCATAGTATTCAGAATAAATGTATTTCACTGTATTTTTGAATGACACTGACAAACTGAAATGTGCCCTGATGAAAATGAACAGAACAGTAAGAGTATTAGGTACTGTTATCTGGAGATTGTTTGAAGGAAGACAAGCTGTTTAAAACAGAGAAAAACATGATAGTGGTGATGCACCTGAATAATAGTATTCTCCAAATATTTGGTTGACTGTCATGTGACAGGATTTAAATTTGTTAGATGTGACCATAGAGGAAAGAACTGAGAATGATAGCTAAAATTTTTGGAAGTCATTTTTGTTTCAATATAAGCACATTTCCAAATCATAAGAAGAGTCCAAAAGTGGCATGGGGAATGTCAGTAAGTAGTCCATTTTCACTTACTAGAACTCTTTCAGTAGAGGTTGGATAATGAAACCAGCTGATATTGATCATGTAATGCTTTGAGATTTACCAGTCATTTCAAAAATAGCTTATTCAGTCACAATGACCCAATGGGACAAATTCTATAATTATTCTTAGGAAACTGAGGAACAGAGGGTAAGTAGTTATTCTGAGGCTACACAACTAGTAAATGTAGGAGGCAAGATTTGAACTCTTGGTGGGACTGAGCCAAGATGGCAGGTGGAACACAGGGACTTGCCTAGGGCTCTCCCCTAGGACCCTCCAAACACCCAAAAAATGGCTCTGAACAAATTCTAGAACTACAGAACACACAACATAGCAGAGGGAAGCAGGGCTCCAGCACAGGACAGCCTGGATGGTCGCTGGGTAAAGTCCATCACGCCTGGAGCTGGGAGTGGAGTGGAGCAGGGCCCATCATGGGCTGCACCCAGACCAACCAGACCAGGAGCCGGGTAGAACAGGTCCTAGCGCCCTGAATCAGTGAGCTGTGACAGTTACCAGACTTCTCAACCACAAACACCAAAGACAACAGAGAAGGTTAGTGGGAAAAGCTGTGAGAACAGAGTGAAAGGAGTTCATGGTTTGACCACCACCCTGGGGTGGGGGGCAGCGGAGGTGGTGCAGCTACAGAACTACAGCTGCAGTTGCTTCCTCCCCAGGCCCACCTGGTGGGAGGAATTAAGTGGCAGATAGGATCAGAGCAGGAGTGCATGGCCTACTTAAAATCTGAGTCTAGTCTGGGTTGGCGGTTCTTGGGAGAGGAGGAGCACTGGTGAAGCAGAGCTTCCTGTGTAGAAATAGCTCTGAAAACAATAGCACATTCCCTCAAGCTTAGAACAAAGTACTCTCTATTCTACAAGCAGTCATACCCTGACACAAAACTCAAGGGTCAAGTTGTTGGCTGGAAACATGAACAGGCGGCGAAAATGGACTCAGATTCAGATTCAGACTTTGGAATCTTTCTTTGTTGACAAAGACGACCAAAACATATAGCCAAAAGAAGTCAACAAAGTCAAAGAGCCTCCATCAAAAGCCTCCAAGAAAAACATGAACTGGTCTCAGGCCATGGAAGGGCTCAAAAAGGATTTGGAAAAGCAAGTTAGAGAAGTAGAGGAAAAATTGGGAAGCGAAATGAGAATGATGCAAGAAAACCATGAAAAACAAGTCAATCACTTGCTAAAGGAGGTCCAAAAAATACTGAAGAAAAAAACACCTTAAAAATAGACTAACTCAAATGGCAAAAGAGCTACAAAAAACTAAAATCAGGAGTCCTATCCTGGTCTAAGTAGAATCCCTATCCTCTCCCCCCCCCTTTTTTTCCACTTACTAAGTTGTAATACCTATACTGAAATTATATTTTGCTCTATTTACTTCATTCCACTTGCAATTAATTACATTGCTAATATAAAGATCAGAGGCCTATATACTTCAATAAACTCAAGCCTCCAAAGATCTCACAGTCAGGACCATCAAAAAGCACAGTTTTGTAAAGGAGCCTGTCTTTGCTCTTAACCTCTCTCTTCTCTCCACCTTTTTCTTCTCATTCAGTCTTTTGTTTCCTTTTATCCCCCCTGTCTCACAAAACCAAACATCCTCGTGTTTCCATCAAGTCCTTGCAGAAGAGAGTGAGGAAGTTAACCAAGCCTTTGTGAATAATTGACCATCTTACTTGTATTCCCCTACAAAGAAGTATTTGCATTATAATAACAGGTAACCCCCATAACTAACATAGAAAATGTCACTGAAAGGTTTATGAAGCACCTTCCTATTATTCATCTCTTCATTTTGACAGAATATATGAAAATATGACCAAACTGAGGCTCAGAATGGTTAAGCTTATGATTTCTTATTACTCAAAATCCTTAGATTTATATACTATGTTTTATTCTTTTTTCAGGGGCAACTAGATGACACAATGGATAGAGTGAGTGTCAGGCCTGAAGTCAAGAGGATAAATCTTCCTAAGTTCAAACCTAGTCTCATACACTTACTAGCTTTTTCACCCTGGGAAAGTTACTTAAACCTATTTGCTTCAGTCCCTTGCTCTTAAATGAGCTGGAGAAAGAAATGGCAAAACATTCCAGTATCTTTGCCAAGAAAATCCTAAATGGGATGAAAAAAGTTGGATTTTACTAAAACTCCTGAACAAAAAATACAATTTTCAGCCATTCCCCCAAACAATGGTAATCAACTGTTATCAGTTCCTTGGAACTGAGGAGAAGTAAGGAAGGCCTGAATTTAAATTCAGCCTCAGACACTTAATAGCAGAGTGATCTTAGGCAAGTCATTTAACCTCAATTTGCCTCAGTTTCTTCAACTGTAAAATGGAGTTAACAATGGTATCTGTCTCACGGGGGTGACATAGGATCAAATGAGATACTATTTTTAAAGCACTTAGCCTGGTATGCAATAGGCATTTAATTAATGCTTGTTTCCTCCCTCCCTTCCTTTCTTCCATTCCTATCATATACACACACACATACATAAACATACACACACACACACACACACACACACACACACACACACATACACACACCCCTATGAATATATTGGTATCATGCTTAGCATTCCAAGTCCTTCATAACTTATCCTCTTTCATGCTTTTTCAATTTTATCATAAATTGCTCTCTTCTACATACACTTTGATCAAACAATGGTGACCTCCATGCTGTTACACCAACCAGACACTCCAACTCCCAGTTCCAGGAATTTTCTCTTATTTCTTTCAGCTCTGGAATGTCCTCTCTTCTCATCACTGCCTACTGACTTTCCTTTCTTCCTTTAAGTCCCAAGCAAAAAAGCATCTGCTACAGTAAGCCTTTCCCAACACCTGTTAAATTCTAGTGCCTTCTCTTTCTTAATTATTGTATGTTTATTCTGTATATGGCCTATTTGCACATATTTATTTGCTTATTGTCCCCCAACTATATTGTGAACATTTTGAGAGCAGAGAGGGAATGTTTCCACTTTTTGTATAAACAATATTTAGCAATAGTGCCTAATTTATTGTAGATGCTTAATAAATGTTTATTGACTATTTACTGTACTTTTGTTTCTCTTCATGATTTCCTTGGGGTACATAACTAGTAATAAGGGCTCTTGATTTAAAGGGTGGCTTGCATAGGTAATAGATCTAATTAGTGTGAACTTGAAGCACAATATGATTTTTGATTGCCATCATGGTGTCTTTTTCACACCATGTTACTTTCATAAAAAGAGCAATACTTAACACTGGTGTTATTTTTTGAAAGGAATTTCCAGATCAAGATTTGAGAAAGGCCCATATTTTGTGACAAGAAAGCTTTCCTTTTTTTCCTCAAATCATTTCATTAAGCAGGCACCTACCCAATCTGTACATAAAACAATACCATACATACACACTAATCACAGCCATTATTGTTCTCAGCAGCTTGAATAAAGTGGCCATGACAGACATGGTACATGGAGCTCCATATGTGGTTGAGTGATGGGCAGACTACTTTCAAGAGGCAAGCGCAGTCACCATAATCTACAAGAGCTGCTCACAAAAGGTTTAAATTAGGAGAATCACATCTTACCATCAATGGAGTTAGTAACAACAGGACCCACTGAGGCCTGTGTCTGCTATGAAGCAGAAATAGCAGCTTCCATACTAAGTGCAAGGGAAAATTTTTCATAGCTGGTCAGTCTAAGGGGCAGGAACTGATGTGCTCTAAATTCATCCTATAAGTAAAGTGCATAGGTATCTGAGAGAAGATAAAGATAATTGCTCACCTCACCATTCAGCACAAATCCTTTCCCACAGCAGTAATAGAGAACTGAATTAGTTAAGATTGACTTATGGAATCACCTTAAGCCATCTTGGGAAAAGATTCACTTCCTTCAAGAGAATACACCCACAATAATGCTATCAATGAATATGTGTTATGAACATCTTATGCATAGATCACTGTCCTAAGTATTAGAGAAACACAAAGCTGTTCAATACAACATGGCCCCTTCCTTTAAGAAGCTTAAAGTTTAGTAGGGGATAAAGAAAAAGGGGAAAAAGGCAGTCAGCTGTAATATGTCATGAATACTAAGAAACAATGGGCTATGTGATCTCCAAATAGAAAGTCTTTCCCAACTATCTTGATCAAGAGAGATTTCATGGAGAAAGTGGCTTTTGAATTGGGCTTTGAAGGTTAGATTAAACAGATAAAAATATGAGGACAGGCATTCTGGGAATAGGGATAATTGTGAACAAAGACCCCAAAAGTTAAAGGCCCAATGAATGTATAGGGGGAAAAGTTGTGTGTTCTTTCTCTGGAGCATAGAACATATAGAAAGGAGAGCTATAACATAAGGCTGGAAATGCAGGATGACACCTAATTGTGCAGAGCCTTAAATGGTAGAGAGAGAAGCTAGAATTTGACCTCTTAAGCAATGAAAACCTATTATTTCAAAGGAGTAGCATGAACACATGTGTGCATATATAAAAGCATAAATACATGCCTGTGGTGTGAGTTGATTAAAAAATTTGGATTGGAGGCTGTAGAATTTAGTGCCCAAAAAACATATAAGAAGCTGTTATATTTGGAAAATTTTAGGTAAGTCTCTCCTTGGTTTGATTTAATAGTTTTCAAAAGCAGATTTATAAGAAATGTGATCATAGCAGACTGCAGTGTGGCCTTGTGTTGCTTCCAGAGAAAGAACAAACTGGTCCCTATTTCAATATTACTTTTTTCCCCTTAAAAGAGAAATAGGGTCCCCATCCCATACAAAGTTCCTAACTATTGCAGGAAAATCCATCAATTCTAATAAAGGTGAAAAAGTGTATGATTATTGCAGTTCTCTGGGATCTAAAATTATATCCCAATATTTCAGATAATAAAAGCATTCTTATTTGTAGTTGTTGGTTAGTCAAATCTAACTTTTGTTACCTCTTTTGGGGTTTTCTTTGCAAATATAATGCACACAGGGTGTATTTTTGTACTCATTGTTTTTCCTCCTTTGACATAGCTTTCTTTTTCTCCTTCTCTAGCCTACAATCTTCTTAACTCCTTAATATGGTCTCCAAGCAAATATCCTTTGTTTTTTTTTTCTTCTCCCTATGTATGCTGATTTATCAGTCTCATTTATTCCTATAGTTTCAACTAATAAAACTAATAGGTTTCTGCCATATATTTATATTCCCAATTCTAAGGTCACTTTTGAACTCCAGTTACATATCTGCAATTGACTTTGATTTGACTGAGGTCAAATTTTACCTTTTTACTTTCCTAGGTTCCATATCTTCTGATAACAGGGATTGTTGCTTTTTATTTTTATTTGCAGATCTCTAAATATCTAGTTAATATTCTGACGTGGAAAAATAAGTGTACATGTGGGTACATGTACATATGTGCTTACACACACACATAGGGCATTTGTGTACATATGCATACCAATACTCTATATATACATGTATCCATATATGTGGAATAGATACAAAAATAATAAATGTGTAAGTAAATGCGAATAGTGAAATACAACATCCATCCATACAGAAAAAGGGTGAATTTTCTTTCTATTTTCCTCTCTGCAGTTATTTCATTTTTTATTTTGTTTTATTTTTTTTTGCTTTTTTCACTAAATAGTATTTTATTTTTTTGCAATTACATGAAAAGATAGTTTACAACATATACTTTTTTGTGTGTTTTATATCTGCCTTTCCAATTTTTTTCTCCTTTCTTTCACTCTCTCCTCCATAAGATGGCATGTAATCTGATATAAGCTATAGATTACAATCCTATTAGACATATTTCTGCATTAGTCACATTGAAAGGAAGAATCAGATCAAAAGGGGAAACTATATGCTTCAATCTGCATTCAGACTCCATATAGTTTTTCTCTGGAAGTGAATAGCATTTTCCATCATGAGTCTTTTGGAATTGTCCAAAATCATTGTATTGCTGAAAAGACCTAAGTCTATCAAAGTTGCTCATATCCCAGTATTACTGTTACTGTGTACAGTATTCTCTTGGTTCTGCTCAATTCACTCAGAATTAGTTTCCGTAAATCTTTCCAGGTTGTTCTGAACTCTGGCTACTCATAATTTATTACAGAAAAAATTTATTCCATTGAATTCACCTACCAGAACTTGTTCAGCCATTCCCCAACTGATGGGCAACCCCTCAAATTCCAATTCTTTGCCAAGACAAAAGGAACTGTTATAAATAATTTTGTACATGTGGATCCTTTGCCTTTTTTATGATTTTTGAGGGGGATACAGACTTAAAAGTGGTGTTGCTAGATCAAAGGGTACACACAATTGTATAGCCCTTTGAACATATTGCCAACTTCCTCTCCAGATTGGTTGGATTAGTTCACAACTCCACTAACTATGTATTAATGTCCCAATTTTCCCACATCTTCTCCAACCTTTCTCATTTTCTTTTTTTGTAATGTTAGCCATTCTAGTATGTATGATATGGTACCTTAGAGTTGATTTAATTTGCATTTCTCTAATCAATAGTGATTTAGAGAACATTTTAAAATAAATTTATTTACTTTTATTTTTCAACATTCACTTCCATGAGCTATAATATTTTTCTGCCTCCTCCCCTTCCCCAACCCCAAGATAGCGTGCATTCTCATATAGGCTCTACATGTACATTCTTATTAAACATATTTCACATTAGTCATATCGTATAGAGCAATTAGAATGAATGGGAGAAGCCATGAGAAAGGAAACAAAAGAAAAGAAAACAAAAAGAAAAGAAGAAGGAGTATGCTTCCATCTGCTTTCAGACTTCTTATTTTTTTTTTCCCTCTGGATGTGGATGGCATTTTCCAACATGAGTTTTTTGCAGTTGTTTTAGAACTTGCATTGCTGAGGAGAGCTAAGTGTATCAAAGTTAGTCAACACACAGTGTGGCCGTTACTGTGTACAATGTTCTCCTGGTACTGTTCAATTCACTCAGTATCAGCTCATATGAGTCATTTCAGGTTTTTCTGAAGTCTGCTTGCTCATGATTTCTTTCTTTTTTCCAATGCTATTAAATTTATTTTTAGTTTTCAATGTACATTTCCACAAGATTTTGAGTTACAAATTTTCTCCCCAGCTCTACCCTTCCCCCCACCCCAAGATGGCATGTATTCTGATTGGCCCTTTCCCCAGTCTGCCCATTCTTCTATCACCCCATTCCCAGGCCCCAATTCCCTTTCCCCTTACTTTCTTGTGGGGCAAGATAGATTTCTATACCCAATTGCCTGTATATCTTATTTCCCAATTGCATGTAAAAATGTTTTTATATATTTTTCTTTAATATTTGTTTTTTAGAACTTTTAGTTCCAAATTCTCTCCCTTCTTCCCTTCCCACCCACCCTCCTTGAGAAGGCAAGCAATTCAATATAGATTATACATGGATCATTATGCAAAACGCTTCCATAATAGTCATGTTGTGAAAGATTAACTGTATTTCCCTCCATCCTAACCTGTCCCTCTTTATTCAATTTTCTCCTTTGACCATGTCCCTTTGGAAAACTGTTTGCTTTTGACTACCTCCTCCCCCAACCTACCCTCCTTTCTATCATTCCCCCCTTATCCCCTTCCCCCCTACTTTGCAATAGGGCAAGATCCCAAGTTGTGTGTGTATGTTGTTCCCTCTTTAAGATAATGAGAGGAAGCTTCACTCATTCCCTTTCACATACCCCCTCTTCCCTTCCATTATAACAGCTTTTTCTTGCCACTTTTATGTGAGAAAATTCACCCCATTCTATCTCTCCCTTTCTCCTCCCAATATATTCCTCCCTTACCCCTTAATTTTAGTTTTTAGATATCATCCTATCATATTCAACTCACCCTGTGCCCTCTGCATATATGTGTATATATATATATATATGTATATATATATACACACATATGTATGTATGTATGTATGTATGTATTTGCTTCTACTACCCTAATACTGAGAAAGGTCTCATGAGTTAAAAATATTATCTTTCTATGTACGAATGTAAAGAGTTCAGCTTTAGTAAGTCCCTTATGACTTCTTTTTCCTGTTTACCTTTTCATGCTTCTCTTGATTCTTGCATTTGAAAGTCAAATTTTCTATTCGTCTCTGGTCTTTTCATTGAGAATGCTTAAAAGTCCTCTATTTCATTGAAAATGTGGAAGTATTATACTCAGTTTTGCTGAGTAGGTGATTCTTGGTTTTAATCGTAGCTCCTTTGACTTCTGAAATATCATATTTGAAGACCTTTGATCCCTTGATGTAGAAGCTGCTAGGTCTTGGGTTATCCCGATTGTGTTTCAATAATACTCTAATTATGTTTTTGGCAACTTGCAAAATTTTCTCCTTGACCGGGGAACTCTGGAATCTGGCCACAATATTACTAGGATTTTTCTTTTTGGGAACTTTCTCAAGAGGCAGTAGGTGGATTCTTTCAATTTCTATTTTACCCTGTGGTTCCAGAATATTGGGACAATTTTCCATGATAACTTCTAGAAAGATGATATCTAGGCTATTTTTTTGATCATGACTTTCAGGAAGTCTAATAATTTTGAAATTATCTCTGCCAGATGTATTCTCCAGGTCAGTTATTTTTCCAATGAGATATTTCACTTTGTCTTCCATTTTTTTCATTCATTTTGTTCTGTATTGTAAGTTCTTGATTTCTCCTAAAGTCACTAGCTTCTATATGCTTCATTCTAATTTTTAAGGCATTGTTTTCTTTAGTAATCTTTTGGACCTCTTTTGCCATTTGGGTTAGTCTATTTTTAAGGTGTGTTTTTCTTCAGTATTTTTGGGTCTCCTTTACAGGACGTTGACTCATTTGATTTTCTTGCATCAGTCTCATTTCTCTTCCCAATTTTTCATCCACTTCTCTTACTTTATTTTCCAAACTCTTTTTGAGCTCTTCTATGGTCTGAGACCAATTAACATTTTTCTTGGAGGTTTTTGGTGTAAGATCTTTGACTTTGTTGACTTCTTTGGTCTGTATGTTTTGATCTTCTTTGTCACCAAAGTTAGATACTATAGTGTGAGTTCTTTTATGCTGCCTGCTCATTTTCCCAGCCAATTAATTACTTGACTTTTGAGCCCATTGTCAGGCTATGCCTGCTTCCAGAGTAGAGAGTGCTCGGTCCCAAGCTTCAGGGGTTTTGTGCTGCTGTTTTCAGACCTATTCCTATTCTGAGTTAGTATGACATTCCTCTCCTGGCCTGTGCTCTGGTCTGTGAGTACAAGCACTCTTTTCTGCTGTGTGACTACCAGGAGGACTCCCTCTCCAGAGCCATCAGAAGCTCTGCCACAGCAGTACTCCTCCTCCCCCGAGAATGACAAACCAAGAGAGCAACCCAGATCCAAGCAGGTCAAAGAAAGAGAATCCTGCTTCAGCTCCAGCGCAGAGACCCCTGAACTCCTGCTCTGATCAGGCACTGGATTCCCCCAAGTGTCTGTGGGCCTGGAGCTCCAGAAGCAGCTGCTGCTGTTTCTATGGCTGTGCCCTGCCCCAACCACTTTTGCTGCCATGGGGTTCAGGCCAGACAGAGTCCTTCTGTCACCCAGGTAAAACAACATTTTTCTTTCCAGTAGCTCTTCTAGTAATGATTTTTGGGCTTGAGAGCAGTTCACACCACCTTTTGAGGTATCAGATGTTGGTATGGTGTCACTGTTATCCTCTTCCAAATTGGTATTTTGATCATGCCTGTCTCCATAAAAAGAATCAATGGTCCTCGGTTTTTTTTTTTTTTTGTGCTCTTCATGTTGGTTAGCATTTTCCTGGCTTTACAATTAATTTCTGCTTTTGGGGTTCACAGCTGTCTGTCCTAGCTTTCTTATTCTGGGGTTTGTGAGTCTTGTTGTTGGCTTCGTGAATTATAGCCTTCAGTTTCCTGAGGTGTGGGGGAGGGCGTCTGGCTGCCCGAAATCTCCTCTTCCCCTGGGGTTGCTCTCCAGCACTGTTGCTCTTCAGCAATGGTCTCAGCTCTTTATTGTTTGAGCTGGGTGTCTGGCACTTCCCCTGCAGGAGCAAGAGTACGTCTGGGTTCCTGGTGTTGACCCCTGCTGGCTCTGCACCTCTGGGACTGAGGTACTCCCCCTACTCGGCCACTGAAACCCCACTTCTGTCTCCTGTATTCTGGCATTTTTTTTCCCAAGGAATTCTCTGTGTGGGGAGGGGAGGGATTAGAGCCATTTACCTGGACATTATGTCTCCTGGAGGTTCAAGAATCTGCGTTTCATACCTTTGGGCTGCAAGCCTCAGGAGTTGATATCTCACAGCTGCGTTGCCTTTCGTCACTTCCACAGACTGCTGTCCTGTGTTGGGAGGCCTGGGGATCTCTGCTGCTTTTGGGCACCCAGATTTCTCCCAGCCTGTCTCCCATGTTGGTTTCCAGTTGGCCACTTCTGCTTTGTTGCCGTCTGGAGCAGCTCCACATGCCAAGCGCTCTCCTAGCCCACATATTCATTCCTTCAGCCTTTCAGACTCTCCTGGCTGGGAAATTTGCCCCACTCAGACTGCTCATGGTTTCTAACTCTCTCAAATCTGCTCAAATTAACTTATTTATAGGAATCTGACAGAAGTTGTAAGAGAGCTCTGGTAAGATGCTGTTTTCATGAGGCCATCTTGGCTCCACCCCTCCGTTGATTTTTTTTTTCCAAATCCTTCAAATCTCCTAGACTAAAACACTCCTCAACCCTTTCTTTTTACTGACTGCACTGTTTCAGAATTTGTTCTGGGGCACTATTTTATTGTTGTTTGGTTATTCATAGGTATATATGGGAGAGTGACAGTGATTTACTAATTTTTCTGCTATTTTGGGTCCTGGAAATGTCTTGGGATGAATTTTCTCTTGAAGGAGAGTATAAAGCATATAAAGCACAAAGACAAGGTTACATATCTCAATGATTAGAAAAATTGGTATTGACTTCAACAGAAATGGGGAGTTTTGGAAAAGAGAAAGTTTGGAAGAAAAGAGGAATTTAGTTTTGGACACATTAAGCTTGAAATGGTTCTGGCACTCTCAATATGAAATATCCAATAGGCAGTTGGTGAGAATCGCTGCTCAGGGGAGAAACAGTATGGGGTTACGTAGATTTGTGTGCTGTCTTCAGAAATACAATAATTAAATGCATAACAGGTGCCAAGTTGCCCAAGGGAAAGAATGTGCAGAGAGAAGAAAACCTATGACAGAGCTTTCTCTTACTGCTATGCCATTTGTTGTGGATGATGAGTCAGCTAAGAAGAGTAAGAATTTAAAGTCATACATAGATGAACCAGGAAAGTAGTGTCATGAAAACTGAGATCAGAGGAAAAAATTAGGAAAAGAAACTACTCAAAGAGAGTCAAATTTCCATAAAGATTCAAAATGGATGGACGTTGAAAAAAGACCATGAGACAGAAACCTGTATTAATTAGAGAAATGCAAATTAGACAACTCTGAGACAACATATAACATCTTTCAGATTGGCTAATATGACAGAACAGGAAAGTGATAAATGCTGAAGGTGATGTAGGAAAAAAGGGACACTGATGCATTGTTGGGGGAGTTGTGTAGCAATCCGATCATTATGGAGATCAATTTGTTACTGCTTCTAAAGGACTATAAAATAGTGCATAAACTTTGATCCAGTAATACCACTGCTAAGTCTATATCCCAAAGAGACAAAAAAGGGAAAAAGGCCTATTTGTAAACACACACACACATATGTGTATATATGTGTATACATACATGTATGTATGTATGTGCATATGTATATATACATACGTGTATGTGTATATATGTATGAATGTATATACATATATGTATATGTGTGCATTTTGTGGTAACTAAGAATTGGAATTTGAGGGGATGCCTATTAATTAGGGAATGGTTGAATAAGTTGTGACATGATTATAATGGGGAACTATTGTGCTATAAGAATTGATGAGGACAATAATTTCAGAAAAAGCTGGGAAGACCTATAGGAACTGATACAAAGTGAAATGAGTAAAACCAGGAGAACATTGTACTCAGCAACAGGAATATTTTAAGAATGATCAACTGTGAAAGACTTAGATACTCTGATCAAGACAATGATCCAAGACAATTCCAAAAGATTCATGATGAAAAATGCTATCAACTTACAGAGAGAGAATTGATGGATTCTAAGTGCAAAATGAACCATACTTTTGTTACTTCCTTTAAATTTCTAACTTTTTGTTTTTGTAACATGGATAATATGGAAATATATTTTCATGTCTTCATGTGTACAATGTATATCATATTACTTCCTTTCTCAATGGTTGAATGAGAGGCTGGAAGGAAAAAGAAATTTTAGAATTCATTTAACAATAATATTAAATTTAAATAAAATTAGTAAATATAAAGAAGAATGAGGGATCCACAAGTTTAGTGATTATGAGGACAGTGTTAGTAATAGTTGATGATAATGAGCAAAGGATAGCCACCGAGTTTATGTTCTCATCTTATCTTCTTTCCCTCAAGCCAGGACTGTGATTGTGCTAGTATTTCTTAATCCATGACACACACATACTTGAATAAGGAAGAATATGTCACACAGCATTTTTTAGGTGAAATGGTCCCTGATATTTCACATAGCTATGAAATCAAACACTTTTCTGTTTTCTGTCCTCCATTGCACATTGCTCCCTAGGCTTCCCTTTATTCCTTCCCTAAGATGTTGCAATTCTTCAGACTGAAGCTTCATATCAGCCCTGGAATTCACATGTGAGAAATAACCTTTACTCCTATAACCTCTCTACCTGATTATATGATTAATTCCAGAGAACCGATTTAATTTGAGTCCGCAGTAACTTCCATAGGGTAGAGTCAGGATAGAAGAATTTCCCTCCAATCAAATTTGAAACAATCTGGCAATTCAAATTCTGAAGTAGCAGAGACAACAAAAGTTCAGACAGATATTCCTCCAGTTCAAGGCAATACAGAAGATCAGAGAGATCTTTGGCATGAGAGATGAAGTTGGCCCAGAGCCCATGTGACTAAAACATCTGTGGTGGGTGTAAGTGATGACAGAAGCAGTAGAGGCTTCAGGAGCTCTTGCATTAGAGAAAGTAAGGGTCCTTGTAAACTGGTCAGAAAGAGATTACAGGGTACCTCTGTTGTAGCCATGGACACAGTAACAGATGCTATTTGACAGTTTGAGACAAGAACTTTCCAGTCCCTCAAACCAGAAACAGACCCCAACAGCAGCAAAAAATTTCAAATGAAGAAATGTGGTGGAAAATGAGCAAACAACATCAAAAGAGCATGACAGGGAAGCTGACAGGGAAGATCAAAACACAAATTTAGAAGAAGACAATGAAGTCAAAACAAGTGCAAGTAAATTTCAAAGTAAAATATAAATGAGACACTGACTGAACAAAAATTCATGGAAAAGCTAATTTAAAAAAAATTAGAGTGATGGAAGAAAAATGACATAATAAGATGAAAATAAAGAAAATAATATGAAAAGACACTTAATAGCTTGGTAAAAATGCTGGAAAACATTGAAAAAAATAACATCTTAATAAACTAATTTGGCCAAATTCAAAATGGGGTATAAAATTTACTGATAAAAATAATACATTAAAAAGCAGAATTGCCCAAGTGGAAAAAGAGGTACAAAAGCTCACTGAATAAAATAATTCCTTAAAAATTGGAATTGGAGAAGTTGAAAATAATGACTCAATGAAACATTAAGACACAATAAAATAAAGTTAATGTAATGAAATAAATAGAAAAAAATGTGAACTATTCCATTGGAGGGGAAAAACTGACCTGGAAAAATAGAGAGAGGAGAGATAATTTAAGAATTATTGAGTAGCTAAAAGCCATGATCAAAGAAAAAAAAACCTAGAAATCACATTTCAAAAATTATAAAGGAAAACTGTTCCACTGTTATTTTATACTTCATTTTAAAAGAGTGCCAATGACATTACAAGATGACCTCTCAACTCTCATGTGAATTGGATTTTAGTGAGACAGCATTGCAAAGTCATCAGCCTCATGCTCTTCCATAGTCATCAAAGTCTAACAACACAAAGTCGAGATAACTGGCAATGGCCTGGGATACAATTGATGACCTTGGTTTCTTCAATACCTGACAAAGATCTAAGCTCTCCACAGTGCCTGCTTCAGGCACCTGCATGGCTGTTGGAACAAATTGTTTCCATCTACCCATTCTACAAGGAGAATTCTTCATGTGCTTGGTAGATATCTTTTTACTTCACCAATGGGTTTGAGGACCAATGGTTACTGTCAACACGGTATACCCTGTCTGCCAAAACATTATTACCAGGATGGGGTTGCTGCATATGCTTCAGCTTCCTGGAACCACAGGTGAGAGTTTGGAGATAGGTAGTCACTGAAGGAGTGGTATTTTACAACTATAGGGTAAAATAGAAATTGAAAGAATCCACCAATCACCACTCGAAAGAGATTCCAAAATGAAAACTCTCAAGAATATTATATCTAAATTCCAGAGCCAACATATCAAAGAGAAAATGCTTTAAGCAGCCAGAAAAAAACTTTTCAAATGCCATGGAGCCACAGTAATAATCACACAGGATTGAGCAGCTACCATACAAAAGAAAATGAGGATTTGGAGTGTAATATTTTGGAAAGCAAAAGAACTAGGATGAAAAATGAGAATAACCTATCCATCAAAACTGATTAAAATCCTTCAAAAGAAAAAAATGGACATTAAATGAAAGAGATGAATTTCAGTTCTTCCTGATGAAAAGTGTAGAGCTTAATAGAAAATTAGACTCTCAAACACAAGACTCAAGAGAAATATAAACAAGGTAAACATGAAAGATAAATCATGAGGGACTCGATAAGGTTAAACTGCTTAGTTTTCTATATGGAAAGATGATACATGTATCTTATGAAAACTTTATCAATATTAAGGCAATTAAAAATGATTCTACATAGAAAGGGTGTGTGAGTGAATTGGTTATGGTGGGATGATACAAAGACAAAACAGATTGGTGAGAGAGAGATGGATGCCCCCAGGAGAAGATAGAAAGGAAATGAGGAATAGGAAGAATTACCTCATATAAAAGAGATGTAGAAGGCAGAGCTTTTACAGTGGAGGGGGAGATGTTGGAGGCTGAGTCTGGCAACATTTGAACCTTACTTACATCTAAATTCATTCAAAGAAAATGTGTGTGTGTGTGTGTGTGTGTGTGTGTGTGTGTGCGTGTGTGTACTCAATTGGTAATAGAAATATATCTTACCCAACAGGGAAGTTTGAGGGAACAGGGGTAAGAGAAAGCCAGGATGATAAAAAAGGGAGGTCATATAAAAGAAGACAGTGATCACAAGTAAAATGATCTTTGGAGGAAGGACAGGTTCAAAGGAAATAAGGGAAAATAGAAGAAAATTGGGTGGAGGGAAGTGTACAATTGGTAATCATGACTATGAATTTGAATGGGATGAGCTCACCCATAAAACAGAAGGAGAGAGTAGAGTATGCCTGATGAGCAAAACATAGGGATTAAATGAACAAAATTACAGATTAATTTTTATACAAAAAGATAGACAAATAATTAGAGAAATATTACTTGTTCATGGGTAGCCTGAGTCAACTTAATAAATATCACAATTTTGCCTAAGTTAATTTACTTATTTGGTGCTACCAATCAAACTACCAAAGGATTATTTTACAGAGGTAGAAAGAATAGTTTAAAAAACTAATCTGGAAGAACAAAAGGTCAAAATTATGAAGGTAATAAATTTAAAAATGGTAATAAAGGTGGCATAACAGTGCAATATTTCAAACTATATTACAGATCAGTAATCATTAAAACAGTCTGGTACTGGCTAAGAAATAGAATGGTGTATCAGTAGAATAGATTAAATATATGATACAAGCAGTAAATGACCATAATAATCTAGTGGAGATATTCCCAAGCTTATTTGGTCTACCACCCCCTTTTCAAAAAAAAAAAAAAAACTTAGCACACTCCTAGAGATCTATTTTCTTTACCCTTTTAACGTTTTTTTTTTACAATTTGCATTATTTTGAAAACTACAATTTTTAATGATGCATCTTAAATTTAATAATTTATTGTAAATTTGTGCTTTTTTCTGCATTGAAATTTTAATGCCACAGTATTGTAAGCATAGTGTTATATTGTAAACAAATCATTACATGCACATATTCCTGCCAATGCATACTGGACTTCCCAAAAACGTATGACACATTCACCTGCCAACACTTGGTAAGAGCTATTGATAGACATGACAACTGTTTGGTTATAACTTGCATTTTGTGTGTTTATTTGGAAAATGATGTAATCACTATGGCTTTAACTCTGTTACACAAAAGATGAAAACATCTATGAACCATTTTTCAAAGTTTTCTTCTCTTCTTTCCTTATGCTTCCACTACCCCATTATTTTTATTCAATGCCCCCCACTCCTCAAAATTGCACCGAAGCCTACTAATGCCCCCCGTGTATTGTTCTAATGACCACAAGGGGGTGGTGGGAACCTATGATAGTGTTTGGTGTACAGAAGGATATAAGCTTTTAGCATAAGAACCGAACATTTGACAAAAATTTCTGGGAAAACTGGAAAGCAATTTGGCAGAAACTACGTATAAACCAATGAATGATAAATCATAACATATAAAAGATCCTCCATATTACCATGTAAGCCAAGCACGCATGCATCAGGTTGTCCTCTGCATGAGCTCCCTCCCCCTTTAACAAACCTTTGGCCCCTCCCATTTGGAGATGTGATAAGCCCTGAACAAAGAACAATAAACATTCCTGAGATACTGCCTTCTAAGAACTTAGCCAGTTCTTAAGAGCGAAATGTCTTGCAAGATCCCCCCTCTCTGGCGGGAAACATCCAGGACAGTTATTAGTGAGTTTTCTTTCTTCAGCACCCTACATAAGTCTCCATGTGGGTGAGTCACATTGGAATCTCAATCATGGAGAGGATGCTTTTCCTGGGATTTCTCCCATTCAGGGCCCCAAGGAAGTGCAAATTAGGAATTCCCCAGATTTGAAGAAACCTTGGGTGCTGGAGTTCCACTGAATGGTGATGCTTCAAAGTTATCTGTGTCGTTGTCATTGTCGTTATTGGGGATTGTTGATTAATGTGGTTGTGGTCCAATATAGCATTTCCCTGTCTTTCAATAAAAGCATTTTTCTATTGGGAGTGTGTCTTATTGTAGGCATGAAACCGAAACTAACCTAAGCTTAATTGCACAAAATTGGTATCACAAACAGGATAATTGAGCTGAGGTATGCCATTCCTTAAGAAAGCTGATTTGTGCATAGGATAACAAAGAAAAATCCTCTTTGTGTCTGTGTCTGTTCTGTGTTTCTGTGTGAAGTGTGTAATTGGATACCCTGTAATACAGGTTATCTGATGGAAAAGCCAAGTAAAAGAAGGTAGAAAAGGTGTCAAGTCAGAACTAGAAAGACATAAGGTATGCACAGTTTTAAAGGGGCTTTAATCAAAACCCACCAGAAAGGAAAGGCAAGAAAGTTTAAGCACGCAGGAATGAAATGTGTCACTTCTAATTGGAAAACAATTTTTTTTAAGGATTGAACACAAAAGTGAAGTTTACCTGAGTAAAAGTTAGAATCATTAAGATCTCTCACCCTGCCATCCTGTCTCTACCCATAAAAGTTAGGGCAGGTAAGAACTCTGCTCATCCCAGATCAGATAAGGGAAGAGAGTAATGGTGGGGAATTTGAGTCACCTGCCCCCACCTGGGAAAAGAAAAAGGGGGAAGGCATAGGGAAATTGCAGTAAAATTCTCCTACATTTGAAAAATTGAGTGACCATTGTGAGCCAGAACTCAATTTTGTTGAAATTAAAAGATGGAGGGCAGAGCCAAGATGGTGGCTAGAAAGCAGGGACTTACCTAGAGCTCTCCCCCAGAACCCTCCAAACACCAATAAAAATGGCTGTGAACAAATTCTAGAACTGCAGAACCCACGAAATAGCAGAGGGAAGCAGGGCTCCAGCACAGGACACCATGGATGGTCACTGGTCTCTGGGTAAGGTCTACCTCACACAGAGGTGGGAGCAGAGTAGAGCAGAGCCCAGCATGGACTGTGCCTGACCAACCAGACCAGGAGCCTGTGGAACAGGCCTTAGCACTATGAATCAGTGAGCTGTGGCACTTACTAGACTTCCCAACCCACAAACACCAAAGACAATAGAGAAGGTTAGTGGGAAAAGCTGTGGGGGACAGAGTGAAGGAGTTAGCAGTTCAGCCACCACCCAGAGGGAAGTGGGGGAGGTGCAGCTAAAGAACTACAGCTGCAGTTGCTTCCTGCCCCAGGCCCACCTGGTGGGAGAAATTAAGTGGTGGATCAGAGGGGCAGGGCAAAGCCTGCTGAAAATCTGAGTCCAGTCTGGATTGGCAGTCTTTGGGGGAGGAGGAGCACTGGTGAGGCAGAGCTTGCTGTATATAAATAGCTCTGAAGAAGCAGCACATTCCCTCAAGCTTGGAGCAAAGTACTGTCTTCTCTACAAGAAGTCATACCACAACGAAAAACTCAAGGGTCAAGTAGTTGGCTGGTAACATGGCCACACAGCAAAAACAGACTCGGATTCAGACTCAGACTTTGGAATCTTTCCTTGGTTACAAAAAAGTCTAAAACATACAGCCAGAAGAAGTTAACAAAGTGAAAGTCAAAGAGCCTACATCATAAGCCTGCAAGAAAAACATGACTGGTCTCAGGTGATGGAAGAGCTCAAAAAGGATTTGGAAAAGCAAGTTAGAGAAGTAGAGGAAAAAATAGGAAGAGAAATAAGAATGATGTGAGAAAACAATGAAAAACAAGTCAATGACTTGCTAAAGGAGACCCAAAAAATACTGAAGAAAAAAAAACACCTTAAAAAATAGACTAAGTCAAATGGCAAAAGAGCTCCAAAAAGCCAATGAGGAGAAGAATGCCTTGGAAGGCAGCATTAGCCAAATGGAAAAGGAGGTACAAAAAACCACTGAAGAAGTGGAAGCTAGTGACTTTATGAGAAATCAAGATATTATAAAACAGAACCAAAGGAAAGAAAAAAATGGAAGACAATGTTAAATATCTCATTGGAGAAACCACCGACCTGAAGAATAGATCCAGGAGAGATAATTCAAAAATTATTGGACTACCTGAAAGCCATGATCAAGAAAAGATCCTAGACATCATCTTTCAAGGAATTATCAAGGAAAATTGCTCTGATATTCTAGAGCCAGAGGGTAAAATAGAAATTGAAAGAATCCACAGATAGCTTCCTGAAAAAGATCCCAAAAAGAAAACTCCTAGGAATTTTTTTGCCAAATTCCAGAGCTCCCAGATCAAGGAGAAAATACTGCAAGCAGACAAAAAAAAAACAATCTGAGTATTGTGGAAACACAATCAGAAAAATACAAGATCTAGCAGTTTCTACATTAAGGGATTGAAGGGCTTGGAATATGATATTCTGGAAATCAATGGAGCTAGGATTAAAACCAAGAATCACCTACCCAGCAAAACTGAGTATCATGCTCCAAGGCAAAATCTGGTCTTTCAATAAAATAGAGGACTTTCATGCTTTCTCAGTGAAAAGACCAGACCTGAATAGAAAATTTGACTTTCAAAGACAAGGATCAAGAGAAGTATGAAAAGGTAAACAAGAAAGAGAAATCACAAGGGACTTACTAAAGTTGAACTGTTTTGTTTACATTGCTACATGGAAAGATGATGTGTCTAATTCGTAAGACCTCAGCATTAGGGCAGCTGAAGGGAATATACATATATATATATATATATATATATATATATATATATATATATATATATATATATGTATACATATATATATATGTATATATATACACACACACACACACACACACACACATATATGTGTATGTATATATATATACACACATATATATATACATATACATATACATATATATATATAACACTCAATTGGGTATCTTTACCCCACAGGAAAGAAGGAGTAAGGGGATAAAAAGGGGGGATGATACAAGGGAGGGCAGATGGGGGAGGAGGTAGTCAAAAGCAAACACTTTTGAAAAGGGACAGGGTCAAGGCAGAAAATTATCTAAAGGGGGATAGGATTGGAGGGAGCAAAATATAGTTAGTCTTTCACAACATTAGTACTATGGAAGGGTTTTATATAGTGATACACATGTGACCTATGTTGAATTGCTCGCCTTCTTAGGGAGGGTGAGTGGGGAGGGAAGAGGGGAGTGAATTTGAAACTCAAAGTTTTAAAAGAAGATGTTCAAAAAAAAGTATTTGCATGCAATTAGAAAATAAAATATGCAGGCAATGGGGCATAAACATCTGATTTGCCCTACAAGAAAGTAAGGGAAATGGGGATGGGGGGAGAGGGGTGACAGAAGGGAGGTCTGACTGGGGAACAGGGCAATCAGAATATATGCCGTCTTGGAGTGGGGTGGAGGGTAGAAATGGGGAGAAAATTTGTAGTTCAAACTCTTGTGAAAATTAATGCTGGCAGCGAAAAATATTAAATAAATAAATAATGATTTAAAAAAAGAAAGTAAAAGATGGAAAATTTTGTAAAACTAGTGATGCTACTTCTTAATATGTGATTCCAAATTGTGTGTAAAACTTCCCCAAGAATAATATGATTGGAACTTTGAATTGTATGTCTAAATATTTTTTTTAAAAAAGAGGTGCATATTGTTATTTGGCATTGACAAATTTGTTAATTATATAGCCCCAAGAAAATTCTATTTACTTTAGTTTATTATTCAGTAAGGTGATGGTGGTGGATTTCATTCCCAGGGATATTACAAAGATTGCATGATTATAAAGGTGCTTAGCATGATGCTTGGGATAAAATAAATGCTATTTGAATGTAAACTGTTTTAAGTTAAATATAATTGCTTCATATTCATTAATGTTATGTGGATTTTCTTCAATATACTTTTTATGTCAATGAAGATGAGATGAATAATTCTCAGTAAAAAGCAATTTGGGAAAACATCTGACTGAGGTAAAGCCACCAGAATGGTAATTAATTCATGTTGGTTTTAAAGTTTAAATAGATGATAATTGTGTATGGCATTGCTCTATTTTTAAAATTTTCCTTGTAACATAATTTGGTAAACAACTGTATCATCTTTGTTGTCAGAAAATCAATTTCTCTCATAATCTAAATGCTATTAGGTTAGGCACTGTAATTTAAGAAACCTTAAAATTTCCAAGTTTTGTCTTTAGTTAAAGGGAATTTTCAGTTAAAATTGTTTTGCTATCATTTAAGAGGTTTTGTGATCAAATTAAATAATTGTTTACTACCTAGGAATTCATAATAACATCACAAAAATTATAAGCTGTTTCTGAGAAAGGGAAATATGTTTATGAAGAAGTATTTTACAAAATCCTTTCCATGATTTTTACAAGGTCTACTAATGTTCTATTTGTAAGCTAGTCTGTTGCATCAATTTGATATTAATGACAATTATGTCCAAACCTACTGTACATCTTTAAATTTTATTTAAGTTTCATTCCTAAGGTTGTTGTGACTTTGGATCTACCTTGAATAAGTGTGCTCAGGGAAACAGCAAAAGATAGCAAACAGACCCAAACTTTTTCTATTAACCCCTTCCTGGGATGCTTGTAAATTCTCCTTATTTTGCAAATTGTCAGAGCCTTAGGAACCATTTTTATGGGCTATGTCATCAGCCCTGGGAAAAGAACTTGTTTAATTTATGTAGGCCCTAAGTAATGAAATTAGCTTGCTGAGAAGTCACAAGTTTATGTACAATAGATAGAATAGAATCTAATGATTGGCTTTTACACCAGGGCAAGTTTAAATTTGAGAAGGAAAGATGTGTAATGAGATCCCTTATGTATGTGAGTCCAACTGTATCTGGCTCTAAGCTGTGATTGGTGAAACCGGCTGTTTAAGGCAAAAGGCACTTGGGACCATAACTAATTTTGTTTTGAGTTTGAATTTTGGTATAGTTGTCTGCATTAAATCAATATCTGAAAAAATGCCACAAGCTACTCAGAGGGAATGTGATCTTTTTCTGTTAACAGGTGTAGTTCTGCATTTGGGGAAAATCTGAGGGGAGAATCTTAGCCTCAATCTAGGATGGGACCCTCTTGGATCAGTTTCCTTCTTGTATTCTTTTGAAAAGGAATGGCTATTCCTGAGTTTAGTTATGAGGTGGGACAGATACTACAAAATTGAATAACTGTAACTGTATCTGAGTTTAAACAAAGGCAAGGATGTTTTATCCTGTCATGTTTGGTGTGTCACATGTCCCTACTTTTTTCCTTCTATAGGAAATTTTTGTGATCAAACCACGTAGTCAGTAAAAGATATGTTATCTTACTGGGCAATCTAATATTGTTTTATCTAGAACTAGAACATGTGTAGAAATTTATGCAAACTGCTTAAGACTAACCTTAAGATGTTCTCTTGACTTAAAAGGATTCTAAGAGCAGCAGCATTTTTTTTCCTGTGATCAGTTTCCTACTGTTACCAATGTGAGATTCCATTACAACACCTTTTTGACTAAGAAAATTTGTGATATCCAAGGAATTTTGCAATAACTAGGAATTTTGTTTGTTATAATACTTTGGGAATTTATGTTACTCAAGGATATTTTACACCAACTTAGTTATAAGGAATCTCAATTTTAAAGGTTTATTTTTTGCTTCAAGGTAAAGAAATTATCAGTTTAAAAGTTTTCAGCTAAATTTTCTTCAGAAAAGTTTAGTGGTTATTTATCAACATCAGGATCAATTTTAAAACTGTTTACAAGGGGAAACACTTTCTAAAAAATCTTTTTGTGATTTTGAGAAGGCCTACTAAACTTTTATTTGTAAGACAATTAATTGCTAAATTAATGTTGTATGTATATAAGATTTAATTCCTGAAGTGTCCCTTTTATCCAGAATGAGTATAACTGGGGAAGAACAAGTAAGCTTGTGAAATGAGTACATAAATCATCAATCTTTGGGGTTAGTCATTAACCTCTTTGCTTTGTTTAAGATGGAATGGGATTCCAGTACAGAGAGTTATGTCAGTAAAAAGTACTAACTTATGGGATATTTTTGTCTTACAGTTGAAATGTAAGGATAGCTGAATAATGGATTTGAAAGGTGTGGAATGATAAATAAAGGTTTGACTGGAAATATGAAAAGCAAATAGAAGGCTTGGGGACAAATGGGAGTTATCCAAGCCCCTCTTGTCCCTAGAATGTTGTTCTGGATCCACTTGCAGATGATTTAAGTATGTTTGAGAGAGTATGAGGAAGTATTTTAGAAGACAGAAAAGTTATGTAACTTGATTTGAAAATTGATAGTTCAACCAAATTTCTATTAATCTATATTCACCCCACTTTTAGTCAGATTTGTTTCTTCCAGGCTCAGTGCACTCCACTTGCAGATGACAGCTCAAGCTGGATACTAACCTCTGTACAAGGCTGTGGCCCATCGCCCCCTGGACCTGGCATTGACCAAGTTACAGATGCAGCTCCCTGAATGAGGAACCCTGGGAGGCAGGGACAGCTGTATGTCCTCTCTCAGTATGAAGCAGTTCCAGAAGCTGAGACCGTTGTCCTTTACCCCAAATGATTTTGGATCCCATCTATTTAAGGGAAAAATGATGGGGTGCTTGTGCTTGGACCCTAATTCTAACATTTCTTTTTAGCCTCTGTTTGGGTGCTTGTGCTTGGACCGCCTATGCAAATCCAAAGTAACAATGGCTCATGTTTCAGAGGAAAAGAAATAGATGTATATTGCCAGCAGCGTAATATTGAATGGATATATCATATCCCCTATTATGCACAAGCAGCAGGTCTGATAGAAAGAATGAATGGGCTCCTAACAAAAAAGTAAGCCCACAGATAGGCCAAAGGCCATTGAAATTAATGCTGAAAGGGAAAATAATACTGTACTAGTTTGCTATCCTGGTGCATTATTGTGTTTTAGCACCACTGATATTATTAACTGTGTCTGGTGGGTGGATTATCTTTATTTTATAACACCTGCCCAACCACTAAGACACCCCTCTTAAACAGGTAGATTCCCTAATAGCTGTGTTAATGTAACCTAGAGTATGTAAAAACTAATGCTACTTTGTAATGTTGCTTTTCCTCCATTGAAACCATGTGCTCGATGCAAAAGAGCTTGGTATGACACTTTGCTTGGTGGAGCAGAGATAGGTTTAGGCACAGTAAATTCTGTAGACCTTGAGACCCTTTCCAACAGACTGCACAGTGCTGGACAGGACATGTACCAAGCTTTAACTGTTAATGCTCACTGGCTGCCCATGATGATCCTACCCCACCATCCTACTCTAAATTTTCAGGAACAATTTTTGACTGTTTTTAATGCTTCAACCTTTGCTACCTTACATGTTTATACCAATGTTTCCTTGCCATTTAATTCAACCCAATGTTCTATGGGAAATATGTATATGTTATTACAAAAAGAAAAATGCCCAAAGATTGTTACAGACAGGAGACTGCTCAGTGTGTCTGCATTGTCTCTAACAGCCCCTTTTGCTGGATGTTTGACAGATGTGGCTTTCTCCACTGGTAAGATGATGATTTTTTGCTTTTCCCCTGACAAAGTGGATGATATGGTTTTCTCCATTGGCAGGATGATGTTTTTTACTTTTTCTCCTGACCAAGTGGATGATGTAACTCTTTTTTGGGGACCCTAACCTTTGCCTTTGCCATCTACTTACTTATCACTGGATCCTCTAACTTCCATATTGAATTCCTCTTTAAAGCTTAAGTAACTATTGAAAAATAATCACAGAGAGTGTGATGAATATTGATTACCAACTCATATAGTTGCCAGCAAATTACTAGAGGCTTCACATTTAGTCAAGTCTTCGTTATAGTACTTGTAATTTTATGTCTGTGTAATTGTTACGTTCTTTTGAAAGAAGCAAATGTATACTAAAATGACAGTTAAAATTTTCATGGCCTACACTTAAATATGTCAGATCTTAAGACCAAATGAATGATAAATCATTATATATAAAAGATCCTCCATATTAGAGTGTAAGCCCAGCACTAATGCATCAGGTTTTCCTCTGCATGAGCTCCCTCCCCTTTTAACAAACCTTTGGACCCTCCCACTTGGAGATGTGATAAACCCTGAACAAAGAACAATAAACATTCTTGAGACACTGCCTTCTAAGAACCTAGCCAGTTCTTAAGAATGCAATGTCTTGCAAGATTCCCCCCTCCCCTCACCCCAGGGTAGGGTGGTGTGGCTACCCTCTCTGGTGGGAAACATCCAGGACAGTTACCAGTGTGTTTTCTTTGTTCAGCACCCTACATAAGTCACCATGTGGGTGAGTTACATTGGAATCTCACCCATGGAGAGGACACTTTGCCTGGGATTTCTCCCATACAGGGCCCCAAGGAGCTACAAATTAGGGATTCCCCTGCTTTGAAGAAACCTTGTGTGCTGGAGTTCTACTGAACGGTGATGTTTCTATGCTGTTTGTGTCTTTGTCATTGTTGCTGTGTTAGCTGTGTTATTGGGAATTGTTGATTAATGTGGTTGTTGGTCCAATATAGCATTTCCCCATCTTTTAATAAAAGCTTATTCTGTTGGGAGTGTGTCTTATTGCAGGCATGAATCCAATCCTAACCTAAGATTAATTGTGCAACCAACAACTTATACTGTATACCAATAAAATATCAAAATGAATAAATTATTTAGACATAAAGGATAAAGTTAAATTAAATTAGGGGAGCATGGAAAAATGTGCTTCTTAGATCTATGGATAAGGGAAAAGTTTATAACCAAACAAGAGATAGTGAAGGTTACAGAAAGTAAATTAATTTAAAAAAAGATTGGTTAACATGAAATTAAAAAGTTTTGGGACAAACACAACTACCACAGTCAAAATTACAAGGAAAATGCAATATTGGTAAAAAAAAACAAAAACAAAAAACAAAAAACAAAAGTACAGCAAGTTTTTGTGATGTAACCATCATTTTTCAAATATGTAGAGAATTGAGCCAAATTTATGTAAAAAACATAGAAGCCATTCTTTAGTTTATAAATGATCAAAGGATTTGAACAGGAAGTTTTCAGAACAAAGAATCAAAGTAATCTAAAAATGCTCTAAATCACTCTAGATTAGAGAAAAGCAAATGAAAACAACATGAGATGCTACCTCACACTTTGCAGACTGGCTAACATTGCAGAAAAGGAAAATGACAAAGGTGGGAGTGTATATGGAAAAACGTAGATACTAATGTATTGTTGGTAGAGTTGTGAACTAGTGTAACACTTATGGAGAACAATTTGGACCTATGCCCAAAAGGCTATGACACTGTGTATACCCTTTGAGCCAGTAATACAACTACTACATCTATATCCAAAAGAGATCAAAGAAAATGGGAAAGGGTCCACAAATACAAAAGTATTTATAGAAGCTCTAATTCTGTTGTTGCAATGTATTAGAAATCAAGGGGATTCACATCAACTGGCAAATTAGAAGTTTTAATATGCTATGTTGATGGAATATTATTGTGCTATAAGGATCAATAAGCAGGATAATTACCCAAAAACCTGGAAATAATTAGATGAACTGATACAAAGTGAAGTAAGCAGAACCAAGACGTTGTTGTATACAGTAACAGCAGCATTGTAATGATGATCACCTGCAAAAATTTCAAAATTCTAATTGACAATTATCCAAGAAAATTCCAAGGAACCCATGATGAAAAATGCTATCCACATACAGAAAGAGAACTGATAAACTCAGAATATAGATTGAAGCTTATTTTTTAAGTTTATTTTTATTGTTTTATTTTGTTTATATTTTCTTTTCCAACATGGCCAACATAAAAAAAAATATTTTGCCTGACTTCACATGTATAATCAATGTCAAATTGCTTGCTTCTCAAGGAAAGTGGTAAGGACAGAAGACAGAGAGAATTAGAGACTTAAAATTTTATATGTATATATATATATATACATATATATATACATATATATATATATACATGCACACACACACATACATACACACACACACACACACATATATATATATATATATATATATATATATATATATATATAATGTATATTTTATCTGGAAATATTTAATTAAATGAATATAATATTTTTGAAAATAATGAAGGGTGCCCAGCACAGCCATGCTTTAATTCTATCTAGCTCCCCTCCAAACTTCCTCTATTAGGTCCCTATACTGGGTACCTTTTTCTCCTTTCCCCTTTTTAGATTCTTTTTATATATTGTTATCCATTTTTACTATTTAACCTTCTTGAAGGGAGACACCATCTTTCTTTGTACTTATTTTCATGTCCCAAGGACTTTATTAAGTGTCTAGCATATCCTAAATATTTAATAAAGGTTTGTTGATTTGTTAACTGATTTTTCTGTACACTTTGAGGCAGAGGCATAAGTTATCCCCAGGGTCATACATAACAGAAAGAAAAAATAATTTAGACATACTGGAACATAAATAATGGCAATTCTCCACTTTGAAGAGGTCTCACATAGTTCTCAATCCTGTATAAAAAGACAACCAATTCTGCAATATCAATATTATAGGTCAGCCTAGTGTGTTATCTCATGTTTGCTAACTAATAACCATAGGTGAAATCTTGATCCCAATTTAACACAGTAACTAGCTCTTTGCGTCTCAGCTCTATGAAGCATTTTTCATCTTTTTTTTTTCCTTTTGGTAACAGGATGACTCTAAATTGATCCCATTGGTTGAGGTGTTCTATGGCTAGTCGGAGAGGAGGGGGATAAGAGAAAGAGGCACTAAAGGAAGGAAATATATCTTTAAAGTCTCTTTGAGGTCTAATGGCTATGATCAGCTGAAATAACAAGTAAGAACAGTGGGGATATATTGCAAGTCCTTACAACATCCAGAAATTGCTAGACAGCTTTTCATACATGAGGGATACTTATAAACAAGACATTGGTCAATGGGGAACTGCTTGCATAGTAACAGGAACTTAAATTTGAATTTTCAAGAACTAATATAACTGTAAATTGCCTTTTGTAATTGGAATTGTCTCTAAGGAGATGTAAACTTAGGCATCCTATGCCATTTAGGACACAGAGAGAGCTAGCCATTAGTAAGTGAGTCAGGGTGGCATTAGCATAGATTCAGTATGCATTCATGCATTGTCTTCTCTCTTTAAAGCAAACCTGGTAACAAAAGGATTTCACTATTCTGATGCACAGGCCAAGGGCTCAATGCACACAGAATCTACATCCAATTAATTTGTTCACTGAACAATTTTACTGAAATGAGAATTGATTTCATCTGTGTTTTTGTTTTGTCCTATTCAAAAAAAATGCATGGAAGTATCTCATCTAAATCTTTTCTTTTTTTTCATATTATTTCTTCCAATTACTTTTCTCTCAGTCTCCTCTAAAGTTTGTGAATTCATTTCTAAAACTTATCTATGAAAAAACTCCTTAAATGCTGTTGACTCCATTTGCCTGTTCCCATTTATAATTTTGTGGCTATATGATGTAGGATATGAAATATGGCAAAATGAGAGTAAATAGAAGAATTTAGAATAATACCCCATTGTATATATGCAGCAGTCAATGCTCCCCAGACCAGTTGTTCCAAGTTATTGAGAGTCAACATCCATTCAAAGTCTTAGCTTGTGATAAACTACTGATGTATATAGGTTTGTAAGCAACCAGAATTTCTAAATTGAAAAAAAAAATAATTTCTAAATTAAAATTAAAAGTAACAAAGGTCAATAAAATGCAGCCCTTATACAGAAGAATTTCATAATTATTTTACACAGAATTTCATAATTATTTTGTTTGTTAGTTTATTTTCTGCTGCCAGTAGTAGAATTCATACATTCAAGGAACACATGTTGCCAGGAAACATAAAAGGAGGAGGGACAAAGTGGATATGTTGTCAGAGAGAATGCAGGTAAAGGGGTATAAATGTAGAGAATACATGTATTGGAGGTTATACTCATGGAAAAAATCAACTCACATATATTTTGTTTAAAATCTTTCAGTGCCCACCAAAGGTAGCATCATGATATTCCCTGTTTAGTACATGTCTGTATTAGGTATCTGATTTTGTCTCCTACTCTCTAGTAGCCTTGTATTCTGAGCCATTCTCTGATAGTCATTTGTTGATTTTCAGGTATCCAGGTATTTGTCAGAAAAATTGCTATTTTGGGCTTGTGAGCTGCTAGTAAGCTTTTCCCATGAAAGGACAGGTTAAGCTTCATATAGAGCCAAGTCAGGAGCTACAACAGGTGAATTCCAGGCAGGTGTACTGCAGAAACAAAACACGAGAAACTCTTGAGAAGTCCTGAGTTTAAATTTAACCTCAGACACTTACTGTGTGACCTTGAGCAAGTGACTTAACCTCTGTTTGCTTCAGTTTCCTCATATGTAAACTAGGGATAATAAAGAAGTGACCTTGAAAGATTGTTTTGAGGATCAGTTGAGGTAACCTTTGAAAAGTTCCTGACACATAAAGGTTACTATAACAATGGTAGCTACTTTTATCATTATTATCAATATGTTGTTAATATTAATAATAATGATAGTGTTGTTAATAATCAAGATAAAATGTAATTACTTGTGTCTGGCTATTCTTGAATCAGTGCTAAAATGTTAGACCTTAATTCCTAATTTTGAAGACCTTTTAGTATCTTGAAATTTTCCATATCCTGACTTTCTTTTAAAAATATTATTTATTTATTTTAGTATACATTTGTTTAAAAAATGAGTATTGGGGGCAGAGCCAAGATAGCAGCATGAAAGCAGGGACTCAGTTGAGCTCTTCCCCAAATCCCTCCAAACACCTGTAAAACATGACTGTAAACAAATTTTAGAGCTACAGAACCCACGAATTGACAGAGAAAAATGAGTCTCCAGCCCAAGAAGGCCTGGATGGTCACGGGGAAGGGTCTATCTCACCATATTAAGAGTGGAGCACAGACTAGTAGACAGAGAGGGGTAGGAGTGCTGGGCACATGGAACAGCACTGGATCAAGCCAACTGGGAGCAGCAGAGAAATCCAGTCAGTGCACAGGTCTGGGAGAGCAGTGGGCGGGCAGAGAGCCAGAGCAGGAACAGGCCCAGGGCAGAAGTGCTGGCTGTGGCAGCAATTGAGCCCCAGGCCCCTCAGCCCAGGACAAGGGTCTGTCAGAGTACAGAGCCTGCAGCTCTGGGAGCAGCTAGCATGGAGGGCCCTAACCCCCAGTCTGAGGGTTTGAAACTCTCCTTCTTGAACTTCCCAGAGCCATGATGTGCAGGTAAAATGGTTTTATCCCTCCCTTGAATAAACTGAGAGTGGTGCCTCAGGAGAAACAGAGGAGCCAGAAGGGGGGCTTCAGTGGTAAGAGAAGTTGGGGAGAGGGCCCTTCCTGTGGTGGTGGAAGGAGACAAGTGCAAGAAGAGAGGTGTCCCAGCAGCACTCACCTCAGCAGAATTAGAGTAACTGAGTCCCAGGGGGTGGAGCTAACAAACTTCAACACCAGGAACCCAGATTGGGCTTTGCACACCTGGAGGAAGTGGCAGACACCAGCAAGGACAAGAGTTGAAATCACCCATTCTGTAAAATAGTCCTGGGGAAGAGGAGACCCCCCACCCCCAGCTGCCAGATCACCTCTCTCCCATACTTCATGAAACCAGAGGCGATGGAACATAAAGCCAGTGAGCAGACCACTTTAGAAGCCATGAGAGAAAAAAAAAACGCACTAAGAAGCCAAAGACGACTGATTCGTATTATAGAGACAGGGAAGATGAAAACACCAATTCAGAAGAGGACAGCATGGATACTACACACACATCTGAAACCTCAACAGGGAATGTGAACTGGTCTCCAGATCCAAAAGCATTCCTGAAAGAACTCAAGAAGGACATTAAAAACCAAATTAGGGAGGTAAAAGAAAAAATGGGGAAAAAAATCAATGAGGAAAACAAATCTTTAAAAGGTAAAATAGTGGAATTGGTTAAGGAAATCAGAATATAAAAGGAGAAAATGTCTCATTGAAAAGTAAATTCAATGAAATGGAAAAAGAGACAGAGAAGATAAAGGAAGAAAACAAAACATTAAAAATTAGAATTAGGCAAGTAGAAACTAATAACTCAATGAGACATGAAAAATCAGTCAAACAAAATCTAAAGAATGAAAAAATAGAAGAAAATGTGACATATCTGATTGGAAAAACAACTGAACTGGAAAATAGATGAAGGACAGACAATCTAAGAATTATTGGTCTACCTGAAAGCTATGATGAAAAAAAGAGCCTGTATAGTATCTTCCATGAAATCCTTAAGGAAAATTGCCCAGCAGTCCTAGAACCAGAGGGTAAAATTATCATCAAAGAATCTATCGATCACCCCCTGAAAAAGATCCCAAATTGAAAACTCCAAGAAATATTATAGCCAAATTCCAGAACTACCAGTTCAAGGAGAAAATACTGCAAGAAATCAGAAAGAGACAATTTAAATATCGCAGAACTATGGTCAGTATCACACAGGATCTTTCAACTTCTACCTTAAAAGACAGGAGAAACTGCAATGTGATATTCAGAAAGGACTACAACCAAGGATCAACCATCCAGCAAAACTGAGCACAATTTTCCAGGCAAAGAGATGGACATTCAATGAAATAAGGGAATTCAGAAACTTCCTGATGCACAGGCCAGAGCTCAATGGAAAATTTGATCTCCAAACACAAAACTCGAGGGAGACTTAAAAAGGTAAACGCAGGAAAAAAACAAAACCCTAGTTAAATAATAAGGCTAATAAGTTACATTCTGATATAGGATTATTTTGTTTTATATAGGTTTTATATATATGTAAATCTTGAGAATTGTATACTTGTTATGACAATTGAAAGGGATATTCATAGACTGTGGGTATCAGTACAAAATAATCAACATAATGATAAAAATATAGTTAAGAGATATAAAGATATGGTTCTGGGAGAAGAGGTAAAGAGGTAGTAGAAAAGGGTAAATTACATCACATGAAGAGTCAAAAAAACATATTGTAGTAGAGGGAAAGAAGGGAGGGAGAAGAGCAGTATTTGAGCTTTACTATAATTGGATTTGGTTCAAGAAGGGAATAACATACCCTGATAAGTACAGAAATCAAACTTGTCCTACAGGCAGTAAGAGGAGAAAGGGAAAAAAAAAGGAAGGGGGTGGTTAGAAGGGAGAGAAGTAGCAAGGGGAAAATAGTAAGATAAATGAGGGGAATGAAGAGGGAGAGTAAACTGAGGAAGGCAGTGGTGAAAAGCAAAACTTTGCTGAGAAGTGGAAGGGGAAAGGGAGAAACAAAAGCATAAACACAGTGGAAATAGGATGGAGAAAAATACACAGATAGTAAACATAACTGTGAATGTGAATGGGATGAAGTCTCCCATAAAACAGAAGTGGATAGCAGAATGAAATAAAAAACATAATCCTACAGTATGCTGTTTACAAGAAACATATTTGAAACAGGGGGATACACACAGGGTAAAGATAAAAGGCTGGAGTAGAATATATTATGCTTCAGTTAAAGTGAAAAAAAAGCAGGGGTAGCAATCCTAATCTCAGACAAATCAAAAGCAAAAATATATCTAATTAAAAGAGATAAGGACACTACATCCTGCTAAAAGGCACCATGAACAATGAAGCAGTATCATTGTTTAACATATATGGGCCAAGTGGTATGGCAATCACATTCTTAGAGGAGAGGTTAAGGGAGTTACAGGAAGAAATAGACTGCAAAACCATGCTAGTGGGGAACCTCAACCCGCCCCTCTCTAAACTTGATAAATTTAATCTTAAAGTAAACAAGAAAGAAGTTAAGGAGATGAACAGAATCTTAGAAAAGGCAGATATGATAGAACTCTGGAGAAAACTGAATGGGGATAAAAAGGAATATACTTTTTTCTCAGTGGTTCATGGCACATACTAAAAAATTAACCATGTACTAGGGCACAAAAACCTCAGAATCCAGTGCAGAAAGGCAGAAGTAGTCAAAGCATCCTTTTCAGATCATGATGCAATAAAAATTATTTGTAATAAAGAACCATGGAAAAATAAGCTAAAAATTAGTTGGAAACTAAATAAACTAATTCAAAAGAATGAATGGTACAAAGACCAAATCAGAGAAAAAAATATATGGGTTGTAGCAAAAGCACTTCTTAGGTGAAGTTTTATATATCTAAATGCTTACTTGAATGAAATAGAGAGAAATGAGATCAACGAATTGGGCATGTAACTGAAAAAGGTAGAAAAAGAACAAAGTAAACATCCCAATTAAATTTCAAATTAGAAATACTGAAAATCAAAAAAGAGGTCATTGACATTGAAATCAAGAAGACTATTAAACTAACAAATAAAACCAAGAGCTGGTTTTATGAAGCAAACAATAAAAGTGATAAACATTTTTTTTAATTTGATTTATAAAAAAGAAGAAAATCAAATCAGCAGTATCAAAAATGAAAAGGGTGAGTTCACCTCCAAAGAAGAAGATATTAAAACAATAATTAGGAATTATTTTGCCCAATCATATGCCCATAAATTTGACAATGTTAGGGATATGGATGAATATCTACATAAATATAAATTACCCAGGTTAACAGAGGAGTAAGTAAAATACCTTAATAACCCTATCTCAGAAAAAAAAAATTAGCAAGCCATCAATGAACTCCCTACGAAAAAAATCTCCAGGGCCAGCTGGTTTTACATGTGAATTTTATCAAACATTCAAAGAGCAATTAATTCCTACACTTTATAGACTATTTTGAAAATAGGGGAAGAAGGAGTCATACCAAATTCTTTTTATGACACAAATATGATACTAATACTCAAACCAGGAAGAGTCAAAACATAGAAAGAAAGTTATAGACCAATTTCCCTAATGAATATTGATGCAAAAAGTTTAAATAAAATATTAGCAAAAAGATTGCAGGAACTTATCACAAGAATAATACACTATGACCAAGTAGGATTTATTCAAGCAATGCAAGGCTGGTTCAACATTAGGAAAACAATCAGCATAATTGATCATATCAATGACAAAACTAGCAGAAACCATATGATCATCTCAGTAGATGTAGAAAAAGCCTTTGGCAAAATACAACACCTGTTCCTATTAAAAACACTAGAAAGCATAGGAATAAATGGAGCCTTCCTTAAAATTATAAAAAGCATCTACCTAAAACCATCAACAAGCATTATTTGTAATGAGGATAAGCCAGATGTATTCCCAATAAGATCAGGGGTGAAACAAGGATGTCCATTATCACCCCTATTATTTAATTTGGTACTAGAAACATTAGCTGTAGCAATAAGAGAAGAAAAAGAAATAGAAGGAATTAGAATAGGCAAAGAAGAAACTAAGTTATCACTCTTTGGAGATGATATGATGATTTATTTAGAGAATCCTAGAGAATCAAGTAAAAAACTATTTGAAATAATAAACAACTGGGGTGGAGCCAAGATGGCAGCTGGAAAGCAGGGACTTGTGTGAGCTCCCCACCACGTCCCTCCAAAAACCTATAAAAATGGCTCTGAACAAATTCTACAAATGCAGAACCCACAAAATAGCAGAGGGAAGCAGGGATCCAGCCCAGGACAGCCTGCATGGTCGCTGGATGAGGTCTATCATGTGCATTGAGGGGGGGGGAGCAGAGCTCAGTGTGGGAGGCAGCAGGACCATCCAGACCAGGAGCCGAGCAGGACAGGCCCTAGCACTCTGAATCAGCGAGCTGTGGCAGTTACCAGGCTCCTCAACCCAAAACAACAAAGAAAACAGAGAAGGTTAGTGGGAAAAGCTGTGGGGGACAGAGTTCAAAGTTCGGCCACTACCACATGGGCAGCGGGTGAGGTGCAACTACAGAACTACAGCTGCAGTTACTTCTGGCCCCAGGCCCACGTGGTGGGAGGAATTAAGTGGCAGATCAGAGCAGGAGTGCAGAACCTGCTGAAGATTTGCATCACATCCGGGTTGGTGGTTCCTGAGGAAGAAGGAGTACTGGTGTGGCAGAGCTGGCTGTATAGAAATAGCTCTGAAATCAATGGTGCATTCCCTCAAGCTTGGAACAAAGTACTCTTTGCTCTACAAGCAGTCATACCCCGACGAAAAACTCAAGGGTTGAGTAAGTTGGCTAGGAACACTGCCAGGCAGCGAAAACAGTCTCAGATTCAGACTCAGACTTTGGAATCCTTCTTTGGTGACAAAGAAGACCAAAACATACACCCTAAAGAAATCAACTAAGTCCAAGAGCCTACACCAAAAGCCTCCAAGAAAAACATGAACTGGTCTCAGGCCATGGAAGAGCTCAAAAAGGAGTTGGAAAAACAAGTTAGAGAAGTAGAGGAAAAATTGGGACAAGAAATGAGAATGATGCAAGAAAACCATGAAAAACAAGTCAATGACTTGCTAAAAGAGACCCAAAGAAATACTGAAAAAAATATTGAAGAACACAACACTTTAAAAAATAGACCAACTCAAATGCCAAAAGAGCTCCAAAAAGCTGATGAGGAGAAGAATACCTTGAAAGTCAGAATTAGCCAAATGGAAAAGGATGTCCAAAAGACCACTGAAGAAAATACTACCTTAAAACTTAGATCGGAGCAAGTGGGAGCTAGTGACTTTAGAAGAAATCAAGATATTATAAAACACAACCAAAGGAATGAAAAAGGGAAGACAATGTGAAATATCTTATTGGAAAAACCACTGACCTGGAAAATAGATCCAGGAGAGATAATTTAAAAATTATTTGACTACCTGAAAGCCATGATCAAAAAAAGAGCCTAGATATCATCTTTCAAGAAATTATCAAGGAGAATTGCCCTGATATACTAGAGCCAGAGGGTAAAATAGAAATTGAAAGAATCCACAGATCACCTCCTCAAATAGATCCCAAAAACGAAACTCCTAGCAACATTGTTGCCAAATTCCAGAGCTCCCAGGTCAAGGAGAAAATACTGCAAGCAGCCAGAAAGAAACAATTTGAATATTGTGGAAAAACAATCAGGATAACACAGGATCTGGCAGCTTCCACATTGAGGGACCAAAGGGCTTGGAATATAATATTCCAGAGGTCAAAGGAGCTAGGAATAAAACCAAGAATCACCTACCCAGCAAAACTGAGTATTATGCTCCAAGGCAAAATATGGATTTTCAATAAAATGGAGGACTTTCAAGCTTTCTCAGTGAAAAGACCATAGCTGAATAGAAAATTTGACTTTCAAACACAAGAATCAAGAGAAACATGAAAAGGTAAACAGGAAAGAGAAATCATAAGGGACTTACTAAAGTTGAACTGTTTTGTTTACATTCCTGCATAGAAAGATGATGTGTATGATTCTTGAGACCTCAATATCATAGTAGCTGAAAGGAATATTCATATATATGTGTATACATATGTGTATATACATATATATATATATACACACATATATGTGTGTCTATGTATGTATACATGTAGGTATATATATATATATATATACATATACATATACATATATACACACACACAAACACAAAGGGCACAGGGTGAGTTGAATATGAAGGGATGATACCTAAAAAAAATCAATTTAAGGGATAAGAGAGGAATATATTGAGAGAGGGAGGAAGGGAGAGATAGAATGGGGTAAATTATCTCGCATAAAAGTGGCAAGAAAAAGTGGTTCTGTAGGAAGGGAAGAGGGGACAAGTGAGGGGGAATGAATAAATCTTGCTCTCATCGAATTTGACTTGAGGAGGGAATACCATACACACTCAATTGGGTATCTTACCCCATAGGAAAGAAGGAGGAAGAAGATAAAAAGGGGGGATGATAGAAGGGAAGGCAGATGGGGGGAGGAGGTAATAAAAAACAAACATTTTTGAAAAGGAACAGGGTCAAGGGAGAAAATTCAATAAAGGGGGATACATTAGGAAGGAGCAAAACATAGTTAATCTTTCACAACATGAGTATTGTGGAAGGGTTTTACATAATGATATGCATGTGGCCTATGTTGAATTGCTTGCCTTCTTAGGGAGGGTGGGTCAGGAGGGAAGAGGGGAGAGAATTTGGAACTCAAAATTTTAAAAATAGACATTCAAAAACAACAACAAAAAGAAAAAGTTTTTGCACGCAACTAGGAAATAAGATACACAGGCAATGGGGCATAGAAATTTATCAGCTCCATGCCCTTTGAACTACAAAAAATTATTGTACAGAGCTGGATAAAATAATAACAAAATTCATCTGGAAAAACAAGAGATTTAGAATATCTAAGGAATTAAGGAAAATAAATACTAGGGAAGGTGGCCTAGTCATGCCAGATATTAAACTGTAGTATAAAGCAGCAGTCATCAAAACTACCTAGTCCTGGCTAAGAAACAGTCATTGATCAGTGCAAGTTTGAATCTCCTCTCCAGAGATTAGATGGGATAGAGGAGAATGTATTCCTGATTTATTGGGGAAATATATATATATATATATATATATATATATATATATATATATATATATATATATATATATGTTCTTATTACATCTTTGAAGTATTTTTTTTGTTAAGTGTCAATTGATGTTACACAGTTAAGTGGAAATAGACACTAATAACTGGCATCTATTAGTGGGCTAACATATGTTTTTGACATTCCATGTCACAGCAATAAAAATGGTCCCAACTTCTCAGGGTACCCTAGAACCCTAAATGGAAAATATAGTAGGCTTGCTCTGAAAAATTAGCCAAAGAATATTACATTAAGTTTTGAGAGGTTCATTGATAAAGAATTGGTTATGAAGTGATTACCTTTTGGGGCCACAGCAACTCAGCGTACCTACACCAATTAATATAAGTATTCTGATCATCCTTGAGGACTGGATTGCCCAAAGACATGAAATTACAAAATTCAGGTATTGATAATAAAACAACAAAGTAGCAACAGCAAAAACATTCTCTCAGCATCCATTTTTCACTTAAATATTCATTATGCATTTGCCCCTCAAATGTATAGCTTCATTTGTAACATAATCTGAACTGTTTTACTTTCTCAGTACTGATGTGTATGAAACACATATATGATAATTTATGTTTTTATTTAGAGTTTGACTGGTGACCACTCAAAATAACAAAGTAGGAGAAAGCAGTTTCATCCAGGTGTCCCCTACAACTACTCCAGCAAAACATAATAACAACCACACATGAATTAGTAAGTGGGACATTGAAATGGCAAGCAAAGTGGGACTTTTTGTTGTCTTTTGTTTTAGAGTGCTTCTCAGCACTAAGGCAATCAAGTGCCATTGATTGAGCCTTGCTTGTTTTGTAGGAAGGCCAACACTCTTTCGCTACTGATGTCACAAGAGGTGTGAAACCCTCAAGAGGTGTGAAATACTCAAGAGATGTGGAGCCCTCGAGAGGTGTGAAGCACTCTGACCCTGAAGAAGTGATGTTACTCTGAGGTTAGCATTTTGTTTGGGGCTGACTCACTGGAAGACTGGTCCTGTGATTTGCCCAGAAACTCTCAGTAGCTGTTAAGGAGCCCCCCTGGCTTTGAAAACCCAGATCTTGGTGCTTCTCTCTCTGGTAACTGTGTATGTATTGCTATGGTCAGACAGATAGAAGCCTGTTTGTTTATTTGTGTTATTTTGCTCTGTTTATATAATTTCTGATTGTAATTTCTGTTTGTATTTGCTCTGAATTCAGGGTGCTGACTTTTTCCCCTGAACTAAGTGAATGATATATGTAAGCTTGATTAAAGTGACATTGTAAACCCCTTTAAGTTGCTTTCCTTAGAAAAGCAGAACAAAGAACCTGTGCTAGCAGCCCTCCTGTGTGTTCATGTTATTGCCCTTATACAGCCACAGTAGTGGCAAGTACAATTGTTGTTACAGATTTCCATCATACAATCGTTTTTCCAGTACAATTCCGTAGAGGGAGAAAGACATGAAGAAAGTAGGGAAAGGCTATAATGAAGAAAGTATCAGCTTATATACATTTGCAAATGAGAAACTTAATTAGAGCCTTCAGGTGGTGAAGAAAAGGTCCTGCGTCTCTCAGATGAACACAGTTTTCTGTATAGGGAAAGAGAATAGGAACAAATTACCACCTTTATTGACCATTCCCCAGAGGTGGGCTGCAGATCAAGTAAAGACTAAGGAGGGAATCTGAACCTAAGATGGGAATATCAGAATTAGGAACAATTCCTAGTCTGATGCTGTGTTCTGGTCAACGAGGAATAACATAATTTAAGAGGGGCAGTAATGATGGCAGAGAAGGCAGGAACTCACCCGAAGTCCCTCAAATTCCCCTTTGAACAATTTAATATAACAATTATAATGAATTTTTTGTGGGCAGAACCACAAAAGGAAGGGCCAAAACGAGCTCACAGTCCAAGACAACTTAGAAGGTGGACAGGAAAAGTTTGTCTCACTGAAAGGAGAGTGAAGTGCAGTCCAGCAAAGGTAACCCAGGTAAGCAAATAATAGACTGTTCAGACAAGGTATAATAGACAATAATAGACAAATAATAGACAAGGTATCAGTGAGGCCTTGTACCTCTATGATAGTTATCAGCAGGTCTCAATCCAGAATTTCAGAACAGGCTTTGGGGGCAACAGAATCAGCAGCAGAAACACCCAGAACTCTTAGCACACAAATGGTAAGTGGGATTGACAAACGATCAGAAGATTACAGGGGACATTTTTCTGGCACTCAGTACAGAATTCTGTTGCATTGGCCAAACATAGATATAGATCACAGAAGGGGATAGCAGTTCCAGGGTGAGGAGAAGCACAAGTACACTAAAGCATGCAGCTGCAGGGGAGCAGGGATTCTAGTCAAAGGTCCACTGTGGAAAAGTGTGCTTATGGCTGTTCACAGTCTGGAGCACAAGAGGAGAAAACAGTGACTACAACTGTCCTTTACTCAGACCATCTTGGAAGTTCTGAAAACTTACAGGCCTTAGAATTAATTTTCAAAACAAAAAGCCTGAACCTTAGGGCACTGCCCCATTTCCCCCAAGAGCAGAGCCCAACTTTAATATAAAATGAATAGTCAAGAAATAAGCAAGAAAAAAATGAACAAATAACAAAAACCAAAGAACCTGACCATAGAAAGTTACTATGCTCACAGGTAACATCTAAACACAAATTCAGAAGAGGACAACAATGTCAAAATGCCTATATGCAAAGCCTCAAAGAAAAACTGAATTGGTTTCATGCCAAAAAAGAACTCCTGCAACAGTTAAAAAAGGATTTTTAAAATGGAATAAGAGAGGTAGAAGAAAAAATGGGAGAAGAAATGAGAGTGATGCAAGAGATTCATGGCAAAAGTGTCAATCACTTGAAAAAAGAACAAAAAAATGGAAAAACACATGCAAAATTTCACTTAAGATAACAACTCCTTAAAACATAGAATTAGCCCAATGGAAAAGGAGGTACAAAAGTACATTAAAGGAAACAATTCCTTAGTCATTGGTCACATGGAACCTAATGTCTCCATGAGGTATCAGTAAACAAACAAAATCAAAAGAATGAAAAATTAGAAGAAAATGGGAAATATCTCATTGGAAAAAAATATAGAAAATAGATCAAGGAGAGATAATTTAAGAATTATTCTACTACTTGAGAGTTATGATCAAAAAAGCTGAGATATCATATTTCAAGAAATTATGAAAGAAAACTTCCCTGATATCCTAAAATCAGATGTTAAAACAAAAATTGAAAGAATCCACTAATGACCTCATGAAAGAGATCACAAAACAAAAATTCTAAGGAATATTATTCCAAAATTTCGGAGCTCCCAGATTAAGGTGAAAATGCTACAAACAACCAGAAAGAACAAACAAACAATTCAAATACTATTGAGCCACAGTCAACATTACAAATTACTATATACAGGATTTAGTGACTTCTACATTAAAACATAGGAGGGCTTGGAATATACTAATCCAAAGGCAAGGGAACTAGGATTACAAACTAGAATCATGTACTCAGTACTCTTTCAGGAGAAAAACTGACATTTAATGAAAGCAATAACTTTCAAGTATTTCTGATGAAAAGACTACAGCTAAACAGAAAACTGGTTTTTCAAATATAAAACTTAAGAGAAGCATATAAAGGCAAATAAGAAAAAGAAAACAAGGAATTCAATAATATTAAATTGTTTACGTTGCTACTTGGGAAGATAATACTTGCAACTTTTAAAAACTTTATGACTTTTAGGGCAGTTAGAAAGAGTATACATTGACAGAAGATGTGGGTTGTGAGCTGACTATGATAGGATGATATCCAAGAAATGGAAAATTGAGGAATGAGGAAGGGATACACTGGGAGAAAGAGCAAGGGAGAGGTAGCATGGGGTAAATTATCTCCCATAAAAGAGGCACAAAAGAGCTCCTAAAGTGGAAGGGAAGATGGGTGGTAGCAGCAATACTTCAATTTACTTTCATCATAATTGGCCCAGAGAAAATAATACACATCAGCTGAGTATAGAAATCTATCTCACCCTCCAAGAATGTAGAAGGTAAAAGGGACAAGAAAAGGGGGGAACTGATAGAAAGAGGGCAGATTTGGGGAAGTGGTAGTCAGAAGCAAAACACTCATTAGGAGGGATGTTCCTGGATTCCCAAGACTACTAATGTGCTGTCTGTGGTTCTGGCATGCTCGTGTACCTATGGAGAGCAGGCTGGGGGATATCCTGTAGTTATTGTGGATGGAGCAGCCAGGGGAATATATGTACACTGTGGTCTGGAACAAGGGAGTAAACTACCTGGCTGCAGGTGCCAGCAATGCAGAGGTTCAGTTGTGAGATGTCTGGCAATAGAAACAATTTTGAAATATGAACAGCCACACAGGCCTGCATGGATGTCCTGTCCTGGAAAAGCTACATTCTCTCCAGATGGTCTGGTCACCTCATCACTAAGATTTCTGAGTCTCATGAACACCACACTGAGGGGACAAAGCCAGGAAGCATGAGGTCTATGCTGCACCCCAATATCTGATACATGGCAGCAAAGACAAATTGTTGAACCTGTGACCCAGTGTCCCTATTGATGGGGGCTTGGGACCCCTGCAGACCTTCACTCACCACATTGGGGCACTCAAGGCTATGGCCTGGTGTCCCTTTCAGTCAAGAATGCTGGCAACTGGAGGCTCCTCCAGTGGCTGGAAGATCCATTTCTGTAATGTTTGCTCAGTAGTATGTCTCAGTTTAGTGGAAACCTAGTCCCAGGGATGCAACATCCCCTGGTTCCCACACTACAAAAAATCATCTCTCAAAATGGCTTTGCCCAGAACTGGAAGGTAATCTGGCGGTGCCAAAACATGGCTAAGGTGTCTGAGCTGAAAGGTCACATGGCCCAAGTTCTGAACCTGACCTTGAGCCCTAGAAATGCACTGTGTCTTCAGCTGCCACTGATGAGTCCCTGAACCTGTGGCACTGGTTGGAGGGGAAGAAGGCAAGTGCAGCAAAGAGCAGCTCCATCCACCTGGGCTTCCACTGAGGCTGGTCCCAGCTCCCTTCCCTGATCACTGGGGTATTTTTTTTAAATTAAAGACATCTGTCCTCCCGAGAAAATAAATAAGTAAAAATAAAAGAGAAAAAAAGAGCTGAGAAAATGGAAATCATCAAAGACAAGATATTTATAGATATATAGAATGTTTTTTTCTAAATGAGCCATGTGACCAAATGAAATGAGCAACGTCATAGTCACAGAGATGGCAGCAGCAGAGTTGTAGAGGACTTCACAGATAGGTTGAAGAATACTAGATAGCAGGCTTTTCAAACACCTACCAAGCCTGCTGGTCACCAAAACATTAAATTGCTGAGTAGGAGCTAGAGCCATGATAATGCTAGACCTTGCCTTTTATTAATATTGTGAGTTATATGAACTAAAATCAGTCAAGAATAAAATCTACTTCCTAAGTATTCCTATATACTTTTCCCCTTTTTGGAAGGCCTCAACCATAGGGAATCCACTATATGATGCTTATAATTATCTATTTGCCTCACACCCTAAGCAGGTGGCTTTTGAGAAATTGTTTTCACATCTATAATTTCTTTCTAACTGCCCCCTTCTTTTTATTCTTACTATTAAGTCAAATGACATGTAGTTATGTTATGACCATATTCTTGGATTATTAATCTTTTCAGTCTTCATGATTTAACACCCAGTTCTTACATCCTGCCCTGAATATCTCTTCCAGAATAATCTTTGTAACTTTTGAGCAAAATTAAACTCTTTTGGTTATGCATGTCATGGAACCATCTAACTTTTTAAAATTGTTATGTCACATTTCTGTAAATACCTAAGCTCAATGCTCTATCCTAAACTGAAATAATCTTTGTTCTTAAATAAGTGGTGTACTACCATTGCGTGTCAAAGATGATAGAGTGCTCTACATGTAGTCAAGAAGGCCTGAATTAAAATATTTCTTCTGACACTGGACCACCTCTGTGAACATGGGAAACAGATTTAATTTATCTGAGCCTCAATTTTTGTAGTGATAATTAGGTCAGGACTTTAAGTGCCTTTAATGAATATGGCCTTCATTTGAATGGGGCTGGTAGAGTGGGATCTTGTCTAGGAGTGTTTCTCAGCACTATGACAATTGGAAGTCATCAATTGGAAACTCTGTATATGGTGGTACTAGGGATTAACTAACTTTCCCACACCCTAAATGAAACTTTTCGATGTTCTTTGTTTGAGTGCTTCTCAGCACTGAGGTAATCAAGTGCCTCAGGGTGCTGAGAATGGTATATAAGATCAGAGGTTGGTGTTTGACTTTTGGGGGCTTACTCATGGAAGGAGTGTTGAGACTCTGGGTGAGCTATTGTAACTGCCTCCCAGCAGATATTGGTGATTCTCTGATGACTATGAACTGTGATTTGCATCAGACAAGGTCTGTCTGTTGATATTCGTGATTTCTGTTTGTATTTGCTTTGAAGTTCAAGGGGCTGATCTTTTACCCCTGAACTAAGTGAATGATATATGTATGTTTGACTGAGATTGTTAACCCCTTAAAGTTGATTTCCTTAGAAAAGCAGATCAAAGGACCTGTGTTAGCAGCCCTTCCTGTGTGCTGATGTTTTTGGTTTGACACAACCACAGTAGCTGCTGGTAAGATTGTTGCTACAATTTTGTCATCTATAGAAATGGTATCCTTATCACATAGAGCTGTTATGAAGTTCAGATGATTTTGAAACAAGTGAAAAGCCCAAGAGCTACAGTTTTGGGGTAATTAATAATCAAATTATTAATTAGTTTAGCTAATAATCAATAAATTGATGGACAGTGGTTTGTGTTGGTAACCAAAGAAAAAATGAAGAATTTCCCCTAATGCTTAAATACCTTTAGAAGAGGAAGTGCCTCTCACAGGTGAAAATTAACCCTGATTAGTGAACAATAAATGAGGTAGTGGACATATTAATGAGAAGGTGGGATAAATGTCTTCTGCTGTCCCACTGAGAACAGGATCTGGTCATAAGACTCATCTGCCTCCAGCAATTTGGAGAAAGGAATCCATCTCTAGGGAGAACACTATAGTTGATTTTCTCCTTTATGACCTGAGTCATTCCTAGACTACAATTAGGAAAGGGAAGGGGGTGTAAAATGACATTGACTTATTTCCTAAGGGCAAGCATTCACCTAGATTAGATTATGTTTATGCTCTGAACAGAAGTAAGGTCTTCTAGTAGGATAAGGTCCTGCCCAAGATAGCAAAGCAAGTACCCAGAGGATTTGGGCAATCTCATCTATTAGCAGTGCCCTTCAGACTGACTGACTGATCTAGAGGGACTGGTCCCCGAATGAGGAAATAGGAAAATCCTCAATCCTAATTTAATAATTGGTTATTAATACAATAGAAAATAATCAGCTCTCAATATAATGTATGTAAACAGGGTATGCAAATCTTAAAACTTTATAAATTAGCAAATATGATGGTATGATGCATAGATCATGCGGTGCTGTGAATAAGAGGTATCTTTGTTGATACCATCCCCCTGTTTAGAGGCATACATGGAGAGGATGAGTTAGGTGTGCTGGTGTAGCCTGGAAGAGGAGATTTGTAATGACTGGCCCCTCTTCAACCCATCAGGGCAATCATAAGAGGAAACACCAATTGAAGGTGTCCCTTGGACACCTGACCCATGCTTAGTACCATCCCATGTAACTTCTAAATCTAAACTTTCCAATTCCCATAGTAACTAACCAGTAGTGCTTTGTATACAAGAGAAATTTATTGGATGTCTACCATTATGTTTCTATGATAGTAATAAAAAATTGACATCCAAAATAATAGCAAAATATTCCCTTTTCCTGTTTATCCTCTTACTTCCTAATACGAGAATCATAATTTTCCTTGTTTTAATGAGTACATGTAATGTTAATATCTCTTTTTAGGGCTATTAATTTTTTTAGCCCAGGATGTAGTAAATTCTAAACCTATTTGAGACAATTGATATTTGAAAATAAAGACCTTTGGGTGGCAAAACCTTATCTAAGTTGAGGTGCCACACTGCAGCTCTGCATATTAATATATTTTATTACCTTCATTGCCTTTCTTTTGGTTACATGCAGTATGTCAGGTACAAAAGGCAAGATGTTTAGGGCTCCTTCAGGAACAATATGAGGAATCCTTTAAAAATCAGCACCATAAAGTTATTCCGGACAGCTGGGAAACAGAGACAGGTAACAATGTGATCAGAATAAATTGTCAAAGTGGCATCAGTGTGGAAATATAGGCTACAACTCTTCAAACAACCTTGACAGGCTGTACAGATTACATGTGAAAGTGAGCATATAAAAAGTATATTCTATTAATAACATTTGTGTTCAAATAACAAGCATCCTAATCATCGTAAGATGTCTTTTCTGGTTATACTAATAAGAATTCATATGTGCTTAAAATCAAGATGGGGTACAGTAGAAGGCTTTTATTTAGTGGGATTGTAAATTTAGAAGAGTATATTGTAAAGCCAATTAGGAATATGAGGCACAGTGAAGAAATGGTATTATAGTAGTCATAGTTAACTGGGTAAATGAATTTCATTTGTATCTGGATGTTGTATAGAGGTACCTACACCATCAACGGAAGGTTATACAGGGTAATTCTCTCTCTCTGTAGCTCTCTCTCTGTCTCTCTGTTTGTGTGTGTGTGTGTGTGTGTGTGTGTGTGTGTGCTGCCCTAAAGAGGCTTCCACAAAGTAAACCACAACTCTACCAAAGCAACAAATCTCCAATGAGTCCATGGTTAAAATTGAATGAAAACTGCAAGTATGAGGAAATAATCATTTTTTTTTGAGGGGGGAAGACAGGGCATTGGCATTATATGACTTGACCAAGGTCACACAGCTAGTAAGTGTATGAAGTGTCTGAGGCCAGATTTGAACTCAGGTCCTCCTGACTCCAGCACCAGTGCTCTACTCACTGTGCCATCTAGCTGACCCTGAGGTAATAATCTGATGTTTGGCTCTCCTTTCTCTCATCCCTGCTCATTTCATAATGGCAAGATGGGCTGGATTTTAAGACTGTGATAATTAATACAGGAACAGCACTTGATAGTGATAAAGATTCAAATATCATTTTAATTTCTTAATCACTGAAAAGATTTCACTCATTGCTCTTTGAGAGAATACTATACGTGGTGTCCCTATCACTAGTGAGAATTTGAGGATCTGGAGTATGGCCTAAAGAGGTGTTACACTCTGTCCTTTATAGTATTCCTCATGCATGAATGTTTGGGAAGGACAGTTGTTGAAGACAAGAAAGCAGAGTATATATCACTTTATTCTCCCACGGTTTCTATCAAAGCACAGCTAAAATTAATTTAAAGTATATAAAATATTAAATTACTGGTCCAATAAATAGATTACCATAAGCTCTACAAGATTACCATAGGCTCTGGAATTTGAGGGATGAATATTGAATTTGACATTTGTGAAAGATACAACAATGCCAGTGATCTCACCATTCAGTTGAAGAATTAAAATATTAATAAAAACAAAAAATCAACTCACAAAAAGATAATGAATTTAAAAATAACAAAATCAAATTGACAAATTCATGAGTGGGAGCATGAAATGCTGACCTCAGTCTGAAGGTACTAGGTCTTCCTTTTTTCCTACCCTGACACTAGTAGGATATTTCGCCATCCTTAGAATATTTGCCTCAGAATCCCTTTTCCTAGTTTCCCACTGCATAGTCAGAGGGAATGAAGTTCTCTGCTTCCATAAGGTAAACTCATCTGCTTTTTTTGCTGGTTTCTTTCTTCTTTGTCTATATTGATGCTCATGGCTTGCCCCTTTCTTCTTCCCACTTCTAAAAAGAAGCTCAATTTCTCGTTTGAAGTTGTACTCCCTCTCTTAGAAGTCAAAAGCTGTTCCAAAAATGAATGTGGGATTATGGGGCAGCTGGGATATAGTCATAAAGCTAGTACTGTCACAGGATAACTGGTCCCTTTACCCACTATAGATCATAAAATGTTCTGTGCCTGATGGGATTTTATTTTTTTAAATTCAATTTTATTTTATTTTCAGTTGTGAATTCTCTCCCCTCCACATTCCCCTTTACAGCTATTGAAAAAGCAAGAAAGCTAAAATTTATTACAAACATCTTTATTTGAGCAAAATAAATTTCTGTATTAGTCATGTTTAAAATTAAAAATGAAGAGAAAGAGAAAATATGCTTCTATCTACACTCTGAATCCATGTTTCATAATAAGTCCTTTGTATTCTTCTTTGGTCATTGTGTTCATCAGAGTTCCTAAGTCTTTCCAAGTTTTTATCTTCACAATATTATTGTTAGTGGATAAATCATCCTCCTGGTTATATTCACTTCAGTTTGTATCAGCTCATACAAGTCTTCCAAGGTCTTTCTGAAATCATTCCTTCATGATTTCATACAGCACAATGTACTATAACTTTTGCTCCTATTCATCAATTTATGGGTACCCCTTCACTTTCCAATTCTTTGCCACCTATTATTTTGAGTGTTTTTATGGAATCTTAGAACTCCTTTGGCTCACACTTGTGAAAATCTTTATGTAAGCTATAACAATGATTTTTACTATGAGATACTTACTCTGAGATACGCAAATAGTCAACAATCAGCTAAATGCTTGTTAACATATGATCCAGGACACTCTCACCAAAACCCTGGTCTCACACAGATTGCATCCAGTTCTGGGGGCTGACCTAAGAAGATCCTGTTCTCCTTGACTCATTGCCCCTACCTCAAGTGCACTGCAGAAAAATCTTCACATGGGTGACTTATAGCTTGTATCTAGGTTTCCACAGATATGAGAAAAAAAGAGTTCTAAGATTCTATACAAGCACTCAAAATAACAGGTATAAGGTATTAGGTATAAGATAGCCTTAATTATAACCTGCAGAAAATATAGATGTAAAGAAATTGCAGAAGCCCATAAATCATATGAAATGACATAAAGTATCAAAAAATCCCACAAATAGCTACTGGAAATAGATAAAACCTGCCTTACAAGCAAAAAAAAAACTTATAGTCACCACAAGGGTAACCCTCTGATATTCTGGAATTTTTTTTTTTCATAAGGAGTCCTATATAATACCTTACAGAGTCATAGTCTCACTCAGGGATTTGGATTGTCTTGAAAGCAGACACATTTTGAGGTTCCTTAACCTGAAAACCATTTTCATTGGACTAGCAGTGTTCAGATAATAGGTGGCAATGACTAGGTTCCAATCTCTCCCCTGTACATGATTTGGCTTTAACTTTTACTATACCTACAACAGAAGAAGTCATAAGGACAATACCCTTTTTTCTCCCCCCAAGTGCTCAGTTCAAATTTATTTCTCTATCCTGAAAATACAGTCTTTGAACTCTTAAACTTGGGGTTTCTTTGAAGGAAACTCATCACAAATATGAGCCAAGAAATCCCTTTCTTTGAAAAGAAGGCCATGTTCTAGTGTTTCCAAATTTGTATTTATTCTCAAAATAACCCCCACAGCTTGTGCTGGACCATTTTCCCTATAAGACTGTGTTCAGGTATGATATTACCTATGAAACCCAAATTCACCCTCCTTGGCAGCAAACACCCCAGCATACACAGGATGGCCTGCTAGCACAGGTTCTTAGATCTGCTTTTCTAGGAAAGATTACTCAAAAAGGGGTTAACAATTCTATGTTTAATTACATTCACTAGTTCAAGGGAAAAGTCAGCCCCTGAACATCAGAGAAAATACAAGCACAGAAATTAGAGCAATAGACAGGGCTCTTAACCACCTGAATAAAAGCAATATTGCTATATGCCTCTAGCAGCTAGGTGGCCCAATGAGTAGAGCACCAGCCCTGGAGTCAGGAGGACCTGAGTTCAAATCCGACCTCAGACACTTGACACACTTACTAGCTGTGTGGCCTTGGGCAAGTCATCTAACCCCAATTCTCCTGCCATCTCCCCTACAAAAAGGAAAAAAAATAAATTAAATTAATATTACTATACACTTTACATATATTACTGGATTAAGAGAGCCTTTACATCTGATCAGTCAGGGGACAGGAGGAGGTCTGAACATATGTACTCAGAGTGTCAACCAGGAGGAAATGGAAAGATCCTTCTCATAAGTGAACCCCCAAAGCAAAACCTCACTTCAGAATATATATATGTGTGTGTGTGTGTGTGTGTGTGTGTGTGTGTGTGTGTGTTATATATATATATATACACACATACACACACACACACATATATATATATATATATATATACATATATATACACACACACACACACACTTTTGGCTCATAGGCTCAGAGCCAGAAAGCATCACAATCCTTGTAACTACTGAGCCTAATGAGCTTACACCAAAAGGTATGAAAGCCTTCCTACAAGCAAGCTTCCCCTAAGCAAGCTTCTCCCCCACGGGCTCTGTAATTCAGGATGTATCACAGCTGTGAGCTAGGCCAGAGCTCAAAACAGGTCACGTAGCCATATTAATGGATGAGGAAGATCTCAATATCCCATTAACATTACACCCTCCTGTACACATGAGTTTGAGTTCAGGAAAATTGTCCCAAAACTACCCTTTTGATCTGAGTAGGCAAGCACATGATCACTTTTCTGTGCAGGGATATGAAGGAATACCTGATGTTTCATCTATGTGAAAGTTCATTTGTGGCATTTCATTTTCTAACCGATGCTCAGGATGCTGTGAGCATGCATATGCAACTTCCAGGTGCTTTTATTCCAAGGTATCCATTGCCAATTTCTATGTGTACATAGCTCACCCTCTCCCAACCCACCTAACATGAAGATTTGGTATCTTCTCTTTTGTTCTGTTTTCTGAATATGTGGATGAAAGAAAGAAAGAAAGAAAGGAAGGAAGGAAGGAAGGAAGGAAGGAAGGAAGGAAGGAAGGAAGAAACCAGAAATGAATTAAAATGCAGAGTTGCCAACAGTGCCCAAACCTCCTATCTCACAGTTTTTAGTTTATATGTAAGGTCTATAAAGCTGATTACTAGTTTCCAGAGCATGCAAATTTGTTAGTTATATCAGTCATATAGATGTTTTTTTTTCCACTTTTACCCAGTCCAAAACATGTGTGTTTGTGCACAATAAATTTCCTTGGAGAGTATAATAAGGAAAGATTTTTGGACTTTCAATTTTAGTCAAATACAAATAGCAGACTCCCAGCTGTTACTAATCGATAGAAACTTCAAAGGAAATTTTATTTCACAAAATAATCTTTAGAAACTAAATAGACAACAATCACGTTTAGAAGCTATCCAATGGCATGTGATAGGCCTTTAATATTCTTTTGAAAGAAGTTTTGGCATTTCCATTCTGGTTACTACACCATTTTTTTTTTCTTAAGAAAGCTAGGTAGATAAAGCACTGGTCTTGGAGTCAAGATGATCTGAGTTCAAATTTGGTTCAGACACTTCTTAGCTATGTAACTGTATTGGTAATGGAGGTGGGACTTTCTTTTTTTACTGTTTTAGAATGCTAAATTAGTTAAGTGTCTTTGATTGAGTCTTACTGGGTGCAAAGCCCTAGGCTGGTTAGCAAACTAGCTTCAGAGAGGCAGAAAGCACCCAGGGCCCTAACGGGAGTTGCTAAGACCAGAGCCAATAATATGTGCCTAAGTTCAGGTCAATCAGATGACTTCTCAGGACAGTATAAAAAGAGAGAAAAGAGCTGTTAGTTTGGAGCTCTCACTCCTGGAAGAGTGTTGATGTGGAGACCCTGGGCAAACTATTGTTAAGAGGTCCCCAGCTCATGAACCCAGATGTTGATGCTTTTTGGTAACTATGAATTGTGATTTGGTCTGTTTATATTGTGTATGTTTGTAATTTGTCTGTATTTCCTCCGAAGTTCAGGTTGCTGGCTTTTCCTCCTGAACAATGTGAATAAATATTTGTATGTTGGATTAAAGTAAGATTGTTAACCCCTTAACATTGCTTTCCTTAGTAAAGCAGATCAAAGAACTGGTGGTGGCAGCTCTTGTTGCTGGTCTCGGTGGGTCTTATACCTCTAGGGCAGTGCTAGGTGAATTGTTGCTATGGTGACCTGGGTAAATAACCTATCTGCCTCAGTTTCCTCCATTGTAATCTGTGATTTTAATAGCACCTAGCATACAAGATTATTCTGAGAATCAAACGATATAAAATTCGTAAAGCACCTTGAACAGTGTCTGACATATAATAGTTGCCTAATAAATGTTTATTTTCTTCTTTACACTGTGAAGGCTTTATGTGGCAATTGAAGGAAATACAGATAGTATCATGAAATCAACCTTTTTTAAAAGTTTAAAATGAATTCTGGGGAAAAAAAGGTTTGGTATGATTATGGATTGTTTCAGAAATTTTTGTGCTTCACAAGTTGCAAGAATAGAAAAACAAGAATGTAGGTGTTTCTGCTACTCTTGAGTATTCTGTATACAATAAAAAGCAGAGTTATATAGTCAAATTAACAACTTTGCAGTGAATGTCCTCCTCTGAATTTGGTAAAGCTCCAATTGTACTGCATCTGCAACTGGATGTAAATATCCCTGATGAGATAGGCCATTGGTATCTCAGACTGAAGTCCTGTTCTCATTATCCCCAACTCCCTAAATCTACAACTCCACCTAGCTAACTATTCTCTATAAAGGGAGCAGCCATCCTTCCATTTATGACCTCAAAGTTATTTTTGACTCTTTGTACTCTCTCCCTAATCATTGCCTTTCAGTTATCAAATTTTATCAATTCTGACCCAACAACATCTCCCATATCTATCTACTTTTCTGCATTCACAGAGCCACCACCCTATTTTATTAATTCTTGACTGGAATATTGTGACAGACTCCTAATTGATCTCCCTGTCTTCAGTCTCCTATCTATCCTACATGTAGCTGACAGTTGGATAGTCCTAAAATGGGTATGACCATGCTATTCTTTTGCTTTAAAAGCTTTGATGTCTTCCTTTTGCCTCCAGATAAAATGAACTCTTTGATATTCGATAAAGTCCTTTACAATCTAGCTCCAACCTATCTTTGCAAACTAATTTCACATGACTTCCTTTCATTCCATTGCCTTACATTATATGATCCAGACAAGCTTTTCGTGTAGCTCTTCTCCTATACAACCCTCATACGTTCTATCTCTTGCCGCTGCGCAATATACAAGTTCCACTCCATATCCAAGAGGCACTACCTTCTCATTTCTACATCTTTGAATTCTGAGCTTACTTCAAAGTTCAGATAAAGAGTTCCCTTCTTAGCGTTCTACCTTTCTACTAAATTAGTTAACGTAGGTGAATGTATGTGATGAAGAATGAAAAAGATATGATGATGTTTGCTGACATTGGGGAAAGAGTCACTGGATAAGAAGAGTTTGAAGAAGAGGGACAGAGTGAGACAGAGAGAAAGAGAGAGAGAGAGAGAGAGAGAGAGAGAGAGAGAGAGAGAGAGAGAGAGAGAGAGAGAGAGGGAGGGAGAGAGAGACAGGCAGAGAGACAGAGAGAGACAGAGAGACAGAGAGAGGTCAAAGAGCCATGTCCTCCAAAGATCTGAGATAAAAAGGGACCAGAAAACAATGCAGAATGATTAGCTTTGGCAAAGAGAAAAGTCACCCCTTTATCAAGACCCAGGCCAAAGAAGAGAGAATGAATGATGATGAATAGGGAATTTAAATGCAGAGAGAGGAAGAAAGCTTACAAATAATGGTTTCCATATTCAGAGTAAAATTGGTGAGGAAATCCTCAGCTGATTAAGTGGGTAAGGGGTGCAATGTATATAAGAGATGATTCGGAATACCTGGTTCAGAGAATATGATACACTCAATTAGGTAGAGACAAATTCATAGTGAACCCAGTCAGCATGTCAAGTATGTTCTCCAGCAACATGAAGCAGAAAATGAAGAGAAGCAGAGAAGGTATAGAGAGTCTGAATTTAGCAAGGTAAGTCTGGTTGTTGATTACAAGTCATTCTAGGGAAAAGAACAGCACATATTTCAAATGGACAGTATCATAGACTGATGGCAAATAAGGAAAAATGTAGATGTTTATTTTTCAATAATATCATGATCCCATTTGGGATTTTCTTGGCAAACATCCTGGAGTGGTTTGCCATTTCCTTTAACAACCTATTTTACAGGTAGTGAGTATCTGAGGTCAGATGAACTCAGGAAGATGAGTCTTCCTGACTTCAGGTCCAGCACTCTATTCACTCTGCCCCTCAGCTGCTTGCACATGCATACTTTCAAACTTATTTGACATTATTTACATTTTCTCTGTCACTTCCTTCAGTCTTGACAATCAGAAAACAATAATTGCTGATTTCCCCAAATGTAAATGCTCACACTAAAAATTTAAGGATGGACCTCTCGAACCAGCACAAGCTGACTCTATCACACTACTAGCTATAATTCACAAGACTACAAAACCAAGAAAATAATAGCAGAGAAGGAATGATGGACAGAAGGCAGAAACCCTCAATATTATGGTTAAGACAAGGAAAAACTGTTAAGAGGAGTGAGCTGGAGAAGAACTAAAGGGATTTGAAGTTTCAATCAGAGAACAGTATTTCAAAGTGCGAAATCATGGAAGAGTTATGAGTGATAGTGAGAATAAGAGTATGAAATCCTTCCTGTGTGGGGCTGAGGGGGAGTGAGGATGAAAATATCAAAAGCTGATGAAGTCTAGGATGTTTAAGGCAACATCAATGCACCTACATGTGAAGGCATGAGATTGGATGTAAAAGATGGCTAATTCAGGTAGTAAACTTTTTCAACTTATCCTCATAAGTCATGGAGTCCAAAAGGCCTTCACTGTCCTAGTTTTCACCCTCTGGGTGATCTCTAGTTTATCAATATCTTCCTTAAACCATAGTGCCACAAATGAAGTCTGAGGAGAATAGAGTACATTGATATTTTTAATTCCCTCTTCCTAACAGCTGTGCCTCTCTCAAGGCAGCCCCCTATCATGTTTGCATTTTTGGCTACAACACTGCACTATTAATTCTTATTGAGCCTGAAGTCTAAGACCCATCAGGTTTGTTTTTTTTATATATATAACATGAACACCATGCCAAATCCACCTAGAACTTGAGAAGTCGATTTGCTTTTATACTCAAGTGTAAGATTTTATATTTATCCCTATTGGTTTTATTCCTGTTAGATTCAACCTAATGTTTTAGGCCAGCTGGTCTCACGGTGTGGTCCAGGCACCCCTGGGAGTTAACAAGACTGTTTCAAGGGGTCTGCGAACTATTTGTGTAAAAATGCTAAGATGTTTTCATTTGTAATGTAGTAAATATAGATAGATACAGCCCACATAAACAAAAGCTCTTTGGAGCCTTTAATAATTTTTAAAAGTTTTAGAAGTATTAAAATTTCCTGAGATGAAAATGCTTGAAAAATTACTTTTCTAGACTGTCAAGATCTTTTTCAGTCCTGACTGTCTTTTAGTGGGCTAATTATCTCTCCTAGTCTTGGATTCCTGAAAATTCAATGAGTTTGTAACTTTTAACATTATCCAAATAATTTATAAATATTTTAAATAGCACAGGGTCAACCTAGGTGGCACAGTGAATAGATTCCAGACCTAGAGTCAGAAAGACTCATCTTCTTGAGTTCAAATTCAGCCACAGAGACTTACTATATGTGTGGCCCTGGATAAGTAATTGAATTCTGTTTGTCTCAGTTTCCTCATCTGTAAAATGAGCTGGGGAAAGAAATGACAAATAATTTCATTATCTTTACTAAGAAAACCTTAAATGTGGTCATGAAGAGTTAGAACTGAAATATAACAAAATTACAGATCCCTGGGGTATGACATGCTATATTGTTATCAACTATTAAGAACTACTCTTTTTGTTTGACCACTCAACCAGTTCTGAATGCATCTAATTGCATTTTCATCATATCCTTCTCCTTCTATCTTCTCCAAAAGAATAGTATGAAGACTTAGCTCTTTTTGACCCCTGATCTAGTTCTCTTTCCACTCCATAAATTTTGCTCACTCAAGTTACTCTTGTGCCTGGGTACACAATTGCAAGTCTTTCATTAATAGGGATGATTTCTGGATATAGCTACGTAACAGCACCACATTGTTACACTTTAGTTCACAGTAGTCATATGCTTTTTCCATAGAGCTAAAAGTTAATGTAATGTTCAGTAAAACCAAACCTTGCATTTTTTCCATTAAGTTAGCAAGTGCAATGGAATTTTAAATAATAACAGCAGGATCTACATTTTGAACAATAAGAAGAATAACCTAGACCATATATTGGTCTTATTGAGAAGCAAAATACTCTTTGACCTGTAGGAAATTATTAATTTCTCCCAGGTCAATTTCCCTTAACTTATTCTTCAAGGTAGTATATAATATGCCCCAGGGTACAGCTTACCAAGTTCAACTTACCAACTTATCAACTTACCATGACTAGAAGTCATGTATTCAGTGGCTACTACACTCTAGGTATTGTGCTAGACAATGAGGATATAAAGGAACAGAACAATTCTTGTCCTCTCAAGGAACTTGTATTCAACTTCTTGGAAGCAAAGTACACATATAAAATATCTATAAGGTAATATTTGGATTGGGGTAGAAACTGAGTACTAAAAACTGGAAGGATTAAAAAAAATACTTTTTGTAAGAGGTGACGTGAGCCAAGCCTTGAATAACTTAGGTGGTAAGGTGGTAAGATGGGAAAGCATTCTGCAAAGGGACATGAAATTTCCTATTTGTAGAAGAGTAACTACACTAACTTTGCTGGTCAAATATCCTTTAAGATTCTAGTACTCTGTTATACACTCAATTTGGAACATCATATTTGTTTTGGACACATGATGTGTCAATTATATCAGATTCCTATACCTCTCCAAAATCATGTATACATATACTTAACATCCCTATTCCTCCTTGTGGAGTATCCTACCACATCCTTGAATAATAGACCTCTTGTTCTAAGCTATAATTTATGCCTAGTTATCATAATAGTCCTGGATCCAAAACAATAGAAAGTTCACCGTTTTTTTTTGTCTTTTGTTTTATTAGTTCAGCACACTTTCTCTGCTCCACAGATCCAAAATCCAATACACAAAGTTTCACATGCACATATACAGGAACAGAAACAAACATACACCATAGAGACAGAGACAGAAAGCAGAGAGATGAGAGAGAGAGAGAGAGAGTGAGAGAGAGAGAGAGAAAGAATCTCACTTGCTTTTCTCACTCTATTTCTAACTCTGTCTACATAAACATTCCAACTCATTTTCTGATACTTGTTTCCTAAATTTTATTTCACAATAGACAAGACATTCAACTATATGTCTCGGTTTGGAAAATAAGAATCTTTTTTTGCATTGTTAGATAGGTTGATTCATTTTTAGTGGTCATGGATCCCACTAAGAAATCACTGTAACATTCCAGGTCTTTGTGCAACCAGCATACTATCTTATGAAATTTGGAGCATCTGGAAGAACTTATAATTTATAGTACTCTTTTAAATTGGACCCTGACCAGGATCTCTTCCATAACAATATAAACACATTTGGCAAGTAAACAATTCTATACTTTACGTCATGTTAGAAGTTAATAACAAGATTATTGAAGAGTTATCTAAGTGGTTGCTTTTGCTAAGAAATAATAACAGTAGGGCACCTCTTTAAGGTATACAAAGTGCTCTGACAAAAAAAAAAAGTGATATTTAACCTATGAAAATAAGATCATGCCTTCTTGACAGTTGAAAAACCTTAATTTCAGAGAGGTTGAAGGAATCTTTCAAATTCATATAGGTTGGAGGCAGTATTTGAACCTAGACTTCTCCTGATTCCAAGTCTAGAACTTTGTGGGCTATACTTTGCCTCAAAGGATATTTTATGATTTTTACATGTTCTTGGTTCCATGTCTTTGCCTCATGTATCTTCAATGCCTGGAATATGTTCCCTCCTCATTTTTACCTAGCAGAACCTCTCTGATACTTAAAAAAACAAACAAAAACTCCAAATGCACCACCATCTGTATCAAGCACACTGAATCTATTATAATGGCTTGTGCCCTCCATCTCAAGCTATTTTCTAGTTAACTACCTGGTAATTTATATCTATTCTCTTTTTATTTTTCTATATGCTTAGTTATTTGCCACAATCAGAATGTAAGTTCCTTGATGATTAATATTGTTTCAATTTTATTCCTACCCAGTGCCTAGTATGGTGCCTTTTGGCATTCACATGCCAAGCTTTCAACAAATTCTTGTTGATTGATTAAATAATTGAATGTTGATAGTTACATGCCTCAATTTTTCCAGTATCATGTCAAAATACTGTCAAAATCTTGTAGTAAACTAATTAATATTATTAAACTAATACTTATAGCAGTTGCTTAATTGTATTATTTTTAGCTTCCTCTGGATATGAGTTTCTCACTCATTAGAGATCTTCAAGAAAAGTTTGCACTTGCTCCTGTCATACTTGTTCTAGAGGAGGTAGGTTGCCCAACAGATACAATTTAGACTAAAGAACTCTTCTCAACTCAGAGCACCTCAGAGAGGATGTTGTCAACTCAGTACTGCTACATTCCTAATAGGTAAATATCTGAAGAGTTATCTCAAATATTTCTATCTAATTAGCATTCTGAATTATGCAGCACTTACTGTCTCCTTTTCATCATGAATTAGCTTTTTTTCTTCCTTGTGTATCTTTAAATTTGTTTTTCTTTTTGATTTCCTAGTAATTTTATGTCTCAATGCTCATGTAATGGGAATACTTAAAATAGTTATGATACGAGAAAACATTGTCATAAGAAACTCTTCTGGGCCCTTGACTGTTTCTACTAGAAATGAGAGTAGGAATAATTCCTTTTTTTCTTATGAGACAAATTCTGATTTTTATTTCTTTCTCTAAATCAGTGTTTTCTGAAGTGGACTACTGTTGTGGGGGAAAAACCCAAGGATTCAGGAATCCCAGACCAAAGTTTCCCAGGATGAGGTCACCTGTAATGAATTCTAGGGCCCAAGCAATCTTTAAGTCAAGTTTGCAAAAGTTTATTTTCATGCTAAACAGTGGGCAAAGGTTCTTAGGAACCTGCAACCCTAGAGGGGTGCAGGGGGAATTTTTATAAAGGGTTAAAAGGCAAAACATGTCAGTTTGATGTTTGGGGGTGGGATTAGGGAGTGGTTTAGGGCATGTTCAAGGAGTGGTTAGTTCTTAATGGAGCGCACACATCTAGTGTCTACTACGCATGCGTATTACTCAGAATTCTCTAGGAAATAGCCCACAGTGGGGTTACCGTGAAAACATCACTAAGTTCACTCTCTGTTGGGGCTAAAGGGGAATCACTATGTGGTTTCTTATCTAGGGTCTTGTTAGAGAAAATACTATCTCTAAGATACATGTTAGAAAGTGCAGTGAATAGTAAATATGGTTATGACTCAGTGTTCAGTCAATTATCAGCATCCAGAATTCAATCTATACTTGTGCATAGTTGCTTACTGAGGAAGAAGCAGGGATAAGTTGGGTCATGCTGCCTTTTAGCTAGAGAGAGATAGCCTGGGACAGAATGTGTTTTGAGAACAAGATGTGTTTATGAAAACTGGATATCTTTTGAACTTGGGGTTCAGGCACAGGCATCCAAGCAGAGGTTGTTAGGATTTAGGGTCCAAGCACAAACACCTGGTCACTACTACTTGGTGAAATAACCTCAAGGATCATGTGGTGAAGCATCAAGTGAGAAAGGAGGTTGTATCCCATCTTCCTTCTACAGTCAATCAAAGGCTTGCCTCTAGCACAACTATGCTATCTAGTTTTCACTGTTTCACTACTCTGCACTCTACTGGCTTCAGGTTTCACTGACCTCAGGGTAGATTATTCAATGAAGTTATAACTTTGGCCTATCCTAGCAGCTTCAGTAACTGCACAGGCAAAAAAAAAAATTCAAATTAAGAAATAAGCATGTAGATAACAGGTATATTTACTTGAGACCATGTTAAATAGAAAATATGAGACACTAAACTCAATTAATCACCATTGGACTATAAATAATGATTTTAAAGTTGGCAGTAAGATTTAAATAATTATTATAAAGATGGTAAATGAATGAAAATAAAAAGAATTGAAACATACGCGAAATCCCATATCACCCTCCTGAATTCACCTTAGAACAGGTATTGGATCACAATCTTATTACAACCTAACAATTTAAGAAATATAGATAAATTTTATATTTGATAACCAATATTAACAATTATTAAACAGCAAAAAAAGATGCAAATGTGAAGAAGATACAGGACAGAAATTATCAACCCCTCCTTTCCATATCATCATAAATATTGTTAATGCTGGGGGGAAACTTGGCACAAAAAAGAAAGAAATGAAAGTGAGGAAATCTGTCATTCATTCATATGTATGTATGACTCTCTAATGGGATCATGGATGCACATTAATAAAACAAAAAAAAAATGAGTCCATTCCTTTAACTTGCTTTGACTCTTGGGTACATTTTCTGGTCCGTCGGTCAACAACGATTTATGATATTTCTAGCATCTCCTTAACTCCAAACCTGCAAAAAGTAAGTAATAAATGATACCAGTTACAAAATCCTAGAGGAATGTCCTGCTCAGATCTCAAATCACTTTACCAAGCAAAAAAGTTGAACACACTATGAAATAATCTTTTGGGACTGACCTTTCAATTTCACAAATTCAGATCAACCAAAATGGCTTTTTTCTAAACTTACTCCTTCTTTATTTAGTCTCCCAATTTGAATGTTCTTATTGTACCAGTTGAATGCCACTGTATTAAATAAATGCTCTTTCCTTTGTTTATTAAGAGAAGAGATAAAAAGCCTATTTTTTTACTATTTAATATATCACATATCCCTTGTGTACTATATGTAGAAGATAAGGCCTCAGCGTTCTAAATGCCTAGGCATTAATATTGTTGCTTTACTTCATTGCTTCTTAAAGAATTCATTTGGACTAATGAGTTAATAGTACTCCATTATAAGGGTGGTGAACAAGATTGCAATTGTTTGGTCTTGCATATTGACTTTGCCAAGGCTCATTTATTTACCTTTATTATTTTTAGGTAATACTTATTACTATACTGTTATAATAAGAGATAAAATTGGTTAAATACATAAAACCCAATATATTCCCAAATGTCAGTTCTTTAGTTGGATCAGGACATACAGATTAGAATCTGCTTTTAACCTTTCCCACATTTGCATTTAGATCAATAACATCTCTCTGAAGTACACTATCGTTTCTCATCAAACGACTAGTTGTATAGGAATTTCTCAAGGGGAAAAATTTTCTTTCCAATCCTTGCCATTTCAAGTACTACTGATCATTTAAAACTTAACTCAAATATCATCTCACCCCAGGAATCCTTTCCTACTGTCTATACCTTTGTTACCCAGACTGGAATAATCTTCCCCTTTAGATCTCACAGATTTATTTCATCATGCTCACATATACTTATGTATTTGTGTATTTTAACCAATCATTTAGAAGTCTTATTCTCAGACTGCAAATTGTTTGAACACACTGTCTTTCCATTATTAAAAAAAATCAGGAGCCAAAATGGCACTGTGAAAGGAAGGAACTACCGGAGCTCTCCCACTAATTTTGTCAGATAAATATAAAAAAGTGAATCTGAGCAGATTTGAGAGAGTTAGAAGCCACTAATAGACTGAGGGGGGTAGGAGCGCCTGACACATGGATGGGCACCAGACCAAACCAACCGGGAACAGCAGAGGATTCCAGCCAGCACGCCGATCTGGGAGAGCACTAGGTGAGCAAAACACTGAAGCAGTAACAGGCTCAGAGTGGAAGTTCCTGCTATGGCCACAATCGAGCCCCAGTCCTCCCAGCCCAGGACAGGAGTCTATCTGAGTGCAGAGCCTGTGGCCCCGGGAGCAACTAGCCCAGAGGCCTCAAACCCCGGGCAAACACAAGGGCACCAGAGCAAACCAACCGGGAATGGCAGAGGAATCCTGCCAGTCTGCGGGTCTGGGAGAGCACTGCGTGAGCAAAACACCAGAGGAGGAAAAGGCCCAGGGTGGATGTACTGGCTACAGCCCTGATCAAGCCCCAGGCTTCTCAGCCCAGGATGAGAGTCTGTCAGAGCCCAGAACTTGCAGTCACAGGACCAGCTAGCTTGGAGGCCTTCAAACCACAGTCTAAAGGTTTGAAACTCGCCTTCTTGAACTCCTGGTAGCCAGCATGTGCAGGTAAAATGGCTCATATCCCTCCCTTGAATAAACCCAGAAAAATAAAGCCTCAGGAGAAACAGAGGAGCCAGAAAGGGGGATTCAGTAGTGAGAGAAGTGGAGGAGAGGGCCCTTCCTGTGGTGGCAGAAGGAGACTAGTGCAGGAAGAGACATGTCCCAGCAGCCATCACCTTAGCAGAACAAGGAGAGTAACTGAGCCCCAGGGGGCAGAGCTCACTAACGTCAACGCCAGGACCCTGGACTTGGCTTTGCACAGCCAGGGGAAGTGGCAGACACCAGCACAGACAACAGCTGAGACCAGCCCTGCTGTAGAGCAGTCCTGGGGAAGAGGAGACTCCAAGCAGCCAGACCACCCCTCCCCCCCACCTCACAAACCAGAGGCATCAGCACATAAAGCTAGACCCCAACACAAGAAACCTGGGACAAAGCCCCCTGAGCCTCAGAAACAGAGGTCCACTTCAGAAACCAGGAAGGGAAAAAAAACCATGAAATATAATTGTAAGAAATTTTCAAAGACAATTGACTCATATTATGGAGACAGGGAAGACCAAGATACCAATTCAGAAGAGGACAGCATGGACACTACACCCACATCTGAAACCTCAAAAAGGAAAGTGAACTGGTCTCCAGACCAAAAAACATTCCTGGAAGAACTCAAGGTGGACTTTAAAAACCAAATTAAGGACATAAAATAAAAAATGAAAAAAATAATTGAGGAAAACAAATCTTTAAAAGGTAAAATCAGGGAACTGGTTAAGGAAAATCAGAATATAAACAGAGCAAATGTCTCATTGAAAAGTAAAATCAACCAAATGGAAAAGGAGATAGAGAAGACAAAGGAAGAAAACAAAACATTAAAAATTAGAATTGGGGCAAATAGAAGCTAATGACTCTGTGAGACATCAAGAATCAGTCAAACAAAATCTAAAATAAAAAAAAATGAAAAATAGAAGAAAACATGAAATATCGGGTTGGAAAAACAACTGACCTGGAAAATAGATCCAGGAGAGACAATCTAAGAATTATTGGTCTACCTGAAAGCTATGATGAAAAAAGAACCTGGACAGTATCTTCCATGAAATCCTTAAAGAAAATTGCCTGGAGGTCCTAGAACCAGAGGGTAAAATTGTCATCAAAAGAATCCATCGATCACCCCCAGAAAAAGATCCCAAATAGAAAACTTCAAGAAATATTATAGCCAAATTCCAGAACTACCAGGTCAAGGAAAAAGTCCTGCAAGCAGCTAGAAAGAATATCACACAGAATAACATACAGTCAAGATTCCACATGATCTTTCAGCTTCTACCTTAAATGACAGGAGAAATTGGAATATGATATTCTGAAAGGCAAAGGAGTTTGACTACAACCAAGGATCAACTACCCAGCAAAATTGAGCATAGTTTTCCAGGCAAGGAGATGGACTTTCAATGAAATAAGGGAACTCCAGACCTTCCTGATGAAAGGGCCAGAGATCAACAAAAAATTTGATCTCCAGATACAAAACTCAAGAGAGACATAAAAAGGTAAATGGAGAAAAAAAAACCCTAGTTAATCAATAAGGCTAATTAATTACATCTTTATGTAGGATTATTTTGTTTTATATGTGTTTAATATATATATATATATATATATATATATATATATATATATATATATATATATGTCAATCTTGAGAATTGTATATTTATTATGACAATTGAAAATTATATTCATAGACTGCAGGTATCATTATAAAATAACTGATATAATGATAAAAATATTATAGAGATATAAAGGGATGGTCCTGGGAGAAAAGGTAAGGAGGTAGTAGAAAAGGGTAAGTTACACAACTTGAAGAGTCACAAAAACATATTGTAGTAGAGGGAAAGAAGGGAGGGAGAAGAGCAGTATCTGAGCTTTACTCTCATCGGATTTGGTCCAAGAAGGGAATAATATACTCTGATAAGTATAGAAATATAATTAGTCCTACAGGCAGTAGGTGGGGTGGGGGAAGGGGGAAAAAGTGGAGGGGGATGGTCAGAAGGGGGGGAAGAAGTAACAAGTGGAAAACAGGAAGATAAGGGAGGGGAATGAAGAGGGAGGGCAAACTGAGGAAGGCAATGGTCAAAAGCAAACTTTGTTGAGGAGTGGAAGGGCAAAGGGAGAAAGAAAAACATAAACACAGGGGAATATGATGGACGAAAAGGCACAGATAGTAATCACAACTGTGAATGTGAATGGGATGAACTCTCCCATAAAACAGAAGTGGATGGCAGAATGGATTAAAACTCATAATCCTATGATATGCTGTTTAAAAGAAATACATTTGAAACAGGGGGATACAAACAAAGCAAAGGTAAAAGGTTAGAGTAGAATATATTCTGCTTCAGCTGAAGTAAAAAAAAAATCAGGGGTAGCAATCCTAATCTCAGAAAAAGCAAAAGCAAAGATAGAACTAATTAAAAGAGATAATGAAGGACACCACATACTGCTAAAAGGCACAATAAACAATGAAGCAATATCATTGTTTAACATATATGCCCCAAGTGGTATGGCACACAAATACTTAGAGGAGAGGTTAAGGGAGTTACAGGGAGAAATAGACAGCAAACTCAACCTCCCTCTCTCTGAACTTGATAAATCTAACCTCAAAATAAAAAAGAAAGAAGTTAAGTAGGTGAACAGAATCTTAGAAAAGGCATATATGGTAGACCTCTGGAGGAAGCTGAATTGGGATAAAAAGGAACATACTTTTTTCCCAGCAGTACATGGTACATCCTCAAAAATTGACCATGTACTAGGGCATAAAAACCTCACAATCCTGTGCAGAAAGGCAGTAGTAGTCAAAGCATCCTTTTCAGATCATGATGCAATAAATATTATTTGTAATATACAACCAGGAAAAATATGCTAAATATTAATTGGAAACTAAATAATCTTATTCTAAAGAATGAGTGGGCCAAAGGACAAATCAGAGAAACAATTAATAACTTCATTCAAGAGAGTGACGATAATGAGACAACATACAAAAACTTATTTGATGCAGCAAAAGCAGATTTTAGGGGAAATTTTATATCTCTAAATGCTTACATTAATAAAATAGAGAAAAAAGATACCAATGAATTGGGCATGCAACTGAAAAAGCTAGAAAAAGCACAAATTGAATATCTCCAATTAAATATCGAATTAGAAATATTGAAAGCCAAAGGAGAGATTAATAAAATTGAAATCAAGAGAAGCACTGAATTAATAAATAAAACCAAGAGCTAGTTTTATGAAAAAATCTATAAAATTGATAGAACTTTGGTCAATTTGAAGAACAAAAGAATAAAGAAAATCAAATTAGCAGTATCAAAAAAGCAAAGGGTGAATTCACCTCCAATGAAGAGAAAATTAAAACAATAATTAGGAATTATTTTGCCAAATTATATGCCCATAAATTTGAGAACCTTATGGACATGGATGAATATCTACAAAACATAAATTGTCCAGGTTAACAGAGGAGGAAGTAAAATTCCTAAACAACCCCATCTCAGGAAAAGAGATTGAGATTGAACTCCCTAGGAAAAAATCTCCAGGACCAGATGGTTTTACATGTGAATTTTTTCAAACATTTAAAGAACAATTAATTCCTATATTTTATGAAGTATTTGGAAAAATAGGTGAAGGAGGAGTCCTACCAAATTCTTTTTATGACACAAATTATGTTACTAATACACAACCCAGGAAGAGTCAGAACAGAGAAAGAAAATTATAGACCAATTTCCTTAATGAATATTGATGCAAAAATTTAAATAAAACATTAGCAAAAAGATTGCAGCAACTTATCACCAGAATAATACACTATGACCAGGTAGGATTTATTCCAGGAATGCAAGGATGGTTCAATAATAGGAAAACTATCAGCATAATTGATCATATCAACAAGAAAGCTAGCAGAATCCATATGATCATCTCAACAAATGCAGAAAAAGCCTTTGAGAAAATACAATGCCCATTCATATTAAAAACACTAAAAATATAAGAATAAATGGAACCTTCCTCAAAATTATAAATACCATCTACCTAAATCCATCAGCAACCATTATTTATAATAGGAATAAACTAGATGCATTCCAAATAAGATAAGGGGTGAAACAAGGATGTCCATTATCACCCCTACTATTCAATTTGGTACTAGAAATGTTAGCAGTAGCAATAAGAGAAGAAAAAGAAATGGAAGGAATGAGAATAGGCAAAGAAGAAACTATATTATCACTATCATATCAGATGATATGATGATTTACTTAGAAAATCCTAGATAATCAAGTAAAAAACTACTTGAAACAATAAACAACTTTAGCAAAGCTTCAGGATATAAAATAAACCCACATAAATCCTTGGCATTCCTATACATTACTAACAAAGCCCAACAGCAAGAGATAGAAAGAGAAATTCCATTTAAAGCTACTGTAGACAGTATAGAATATTTGGGATTTTATCTGCCAAGACAAAGCCAGGGCTTATATGAACGTAATTATGAAACTCTTTTCACGTGAATAAAGAATTGGAAAAATATCAGTTGCTCATGGTTAGGCTGAGCTAATATAATAAAAATGACAATTTTACCTTATTTAAGTTACTTACTCAGTGCCATACCAATCAAACTGCCAAAATATGTTTTACAAAGCTAGATAAAACAATAACAAAATTTATCTGGAAGAACAAGAGGTCTAGAATATCTAGGGTATTAATGAAAAGGAATCCTAGGGAAGGTGGCCTAGTCATATCAGATATTAAACTGTATTATAAAACATCAGTCCCCAGAACTACCTGGTACTGGCTAAGAAACAGAGTCATGGATCAGTGGAATAGGATAGGTACACAAGATGCAGCAGTCAACGACCATAGCAATCTTGTCTTTGATAAACCCAAAGAATCCAGCTTCTGGGCTAAGAATTCACTATTTCACAAAAACTGCTGGGAAAATTGGAAAATGGTGGGGCACAAACTGGGCATAGACTAATATCTTACACCAAAACCAAAGAGTTCATGATACAACAAGAGATAGAGAGCATTACAAAATGAAAAATAGATAATTTTTATTATATTAATTTCAAATGTTTTGTATAAACAAAGCCAATGCAACCAAGATTTGGAGGGAAGCAGAAAACTGGGAAAAAAACATTTACAACCAGTGTCTCTGATAAAGGCCTCATCTCTAAAATATGCAGGGAACTGAGTCAAATTTATAGGAATACAAGTCATTCCCATATTGAGGAATGGTCAAAGGATATGAACAGACAGTTTTCAAAGAAATTAAAGATATCTATAGGCACATGAAAAAAATGCTTGAAATAACTACTGATTAGAGAAATGCAAATCAAAACAACTCTTAGGTACCACATCTCTGCTGTCAGATTGGCTAAAATGACAAAACAGGAAAATGCTAAATGCTGGAGAGGATGTGGAAAAATTGGAACACTGTTACATTGCTGGTGGAGCTGTGAACTGATCCAGCCATTCTGGAGAGCAATTTGGAACTATGCCCAAGGGACTATAAAAATGTTCACACCCTTTGACCCAGAAATACCATTTCTAGGGTAGCATCACAAAGAGATCACACAAGTGGGAAAAGTACCCATATGTACAAAAATATTTATAGTGGCTCTTTTTGTAGTAGCGATAAATTGGAAATCAAATGAATGCCCATCAATTGGGGAATGCCTGAAGAAGTTGTGGTATATGAAGTTAATGGGATACTATTGTGTGATAAGAAATGAGGATGATAAGGACTTCATAATAACATGGAATAACCTACACAATATAATGCTGAGTGAGAGGAGCAGAACCAGGAGAACATTATACACAGCCACAGTTATATGCATTCTATGATGACTAACCCTGATAGCCTTTGCTCTTCTCAGCAATACAAGGTTCAAAGACAACTCCAAAGGACTCATGGTGGAGAGAGCTATCTACATCCAGAGTAAGAATTATGAGGTATGAAAGCAGATTGAGATACATTGTTTGCTCTCCTTTTTTTCTCCCTTTGTTTTCTTTTCTCTTTTGTTTGTTTTTATTTTTTTATTTTGTTTCTTCTTTCTCCTGATTCATTCCTTTGTTCATAATTCTTCCTTACAGCATGACTATGGTGTAAATAAGTTCAATAAGAAGTTATATGTAGAAGATATATCAAATTCCATGCTGTCTGGGGCACCGAGAGGCTGGATGAGAATCTGCAACTCAAAATTATGTGGAACTGAGTGTTGTAAACTAAAAATAAAAAAAATCTTAATTATAAAAAAATAAAAATAAAATAGTAAAAATCAACTGTAGGTATGTCATGAATGTCTGTTGATTACCTGTTCCTTCCAGCTCTATGATTCTATAATTAATCAAGAATTTTTAGGACATGAAAAAGCTCTCTGGGATTTGTGAATATGCTATGTAAGGCACAAGTATAGCAAGATTCAGTTATTTACATAAGGTCTTCCTTTTGTTGTTGTTTTAGTCTTTAAAAAAAAGTATTTTCTTATTTTTTTTTCAGTATTCTATATCATCTTGATTAACATCAGTTCCAGTTGTCTAATGTGAAAACTCATAATATGCTCTTTGAAATCTTTGTTATTCATTCCTTTGACTAATGTTTTTTTAATGTATTTCTTTTTTTTTCTTTTGGAAGGGGGATCAGGGCAACTGGGGTTAAGTGACTTACCCAAGGTCACACAGCTAGTAAGAGTGTCAAGTTTATGAGTCCTGATTTGAACTCAGAGCCTCCTGACTCCAGGGTTGGTGTTCTATTCACTGTGCTACCTAGCTGTCCTTAATGATTTTTTTAAATGGAAGCCCAAAACTGTTTTTTTTTTTCCAGATTTGATAATATTGTTTTTGAGTGAATTCAATTGAATGAATTTGAAAGTAGTGGCCAATGACTGAGGAGATATCTATTATGCAATTCATTGTAGTCTTTTTTTTAAACCAAACAATCCATAAGCCATTCCCTTGTCCTATTGGACACATATCTTCTGACTTCGACCATTATATTAAAATTAGAAGAAGATGGACATTTTTTTCCATTTTCACAATAGGAAAGCAATTTCTTTTTTTTTCCATTTTAGTTTTACTCAAAATGATAATGAGCTAATTATTCTTGCTATGTGAAAAGCCAAATGTTGAAAAGAGAAGCTTGCTGTGGGAGGACTAGAAAATCACCTATACCAAAAAGACACCCTAAATGAGTCACAATGCATAAATAGTTCTTCGGAAAATCTGTCAGTTTCTAGAGTGCTATCATACTGAAAAAAAGTCTTTGATGCCAAGTCATCCCACAGTCCACAAATAATGTAGTATATGCAGTGTTAAAAATATATATATTGATTCTTCCACTCAGTAAAGTCAACATTAATCATTCTCCCACTGTGGTATAGTAGAAAATATACCATCTTAACTGTGAATCCTGCTTGTATGTGCATTTGGACACATTCGTACAATTAATTGAAGTTGTTAAGATTCAAACATGCTAGGTAAAAGGCAAAATATTTAGCTAATCTACCTGTCCTATTAAAGTTCTGTGGTTTTATCAATATGGTGTTAATAGATTTTTTTCCCTTTTTTAAGATGCAATTTTATAATTTAATATTTTTAGTTTTGAACATTGATTTCCACAAGATTTCGAGTTACAAACTTTCTCCCCATTTCCACCCTCCCCCTCCCTAAGATGACATATATTCTGATTGCCCCTTTCCCCATTCTACCCACCCTTCTGTCACCCCACTCCCCAACATCCCCTTTCCCCTTACTTTCTGTAGGGCAACATAGATTTCTATACCCCATTGCATTTCCTAGTTGCATGCAAAAAACATTTTTAACATTTGTTTTTAGAACTTTGAGTTTTAAATTCTCTCCCTTCTTCCCTTCCCACCCACCCTCCTTGAGAAGGCAAGCAATTGAACATAGGCCACACATACATCATTAAGCAAAACACTTCCATAATCATCATGTTGCGAAAGACTAACTATATTTCCCTCCATCCTACAATTTCCCCCTTTATTCAGATTTCTCCCTTAACTTTATCCCTCTTCAAATGTTTTTGCTTTTGACTACTTCCTCCCCCAGTCTGCTCTTCCTTTTATCATTCCCCCCCTCTTATACCCTCACCTCTACCTTGTAGGGTAAGATTCCCCACTGATTGTGTATGTTGTTCCCTCCTTAAGTCAAATCTGATTACAGCAAGATTCACTCATTCATTTTAACCTGCCTGTTCTTTCCTTCCATTATAACTGCTTTTCTTGCCACTTTTATGTGAGATCATTTACCCCATTCTATCTCTCCCTTTCTCCTTCTCCCAATATATTCCCCTCTCAGCCCTTAATTTCATTTTTTAGATATCATCCCTTCATATTCAACTCACCATGTACCCTCTGTCTATATATATACATGAATATATATACATATATACAAATATATATATGCATATATATATTTGTATTCCCTTCTACAACACTAATACTGAAAAAGGTCTCATGAGTTACAAATATCATCTTTCCATGTTGAAATGTAAACATAATGGTTCAACTTTAGTAAGTCCCTAATGATTTCTCTTTCCTGTTTATCTTTTCACATTTCTCTTGATTCTTGTATTTGAAAATCAAATTTTCTATTGTGCTCTCATCTTTTCATCAAGAATGCTTGAAAGTAATAGATTTCTCTAATAGTAGATGAGTCATTTTTATGGAATCACCTAGGGTTCAAAAAGAAGCCTTGCCTGAGGCCAGTATTGGTCAGTTACTCTCTATCCAATAGAAAACATGTATGTACACATATGTATATAAGAAGATTACATATGTATGATAAATTCATGTCTTCATATGATATATATACATATATATATATATATATAGCCATATGTGTATCTGGGCATATGCACATTTGCATAAACATATATACAGATACATGCACGAACATAGATATACATAGGCATAAAATACATAAATACATGTGTGTTTGTATGTATATGTGTATGTGTGTATGTGTATGTGTATACATATGTACAGACAGACTGACATGTAAAAAGTATGAAGAATCTTGGAAAGAAGCATGGCTATAGAGATTATATTAGATCTGTTCATTGTTAAAAATCTAAATTGTATAGCAGATGGTTCAACAATGATATACCTTCAGGTTATTTTTCCTAGCTCTTAGTATGATTTTTCATAAGTTCTTTGGTCCCACAAAAATTCTGTTAAAAATCCTACTAAAATGCCCGAATGGAATTTTGGATATAATATAAAGAAGGACTAATTCTAAAGTGAAAAAAAGAAAACTTCTCACAGAAATAACATAATATCACTAAATATTTGCAAAGGTTATTGTTTTGACATTAGCCTATTGGCTCTTGAAATTAGCCATATAACTTTAAATGAATGAATGAGTAGAAACCAATGCATAAACGCAATATTTATTCATCAAATCTTTGGAATTTCATACCCCTGAAAATGTCCAGTATCCAAGATCTTAAAAAAAAACAATAGAAGTATATAAGATCAAAAGCTATTCCCCAATATATAAGTTGCCATTCTTGAAAGAAGAATGGCAAACTGCTAACAATTATTTGAAAGAATGCTCCAAATCACTACTAATCAAGAGAAATAAATATTGAGACAACCCTGAGATCTCACTTTATCCCCATCAAATTGACAGAAATGATGAGAATGGGAAATATCTTAAGATTATGCAAAGACAGGCATACTATGGAATTATTGACAGAGCAGCATTTTAGTACAACATTCGGGAAATCAATTTGGAATTACGTAAATAAGATTACTAATTCTCCATATCCTTTGACCCAGAGTGTGTATAAAATGGTTTTTATTGTTTTCCCCCTTCTTTTTCTTTTTAAATATATTTTCACTTATTCCACTAAAGATTTCCCAATATCATGTAAAAAATAATCTTATTTTTTTTAAATGTTGAGTTCCAGATTATCTCCCATCTTGCTTTCCATGACCCCTCTTTGGGAAGGCATGCAATTGGTATCAATTCAGCATGTTAGTCATGGAAAACATTTTTCCATATTTATTTGTGTTGCAAAGAAAAGAAGGACAAAATATAAGAAAAATAAAGAAAGTACACTTTAAAACATGCTTTAATCTGCCTTCAGAGTCCATCAGTTCTCTCTCTGCAAGGGCATACTATCTTTCATCATAAGTCCTTTGAAATTGTCTTGGATTGTTTTCTTGATCAGAATAGCTATCATTCACAGTTTATCAGTCTTACAATATGGTTTTTACTTTGTAAGATGTTCTCATTGTGCTAACTTCCCTTTGCATCAGTTTATATGTCTTATTATGTTTTTTTCTGCAATTATTCTGCTCAATATTTCTTATAGCACAATACTATTATGTCACAATTATACAAAGTAACATGTTTAGCCACTTCCCAACTGTTATGGAAATTAAAGTGTTACTTTTTTACTCTTTTGTCTTTTGGAATGCTGAGGTAATCAGGTACCTTTGATGAGTCTTGGCTTTCAAATGTAATGGCATGCAAAGTGGATTGTTTGTTTTCCTTGGTTTCTTTGATTGAATCAAGTCTTTGACCTGGTTAAGAAACAAGAAAAGTCCCAGGCCCCATACCTCTTTGCTAAGTAGGCTCTTAGCCCTTAGCACCCTGAACAGGGTATATAAGATCTAAGGTTGGTGTTTTGTTTTGGGGGTATCGCTGGCTGGAAGTGTGTCCCGTGATTTGACCAGACGAGACTCTGGGTAGGTGCTGGAGCCCTTCAGCATTGAAAACCCAGATGTTGGTGCCTCTGTCTCTGGTAACTATGTAATTCTTTTGTCAGACAGAGGGCTGTCTGTTGATCTCAGTGTGTTATTTGCTCTGTTTATATAATGTATGCTTGTAATTTCTGTTTGTATTCTCTCTGAAGTTCAGGGTGCTGGCTTTTCCCCCTGAATTAAGTGAATGGTATATGTATGTTTAATTAAAGTGAGATTGTTAACCCCTTAAGGTTGCTTTCCTTAGAAAAGCAGATCAAAGGACTTGTGCTACCAGCCCTTCTGTGTGCTGGTGTTATTGGTCTTAAGATCATAATCTATGACCAGGTGGGATTTATAGCAGGAATGGGGGTTTGATAGTAGAAAAACAACCACAATAAGTGACCATATAAATAGCTATAACAAAAAAAAGTATAACTATGTTAACAGATGCAGAAAAAATAATTTGACAAAACACAATGATTCCTGTTAAAAGCAAAACAAAACTCTGCAAAGGATAGGAATTAATGAATCCTTTCTTAAAATGATAATATGTACAATCTAAATTTAAAAGCAAACATTATCTGTAACAAGAATAAATTTGAAGTCTTCCCAAAAAGAACACAATTGAAACAAGAACATCCATCATCACCACTGCTATTCAATATTATATCACAAATGGGGGGCAGAACCAAGATGGTGGAGAAAAGGCAGGAAGTGGCCTGAACTCTCCACAGATCCCATCTGAATACCTTTAAATAATTCCATAAAACAATTCCTGTAGTAGCAAAAGCCTTAAAAGGACAGGGTGAAATATTTTTTTAGCCAGACACCTTAGAAGGTCAGCAGAGAAGGCTGAGAGTGGAATACAGTCTAGCACAGGCCATGGCAGCACAGCCCCAGTCCAAGCCCCAGCAAACCAGGAGCAGGCCTTTGGAGGTACTGAACCATTAGCAGCAGCAGCTGCTTCTAGATCTCTCAGCCTACAGACCATAAGGGGGTCAAACAAATGGTCAGGAGGAGATTACATGGGATTCCTCAACTAGAACTGAGGCAGAACTCTGTTTCTTTGCCCATACTTGAATGTAACAGTAACATTGTGTGATGGTGACTCCGTTATTCTCAGCAATACAATGATCCATGTCAACTGTGAAGGGCTTGTGATAAAAATGTTATCCATTCCCAATGAAAGGACTGATGGTATTTGAATAAAGATTGAAGTCTATGTTTTTTTAACTTTATATTTCTTGGATTGTTTTTGTTTTTGGTCTGTTTTCTTTCACAACATAACTAACATGGAAATGTTTTGCATGACTACACATCTATAACCTAGATTGAATTGCTTGCCTCCTCAATGAGTAGGGGTTGAGTGAGAGGAAGGTAGAGAATTTGGAACTCAATGTTTGAAAAACAAATGTTCAAACTTGTTTACACATGTACCTGGGGGAAAATAAAATACTACATAAATTTTATATATGTAAATATATCTTTATATATACATATATATATATATATGTGTGTGTATGTGCGTGTGTGTATATAAATGCAAGTTAAAGTAATAAAAGAAAAATAAATGGAAAGAATGAAAATAGACAATGAGTAAATAAAACTACCACTCTGCATATATTATAATGGTATACTTAGTGAACTTTAGAGAAACAAACTTAAAAAAAAACTAGTTGAAATGATTAACAACTTTAGCAAAGTTGCAGGTTACAAAATAAACCCACATAAATCATCAACATTTTTATATACTAGCAACAAAATTCAGCTGGAAGAGCCAGAAAGAGAAATTCCACTAAAGATAACTGCAGACAATATAAAACAATTGTGGGTTTACTTGACAAGACAAAACCAGGGATTACAGGAATGAACATAGTTACAAAAAAAAAAAAACTTTTCACACAAATATGATCACATAAATAATTGGAAAAAATATTATTTGTTCATGTTAGGCAAAAACAATATTATAAAAATGATAATTCTACCTGTTAATTTTCTTCTCAATGGTAAAGCAAACTATCAATTATTTTCAAGAGATAAAAAAATTGTAACAAATTTCATCTGAACAACAAATCATCAAGCATGTCAAGAGAATAAATGAAAAAAAAATGTTAAGGAAGGCAGTCCAGATTTCAAACTATGTTACAAAGTGGTAATCAGAAAAATACAATGCATAGTAGTACAAAACAAACAAAAAAATAGTAATCTAATGTTTGCTAAGCCCAGAGATCCAGTCTTTTGGAGTAAGGACTCACTATTTGACAAAAATTTGCTGGGAAAATTGGAAAGTAGCTTGGCCCAAACCAACTATGGACCAACATTTTACCCGATATAACAAGATGAATTTAAAATAGATGAATTATTTTGACATAAGGAGTGACATCACAAGTAAATTAGAGGAAAATGTACTTATCTGATGTATGGATAATAGAAGAGTTTATGACAAAACAAGAGGTATAGAATAGTGCAGGAAGTGAAATAGATAATTTTGATTACATAAAATTTAAAAGCTTTTGTATAAACAAAACTTATGGAGCCAAAATTAAAAGCAAAACAAGAAACTGGGATAAATTACAGCAAATGACATTTTTTCAAATCCGTAGGTAACTGAGCCAAATTTATAAACATAAAAGCCATTCTCAGTTGATAAATAGTAAAAAAAAATAGGAACCGGCAGTATTCAGAGGAAATCAAAGTGAATGATAGTCACATAAAAATGTTTGAAATCACAACTGTTTAGAGAAACACACATTATAAGAACTCTGAAATACAACATTGTCCATGTCAGATTAGTTAGCATGACAGAAAAGTAAAATGACCACTTCTGGAGGGGATGTGGAAAAATTTGTGGGGCATCAATGCTCTGTTGGTGAGGTTGTGAACTAGTCCAATCATTCTGCAAAAAAAAAAAAATTGTAAGTAACCCCAATCCATTAGGAAGCTATGCACAGTCTTTGATTCAGCATTACTTCTCTTAGGTCTGTATTCCAAAGAGATTAAAAAGAAAAGAAAATGGACCTATCTGTTGACAAATATTTATAGCAGTCTTTTTTTGTGGTGGGATAGGAATTTGAATAGGAAATTGAGGGGACGCCCATGAATTGGGGAATGGCTAAACAAGTTGTGGTATATGATTGTGATGGAATAGTATGTTCAATAGTATGTGAATATGACGGTTTCAGAAAAACCTGGCACGACTTCTTAACCTGATGTAAAATGAATTGAGAATGAGCAGAGCATTGTGCACAATAACAACAATATTATAAAGGTGATCAAGTCTAAAAGACTTAGTTACTTGGATCAAGACAATGATCCAAAAGACCCATGATGATAAAAGGTATCCACCTTCAGAGAGAGAGCAGATGAACTCTAAATGCAGATTAGATCATGCTGTTTTAAACTTTATTTTTATTGTTTTATTTCCTTTGTGTTTTCTTTCATAATGTGGTAAAACAGTAAGGCAAGATTCATGACCTTGCCTGGAACAGTCCTGTTTTCAACAGTGACTATGAGTGTTTTGCAGCTCACTGGCATTGTGCAGAAAGAAGATGACCATGAGCCCACCTGAATGGTTTGGAATCAAGAAGTATAAGAAATTCTCTAGGTAGAAGGCAGAGGAAGTAAAACATTTATTTAGACATGAGAGATTCCAATCCAAAGACCAGGAATTCCAATTCCATGTAGTAGCAATAATATGCCAAAGCCAGTAAGCCCACCTCAATGTAGCAACAAGGAAATTATAACACAATATTATAGCAAGGAACCAAGTCATCCTGTAACCTTCCTCCTTGCTAGGGCCACCCTGTAAATAATCACTCATGAATCCTAACTCTCTGCGTAGCACTCTCTTCTGCAGCTCTATAGACTCCGAGTTCCTGCTCCTTCTCCTTGGGCTGAATTCCGATTCCTGTAGCTCTTGCTAGCACTGTGCCTGTTATATGATAGAAGCTGAGTGTATGCATCCTTCCTTCATTTCTATCTGCCTTCCTGCCTTTTTACCTTCCTTCTTCTTTTCTTCCTTCCTTATGGTTTAAATATACTCTACCTCATCTCTGACTAACAGAATTCTCTTCCATCAAGACTCAGTTCAGTTGACAGTGAAAAGCCCCCTCACTGCTCTCCCCATTTTTAGTATTCTCTAATTCCTCATTTTTTAGACTATAATTATAATCACTTGTGTACATTTCATGTGTACTCTCTTCCCCCTTTAGAATACACGCTCCTCAAATCAAAGGATTTGTTGCATCTGTGTTTTTATTATTGTAGAACAGTCATTGGCAAATATTAGTTAAATCACTAAGCACTCTACAAGAAAGTTAAATGAATCACAAGCCCTTTGGAAGCTTACCATCTAAACTCAACAACCCTGAAGAATATTAAATGCAAAGAAGTAAAAGGATACATTGATTTAGAAATTTCTAAATGTAAGGGAGTGGGTTTGAGTTGATAATAAGAGACTAGCAATTAATATGAACAGTATTGAAAATTGAAGTAGGGAATTTATTTTTAGATTTATATTGATATATCTTTATACCATTTGTATTTCTGTTTTTTTTTTTTGTTTTGCTTTTTGGCAGGGTAATTGGGGTTAAGTGACTTGCCCAACGTCACACAGCTAGTACATGGGTCAAGTGTCTGAGGCCGGATTTGAACTCACAACCTCTTGACTTCAGGGCCGGTGCTCTACTCACTGCACCACCTAGCTGCCCCCCATTTATATTTCTGAATATATCCCTGATCCTTCCCCCACCTAGCAAGTTATCCCTTTTAACGAAGAACAAAAAGACAGTCAAAGGCAGTTCAGCCTAACTGGCCAATTAAGCAACTAAGCCTGAGAGTGTATATAATTCATTCTCAAACTCTCCAAACTCTGCAAAGAATAAAGCAAGATTATCTTTCTCAATACCCTCACCCAGGGCCAAACTTCCTGGTACTTGTTCATTATATTTATATGGTGTTAGGTTTGGTTTTTATTGTTGTTTCTTTTGACATCGTCCTGGTTATTTTGTGTATTATTTCATTAGTTTTTCTCCACCTCTCTTCATAAACCTATGTTCTATAGGTCTTCAGTTTTCTTTTGAAGACCTGTCTCCCAGTATCAATTTATGAAAGTGTTTATCTCCCTGAGAATCTCAAGATCAAGCTTACTAATGCTGCTCTTGCCAAAGGTGAAACAGGAACCTAAGAGCTTGAAGGTCATCTGAGAGTCATGCACTGAAGCACTGTCTTCACTGAGGGAAAATGTTTTATCCTGGCACAAGGTGGTAATGATCCCTACGAGTGTCACTTTAAATGATTCATCTGATAATCAACTGTGTCTTAGACATGAAAAACATATTTGCCATCTGGCATATCAGAGTAGTTATATGCAGAGCATCTACATGAGCACAGATGATCACATAGGGGTGTGGCAAAGATTCCACTGATCGCTACATGAAGCAGTCAAGGCTGACCACTTCTCTGAGCTTGGGGGCTGCTGTGAGTTTGGCCAGGTGGAGCATTTTCCCAAGCATGTAGTACATATGATCTCTTTCCGCTGGTCAAGCCTCCTGGAGAAGATATGGGAGGAACAAAGAGGAAGAGAACACAATAGCCAGAATCCTTTTACTTTGAGGCCATAATTACCACCAAAATGCCTGGGCTGCGGAAGGTGATGAGCCCCTTTGAATTGACCAGGAACTGGTGCTACTGGAGCAAATTCTTCAGCCCTGAACATGCCTAGTGAAGACGAAGAAAGATGTCTTTAAGAGAAACCATTCCACCTCCACCCTTGTCTAGTTTCTTTCAGAACTTCTGGCCATTTTCTGGTTCTGATATGAGCACATCGCCAGATAAATTCAATATAGCAATTTTACATTGCATTCATGTACCATATTTTTTATTCATTTCCCAATCATTCGACATCTGTTTTCCTTTCAGTTCTTTGTTACCACAAGAAAAAAAATAATGTTCCTATTACTATTTTGGTATATATGATGACATTTGCAACAGCTATAACTAATGGACTCAACTAAGAGGCAGAGTGGATAGATAGAGAGCTGGCCTTGGAATAATGAAGAACTGAGTTCAAATTCAGCTTCAGATGTTTACCAGATATGTGACCATTTTAAATTTATTAGAATATCTATTTATTGGAGGGATCTTTGGGTAAATCAGTAAGGAAATTTTAAACACTTAGTTTTATCATAATTACAAACTGCTTTATAAAATAACAAAGGGCTTTCTAGAAGTGGTTGCAGTGATTTTTTAAAGGTAGAACAATATGAGATCTTTGTTACATGTAAAGACTACAAAAAAAAGATTGCTAGAGAGGGTGAATAAGATTAGCATTGTGGTTGGAAAGAAAGGCATGCTGTAGTGGTAGTCATCACCACTGCAATTTATTTCATTTTAATTTCAACCTTCCCTGTAAGGAGTGGTCAAAATTAATCTGACAAGGCATAATGAAAACATTGAAAATCTCAGGAACGTGTGAAGAACAATGAGTATGTTTGCTAGCATGTTGTCAAGGAAATAACAATGAACAAAGAGGGAGAGAAGATATGGGTCCTTGCTTTGTCATTAACTAACTGTGTATGACTATGAGTACATCAGAACCTCCTTAACAGTAAAGTAGGAATTGGATAATCTATAATCTCCTTTATGACTGAAAAATTCTGATATTATAAAAAGAATTGTGGATTATAAGTCCAAGGAAAGACTTAAGTTCAAATCCTGTTCTTGTTGTTATCTATGTGATATGGAACAGTACACAATCTTTTTGGTCAGCCAGTTTTCTTATCTGTAAAAATAAGTAGGTTTTGAATAAATGATATCTGCATTTTAAATCTATCATTCTATAATCATGTACAACAGAATAACTATCCTGTGGCCAAATTTCAATTTATTTTTAAATCTGCTAATTGTTCATTGTCTGTTTGCAATGTTCCCCAAAGATACATGCTCTGAATACCTAGCTTAATGGTTTCCCTCCAAATTTATATTCAACTTAGCATTTCATTCTAGGTTAAACAAGCAAACAAAATGTGATTGGAATTTCCAAATATTATTGACATAGAATTTTCCTAGAAGGTAATTAATTGGATTTTGAGTATCACATCGAGTTAGAGATAAAAAGCCCTTTCTTTACAATGAAATGTTATGGATGACTCTAAAAGTAAGCCAGTCTCTCTCTCTCTCTCTCTCTCTCTCTCTCTCTCTCTCTCTCTCTCTCTCTCTCTCTCCATATATGTGTATATACACATATATGTGTATATGTGTGTACATACATACACTCATACATAAACATATAAACATTCTATTATATATATACACACACAGTATAAAATAAATTGTAATGCAGTATATATGTTATGTCTATCTATATCTTCTATCTACACATACACACACATATATGTATGTGTATATATATATGTATATATATATGTGTGTGTGTGTGTGTATATATATATATATATATATATATATATATATATATATATATATATATATATATATATATATATATTTGCTGCTCAGTCATCTTCACTCATGTCTCACTCTTCATAATGTCATTTGGGATTTCCTTGGCAAACATCCTGGAGTGGTTTGCCATTTCCTTTTTCAGTTCTTTTAATAAATGAAGAAACTGAGGCAAATAAGTTTAAGTGACTTGCCCTGGTTCATACACCTCTTAAACATTTGAGGCCAGATTTGAACTCAGGAATATGAGTCTTCCTGACTCAAGGCCCAGAATTCTATCCACTTTGCCACCAAGCTGTCTCTAATTATAAATTACATACATATATATGTATACACAATATACATACACATACATAAATATATTTATATCAGTTATATATACATATATGTATATGTGTATATATACACCATTTCTTTAAATATGAAATGTAATGGATGGTTATAAAGTCAAGAATGTATCACCAATACATGTATGAATGTATATATGTGTGTATATATATATACATTTATACATATATTGTAGTATATGTATGCATTATATATATGCATACAGTGTAATGAGAACTATATTATAACTATTATGCAATTGAAAATAGCTTAAAGGTTTTAAGTCAAAACAAAATAATAGCAATAAAATTAAAATTAATTTAAGAAGCAAAAGCTACAACAAATTTTATTCCAATGTATACTCACACAGATAACATACTAAAATATAAATGTATAATAGGGGAATCAACTCAACCTTAACTCTAAAGCATTTTACATGACATTAACAAAAAGAACTAAGTATTCTAATTCGGATCAGAAATATGTCAGATTAAATTTTCCCCACTCTGAGTGATATGAAGTTATATCTTTCACATAAAGGAGAACATACTCAGAAAGATATAAAAGAGGGGAAAGATATTTTTATAACACTCCACTATTTTATCTCTTCTATTTCCATATTTCTTCTCTTCACAGAGAAAGGCTCTTTTAGTAAGATACATATGCTAATAGTCATTGTAGGCCCATTGGTTATTAAAATTGTGATGGAACTATTTGCATGTTTTTCTTGGTTCTTTACTCCTATGTTTATTTCCTGGAAAATTCCTTAGTTTTGTTAACTAAGCCATAACTTCCATCTGTGGACTTCTTTATAAAGTAGTATATTTCTTAGCATTGCAGATGTCCAAGAAAAGGCTGACTCAGCTGTACAGAATGTTCCAGAGTTCACTCATGTCCCAGTTAGTGACTAAACTAAATAACTTATAAAGTTTATACTTAGTATTTCATAAACTGAACCCAACATATGCTTGAAACAGCATTATACTCTAGTCCCTTCCCTCACTCCACTCTCCAGCTAAATTGTCCTCTCTGTTCTTCATACATGATACTCTGTCTGTGCAATGACCATTCTCCATATAAAGAGAATTGTCCCACTTCACATCCACCTAACAGTATTCCTATCTTCCTTCAATGTGTTTCCCTAGCTGCTTTGTACTTAAATACCAACAGGTAATCTATCTATCTATATATCTATCTATCCATATATGTATATGTATTTATGTGTACACACAAACACATACACACACACATATATGCAGAGAGAGAGAGGGGGGGGGAGGGAGGGAGAGAGAGAGAGAGAGAGGGAAGGAGATAATGCATATCCTTATATATCTATGCATGGTATCCCTCACAAAATATCAGTCCTTGTATGCATAGACGTACATTTTTTGTCTCTGAATCCCTAGTTCATAGTGTAATGTATAGTGCAAAAATAGATTTTAAATAAATTATTTTTGATTGAATAAAATTTTATTATTTATTATGCATTCACAATGATGCTTCTGCTACATTCAAGGAGATTTTTGCCATACATTCATGGAAACACAGAATCTCCACTTTGGAATGGATCCTGAAGACCATACCTGAGGTTACCTGAACAGGATCCCCTGCCATATCTTTGACAATGTTCAGCCAGCCTTTGCATGTAAAGCTCTGTGAGGTGGAGCCCTTTCCCAATCCACTTATTTCATGACAGCCCTAATTTCTAGAATATTTTCCTTAAGTTGAGCAGTATTTGGCCTCTTTCCAGCCCCTACACATTGCTCTTAGTGCTACCCCAGGGAAAAAGAAAAACAAGACTAGTACCTCTCCCACATAACAACTGTTTGAGTAATTTGAGAGAACTATCTAGTATTTTTTTTCTTACTTAGAGTCAATATTTCCAGTTCTTTAAATGATTCCTAAAGTGTCAGATTATCTTAAGCACTTTTTCATTTTCCCAGACTATTATTTAGATAGTCAGGCAACTAGATAGCACAGTGCATCAAGTGCTGGACTTGGAATCAGGAAGATTTGACTTCCTACTTCAGATACTCCCTACCTGAATGATCCTGGATGAGTCCCTTAACCTCTGTCTGCTTCATTTGCCTCTTCTAAAATAGAGATAATAATGGCACCTACCTCACAGACTTGTGAAGATGCAATGAGATGGTATTTGTAAAAGGTTTTTTGCAAGCCTTAAAGCATTATGTAAATGTTATTGTTATTATTATTATTATCTCAATCAACTAGTAAAAAATGAGCTACAGTTTGTAAATATCCTTTCCAAAATTTTCTGTCCAGAATTGAACACTGTACTATAGAGATGGTTCACCCAGAGAAGAGTGTAATTGGACTTTTCCCTACCTCATGTTCCAAACTAACACTTATTGCAGCCCAAGTTTCCATTAGCTTTTTTGACTGTCTTACCACATTATTCACTCATATAAAGCTAGCAGTCTATAAAAATCCCCTAGAAATGATCTATTCATGACTTCTCTGACTTGTACTGGTGAAGGGGATTGTTTCTAATCCAAGAATGGGATGTTATGTTCATCTTTATTAAATTTCTCCTTATTAGAAATCCTTTCATAAATCCTTCCTAGAAAATCCACACATTATATTGTAGGTCTTCCAACAAACATGATTGTATTTCACGGGCATCAGTGTGATTGCACCCAAGCAACTGAAATGTCTATCATCCTTATTTTTTTATTGGCACTGTTTCATATCTTAAAATATGGATTTCCTGCATAATATCCAGGTAGCATGGTACAAAGGCAATAGAACTTACCTCAGAATAAAGTAACTTGTTTATAAGTCCCAGTTCTGACATATACTGGATGTGTGGCCCTTGGTAAATTAATTTATCTAAGACTTAAATTCATGGAATAGTTGTTCACCTGCATTGATAAACAATGTATCCTCTCTATGTACATCCTAAATCAATTAAGTCACAGGTCTGATTAAAAATAGAATATGCCATTTCTTTTATACAAATTATATGTTTCAGCCTGTTTATGCCCACCATATAATTCTCCATTTATTTTGAGTCACTTGAATTTTTTATTTCTTGGACACCATGGTGTTCCACACTTCCAAGCCACATAGCATCACCACCAAGCTAATGATGTTTAAAAGCTAGGGTTTTGTTATCTAGTAAAAAAAAATTAAGCAACTTCTATGTTTTATGAACTTCAATAAGCAAAAACTGTCAGGAAAGAACTTGTCATATTAGTAGTATGTCACAGATTCCTAAATACATATATTCTGTACATCTCTCTTCTTCCTATTGCCTCCTCTAACACACATATGCACATGTGCACACACATACCAAAATACACACACACATACATAAGTACACTGATGGATTAATTCAGCAAAATGTCAATCCAACTGTACTCTGTCTTCCATCTAAATAGTTAATAAAAATGTTAAACAGCATAAATTCAAGAACAAACCATTGAGGAAATCCATTGGACATCTTCTATGTTGGCATCAGCGTATTAGTGACACTTCTTTGCACATATTTGTGCAGGTAGTTGCCTCCATACAATATGCCTTTTGCTGTTAATGACGTAAGAATTTTATTTACTAGGTGGAACATGCATTTTGTGCACAATTAATGATAATATTCTCTAACTCTAACCATGCCATACCATGTAGTTGAGCTACCTTCATGTCCATTGGAATAAATTTTTCTCATCCACCCATTCCATCAGGGGAAGTCTTCACATGTTTGGGGTAAACATCCCCCTTTACTCACTGACATGTTTGAGTCCTGTCAGTTACCCTCTGAGTTTGGTCACACATCCAAGATGCCAAGGTCATCCATTACTGGCTGGGCTATCACTAGTGGTCCTGACTTTTGTCTTCCCACTGAAATTCACTAACATTGGAAGAGAATGAGGGTGATGACACTGTGCAACTCTACCTCATTTAAATTTAATTCCCATGCAAGTCAGGACATCACTCATAATATCATTGATCCTTTAAAAACCAAAGGATGAAAAAAATGATAATATAAAAATATGACAAAATATCACAGAGTCTCACAAACCAAGACTACCAATATGTTATCAAAGCTTGTCAGTTTTGCATTTGCAACATCTCTCAAACATGTCCTCATCTTCTTAGACACTGTCACTATTCATGTGCAGTCATTTATCCCCTCATATCTGGACTTTTTCATTAGCCTTTTAATGGGTTTACCAACCTCATGTTTCTACTTAAACCAGTCCATCATCAAGTGAGCCACCAAAGTAATTCTCCTAAAGTACAGGTCTGACTAAGGCACTTCCCTACTAAATAAACTTCAGTGACTCTTGAGCACTTCCAGGATCAAATACAAAATACTCTGTTTAGCATTCAAAGCCCTTCATAACCACCCCCACCTAGTTTTTCCTCTCTTATTACACCTTACTCCTTATCACATAATCTTTAATGGTACTGACCTCCTGACTGCCCAGGAATGAGACGCTCTGTGCTTGATATGCTCTCCCTCTTCAAGTCTGTCTACTGACATTCTTTAAGATATAATTTAAATTCTATCATATAAACACACACATGAATATATAGATGTATACATATACATTTATATTCTTGTTTGTGTACATGTATATATATATATATAAATACATATATGTGGATATTCAAATATAGATATATAGACCGTGTATCTTCCGTTAGATTGTGTGTTACTTGGAGTAGCTAGGTGTCACAGAGAGTAGACCACGAGCCCAGGAGTCAGGAGGACCTGAGTTCCAGTCCACACTCAGACACTTGACACACTTACTAGCTGTGTGACCTTGAGCAGGTCACTTAACCCCAATTGCCCTGCTTTCCCCCCTGCAAAAAAAAAGAGATTGTGATCATTGGTAAATGTTTATTTATTGATTGATATAGGTACAAGAAGAAATCACTTTCAAGTGAGGAAGATATTGAGGGAATCTTCACACACATGGTCACAATTAGCAAATTCTGTAAGAATGGGCAAAAATATGATTGATTCCTCAATGTTAAATGTCAGCACAATGGGTCTGTTGGTGGTGGTGGTGGTGCTGTTGTTTATTCTCCACTGTCAGAGACAATTACTTTTCTACTGATGTTGTGCCCCGTTCCCCAGTTTACCCTCCAGCTTGCCCCACCTGGCCCACAGTTTGTGTTCCCATCTCCACGGAAATCAGTTTGTGTTTTTTCCCTTTAAATAACCTGACCCTACCCCTGCTTGGGGCTGTTCTATTTGAGTCTTTACTCCAAACAGTCATGTGCTTGAATAAATCCACATCAAAATTTATATCCCGGTCTCACTCACATTTTTCGGCACAACACTACCTTAGTTAAAGACAGCAGATAGAATTTTGGAGTTGGGATCAGAAAAACCCACTCTCCTATCTTGTTTGACACTAATCAAACGTGTTCAACACTACATATATTGTTTCTGATAAATTACTTAACACAGGGCAACTCTCAAAGACTTTAAACAAGAGATGGGTTACAATCTGCTTTAGTGAAGTAAATTCCCACTGGGGGGAAAACATATTTTCTCTTTGTAAATGATATTTTCATTTCTATTTCTTTGTAACATGAGGGACAAATATGGTATGAAGCATTTGGGGTAGTGTAAGGGAGGCAAGAATATGAAAGCAGCCTGAGGCACAAAGAAAGAGGCATGGAGTAGGACAGAGACACATTTCATAACTTGGCCTAGATTTATCCCTCCTTGGAATGTTGGATTTTTGGTTCTTGAGCTAGCACTTTAATTTCCCTGTACCTTTTTAGAACAATGCTTGTATATGCCTCTTACAGGATTTTGTACTCTTCCTCATTCCTTTGCCTCAAGCACAAAATTGGCTGCTATACTAATTTCTTCAATTTTAGTTTGTTTGTTTCTTCCCCTACCCATTGACACTAGTTGTGCTGTTCTTTATTTTGTCCCCCTCCTGAACCTCTTTCTGACCACATTTCTCATTAAGGCCATGATGAATTTGAACCTTACTTACTTAGGTACTATCCACCTCTAGCAAAATTGGTGTTATCTACAGACTCTGAGCATTCTCTTTATTCCAGTAATCAGTCCACAGATGAAAATGAAAATAATTCTAGCCCTTAGTTTAATCCCAGTAGGGATCATCATTTACAAAAAGTAGTTATCCAACTGATCAGGTTTAGATACCACATTTTAGTTTGCAAATAGGATTTTTGTTAATTTATTCATACTTCTATTTTCCAAGTGCTAAATATACCCAGGTTTTTTTTTTTCTAAATTGGAGAAAAAAAATTTCCTCATCTTCTGTGTTTTTAATCTAAGCTTACCGGACTATAAATAAAAGTAAGAAACAAAGAGCCGAGATCTTTAGATTTCTGAAGTGAAGTGCTCCACCTCCTCTTTTTTAAAAATTTTTATACCATAGCTATTAATCAAAAGCCTTGAGTATTATTAGACTTTTGTAGTAGAGGTGTTTTGGGAAAACAAAGGAGGAAAGGACAGTCGTGATTGAAAAATGAACAGTAGAGAAAATAAGGAAGAAAACAGGTTTACATGATGAAATTATTTTTCTATATACAGATATACACATATATGTACACACATACACATGAATAAAAACATGGACTCATATGTATGCATATATACATATACATATATGGATCTATGTATGTATGTATAAATGTGGATATAGTTAGATAGATAGATGAATGTATGTTTATACATGCACACATTTCTCTCACACTGTCCTTGTCCTTATTTTATTCACTGATTTTTAATTCAGGAATGCTCTTTCCTCTTTTCTTCCCTCAACCTATCTCTCTTCCACAAACCTAATAATATTCAACTTATTTGATTGGTAGACATAGCACAAAAATAGGTAGATAGAGATGGATTCAAATTTTATTAGATATCAACATAAATGTAGATATAGTTTAGTTACATATAATGTTCTATTAATGTGTTATAATATTATATATACACATATGTACACATATGTATTCTGAGTGTAATTTCGGATGCATTGATTCTATATAAAACATGGTTTTAAAGTGAACAAGAGGGAAATACAAGCAGAATAAAATACTTGGAAGAAAACAATGAATCAGATAGTATAATCTTTGTGTCTAGTTTCAACTTCTTTTATGCCTTGAATATGAAGACTGAGTACTCTGGAAATCTCAATTTTATTTAGTCCAATAATAGTACACTTTATTTTGTTTCAAAATTTATTTATTGTAATACAAATTTACGTTTTGTAACAATAACACTGAAAAGACTAATTGTTTTCAACCAAGGTCCATGATCAATAGATTTTTTTTTAAATTAAGATTTTTAGGGGCAGCTAGGTGGCACAGTGAGTAGAGCACCAGCCCTGGAGTCAGGAAGTCTTGAGGTCAAATCCAAAATCTGACACCTGACAAATGTGCTAGCTGTGAGACCTTGGGCAAGTCACTTAACCCCAATTACCCTGCCAAAAAAACAAAAACAAAACCAAATTAAGGTATTTATTTTTAGTTTATAAGACTCAGTTCCACACGATTTTGAATTCCAGAATTTCTACCTCCCCCTTGCCCATCCTGTCACGGATAGCATGGAATCTGATATACCTTCTACATATAACTTCACATTAAACTTATTTATACAATAGTCAAGTTGTAAAGAAGAATTATCACGAATGGAATGAATCATGAGAAAGAAGAAACAAAAAGAAAAAGAGAAAAAAAAGAAAAGAAAGAAAAAAATAGAGCGAATAGTTTGCCTCAATCTACATTCAGACTCCATAGTTCTATCTCTGGATGTGGATAGCTCTCTCCATCATGAGTCCTTGGAGTTGTCTTTGAACCTTGTAATGCTGAGAAGAGCAAAATCTATCAAGGTTAGTCATCACAGAATCAATATATTTGTGGATGTGTATAATGTTCTCCTGTTTCTGCTCCATTCACTCAGCATTATATCATGTAGGATTTTCCAGTTTATTCTGAAGTCCGTATCTTCCGCATTTCTTATAGCACAATAGTATTCCATTACCTTCATATACCACAACTTCTTCAGCCATTTCCCTATTGATGGGCATCCCCTTGATTTCCAATTCTTGGCTACTATAAAAAGAGGTGCTATAAATATTTTTGTACATATGGGTCCTTTTCCCACTTGTGTGATTTCGTTGGGATACAGCCCTAGAAGTGGTATTGCTGGGTCAAAGAGTATGAACATTTTTACAGCCCTTTGGCCATAGTTCCAAAATGCTCTCCAGAATGTCTGGATCAGTTCACAACTCCACCATCAATGTAACAGCATTGCAATTTTACCATATCCTCTCCAGCATTCATCATTTTCCTGTTTTGTCATTTTAGCCAATCTGACACGAGAGATGTGGTAGCTAAGAGTTGCTTTGATTTTCATTTCTCTAATCAGTAGTGATTTAGAGCATTTTTTCATATGCCTATAGATATCTTTAATTTCTTCCTCTGAAAACTGCCTGTTTATATCATTTGACCATTTCTCAATTGGGGAATGACTTGTACTCCTATAAATTTGACTCAGTTCCCTGTATATTTTAGAGATGAGGCCTTTACCAGAGATACTAGTTATCAAGGTTTTCTCCCAGTTTTCTGCTTCCCTCCTAATCTTGGTTACATTGGCTTTGTTTATAAAAAAACATTTCAATTTAACATAAGCAAAATTAATCATTTTGCATTTTGCAATGCTCTGTACCTCTTATTGTGTCATAAATTCTTTCCTTTCCCATAAATCTAATAGGAAAAATATTCCTTGCTCTCCCAAATTGCTTATAGTATAAGCCTTTAGTCCTAAGTCATGAACCCCTTTTGACTTTATTTTGGTATATGGTGTAAGATGTTGGTCTATGTCCAGTTTCTGCCCTACCATTTTCTAATTTTCCCAGAAGATTTTGTGAAATAGTGAATTCTTAGCCCAGAAGCTGGATTTTTTGGGTTAATTGAAGAATAGATTGCTATCATCATTGACTACTGTGTCTTGTGTACCTAGCCTATTCCACTGATCAATGACTCTGTTTCTCAGCCGGTATCAAGTAGTTTTGATGACTGCTGCTTTAATGCCTGGTATGGCTAGGCCCCTTCCCTAGCCTTTCTGTTCATTAATTCCCTAGATATTGTCAACATCTTGCTCTTCCAGATGAATTTTATTATTATTTTATCCAGCTCTGTAAAATAATTTTTTGATAGTTTAATTGGTACAGTGGTGAATAAATAAAACAATTTAGGTGAAATTGTCATTTCTATTATATTAGCTTGGCCTAACCAAGAGCAAGTGATATTTTTCCATTTATTTAGATCTGACTTTATTTATGTGAAAAGGCCCTGAGTTTGTCTTGGCAGGCCAACTCACAAATATTTTATAGTGACCAGAGTAACTTTAAATGGAATTTCTCTTTCTTCCTCTTGCTGTTGGGCTTTGTTAGTAACATATAGGAATGCCAAGGATTTATGTGGGTTTATTTTACATCCTGCAACTTTGCTAAAGTTGTTTATTAATTCAAGTAGTTTTTTACTTGATTCTCTAGGATTCTCTAAGTAAATCATATCATCCACAAAAAAGTGATAATTTAGATTTTTCTTTTTTCTATTCAAATTCCCTCAATTTTTTTCTTCTTTTTTTGTTACAGCTAACATTTCTAGTACCAAAATGAATAATAGTGGTGATAATGGACATCCTTGTTTCACCCTTGCTCTTATGGAGAATGAATCTAGTTTATTCATATTACAATTAATGATTTCTGATGGTTTTAGGTTGATGTTATTTATAATTTTAAGGATGGCTCCATTGATTCCTATGCTTTCTAGTGCTCTTCATAGGAATGGGTGTTGTATTTTGTCTAAGACTTTTTCTGCTTCTTTTGAGATGATCATATGGTTTCTGCTACTTTTTTTTTGGTTGTTCTTGATATGATCAATGATGCTGATAGTTTTTCTAATATTGAACCAGCCTTGCTTTATTGGAATAAATCCTACATGGTCATAGTGTATTATACTCACGATAAGTTGCTGCAATCTTTTTGCTAATGTTTTATTTAAATTTTTTGCATGAATTGGTTTATGATTTTTTTCTCTGTTCTGACTCTTCCTGGGCTGGGTATTATTACCATATTTGGGTCATAAAAAGAATTTGGTAGGGCTCCTCCTTCCTCTATTTTCCCAAATAGTCTATAAAGTATAGGAATTAATTGTTCTTTAAAAGTTTGGTAGAATTCACATGTAAAAACGTGGGGGTGGGGGTGGGGCCGAGCCAAGATGGTGGCTGGAAAGCACGGACTTGCATGAGCTCCCCACCAGGTCCCTCCAAAAACCTATAAAAAATGGCTCCAAACAAATTCTAGAACTGCAGAACCCACAAAATAGCAGAGGGAAGCAGGGATCCAGCCCAAGACAGCCTGGATGGTCGCTGGATGAAGTCTATTGCGCACAGAGTGGAAGGGAGTGGAGCTCAGCATGGGCGGTGGCAGGACCAACCAGACATGGAGCCGGGCGGAACAGGCCCTAGTGCCCTGAATCAGTGTGCTGTGGCAGTGACCAGACTTCTCAACCCACAAACACGAAAGATAACAGAGAAGATTAGTGGGAAAAGCTTCGGGGAGTCCATGGTTCAGCCACCGCCACAGGGGCATTGGGGGAGGTGCAGCTACAGAAGTACAGCTGCAGTTACTTCCATCCCCAGGCCCACCTGGTGGGAGGAATTACATGGCAGATCAGAGCAGGAATGCAGAGCCTGCTTAAGATTTACGTCAGGTATGGGTTGGTGGTACTTGAGGAAGGAGGAGTGCTGGTGTGGCAGATCTGGCTGTATAGAAATAGCGCTGAAATCAACATCACATCCCCTCAAGCTTGGAACAAAGTGCCTTTTGCTCTACAAGCAGTCATACCCCCGAAGAAAAACTCAAGGGTCAAGTAAGTTGGCTCAGAACATGGCCAGGCAGGGAAAACAGTCTCAGATTCAGACTCAGACTTTAGAATCTTTCCTTGGTGATAAAGGAGACCAAAACATAGAGCCAGAAGAAGTCAACAAGGTCAAAGAACCTACACCAAAAGCCTCCAAGAAAAACATGAACTGTTCTCAGGCCATGGAAGAGCTCAAAAAGGGGTTGGAAAAGCAAGTTAGAAAAGTAGAGGAAAAATTGGGATGAGAAATGAAAATGATGTGAGAAAACCATGAAAAACAGGTCAATGACTTCCTAAAGGAGACCCAAAAAATACTGAAGAAAATATTGAAGAAAACAACACTTTAAAAAATGGAGTAAGTCAAATGGCAAAAGAGCTCCAAAAAGTCAATGAGGAGAAGAATGTCTTGAAAGGCAAAATTACCCAAATGGAAAAGGAGGTCCAAAAGACCAATGAAGAAAATACTACCTTAAAAATTAGACTGGAGCAAGTGGAAGCTAGTGACTTTATGAGAAATCAAGATATTATAAAACAGAACCAAAGGAATGAAAAAGTAGAAGACAATGTGAAATATCTCGTTGGAAAAACCACTGCCCTGGAAAATAGATCCAGGAGACAAAATTTAAAAATTATTGGACTACCTGAAAGCCATGATCAAAACAAGAGCCTAGATATCATCTTTCAAGAAATTATCAAGGAGAACTGTCCTGATGTTCTAGAGCCAGAGGGTAAAATAGAAATTGAAAGAATCCACAGATCACCCCCTCAAAAATATCTGAAAAAGGAAACTCCTAGGAACATTGTCACCAAATTTCAGAGCTCCCAGATCAAGGAGAAAATACTGCAAGCAGCCAGAAAGAAACAATTTGAGTACTGTGGAAAAATAATCAGGATAACACAGGATCTAGCAGCTTCCACATCAAGGGACTGAAGGGCTTGGAATACAATATTCTGGAGGTCAATGGAGCTAGGATTAAAACCAAGAATCACCTACACAGCAAAACTGAGTGTCATGCTCCAAGTGAAAATATGGATTTCCAATAAAACAGAAGACTTTCAAGCTTTCTCAATGAAAAGACCAGAGCTGTATAGAAAATTTGACTTTCAAACACAAGAATCAAGAGAAGCATGAAAAGGAAAACAAGAAAGAGAAATCTCAAGGGACTTACTAAAGTTGAACTGTTTTGTTTACATTCCTTCATGGAAAGATGATGTGTATGATTCATGAGACCTTAATATCATAGTAACTGAAAGGAATATGCATATATATATATATATATATGTATATGTATATATATATATGTGTGTATGCATATATATACATATGTGTGTGTCTATGTGTGTATATATGTAGGTGCATATATGTGTGTATATGTATATATACATATATATGTACATATACACATATATACATATATGTGTATATATGTATATATACATATATATGCATGTATATGTGTGTGTGTGTACGTGTGTGTGTGTGTGTGTGTGTGTGTGTGTGTGTGTGTGTAAATAGAGTGTACCAGGTGAGTTGAATATGGAGGGATGATATCTAAGAAAATAAAATCAAATTAAGGGATAAGAGAGGAATATATTGAGAGAAGGAGAAAGGGAGAGATAGAATGGGGCAAAATATCTCACATAAAAGTGTCAAGAAAAAAGCGGTTCTCTAGGAAGGGAAGAGGGGGCAGGTGAGGAGGAATGAGTAAATCTTGCTCTCATCAGATTTGACCTGAGGAGGGAATACCATACACACTCAATTGGATACCTTACCTTACAGGAAGGAGGAGCAAGAAGATAAAAAAGAGGGGATGATAGAAGAGATGGCAGACAGGGGGAGGAGGTAATCAAAAACAAACACTTTCAAAAAGGACATTGTCAAGGGAGAAAATTCAATAAAGGGGGATAGGTTAGGAAGGAGCAAAACATAGTTAATCTTTCACAACATGAGTATTGTGGAAGGGTTTTACATAATGATACGCATGTGGCCTATGTTGAATTGCTTGCCTTCTTAGGGAGGGTGGGTGGGGAGGGAATAGGGGAGAGAATTTGAAACTCAAATTTTTAAAAACAGATGTCCGAAACAATAAAAAAATTTGCATATGACTAGGACATAAGATACACAGGTAATGGGGCATAGAAATTTATCTTGCCCTACAAGATAAAAGAGAAAGGGGGATGGGAGGGGAGTGGGGTGACAGATGGGAGGGCTGACTGGGGAATGGAGCAACCAGAATATATGCCATGTTGGAGTGGGCGGGAGGGTAGAAATGGGGAGAAAATTTGTAATTCAAATTCTTGTGAAAATCAGTGCTGAAAACTAAATATATTAAATAAATTAAATAAAAAAAGAACAAAACTAGATGAACATATAAAAAAAAAGCATAGCCAGGGAGATTTTTCCTAGGGAGGTCCTTGATGGGTTACTCAATTTCTTTTCCTGAGATGGGTTTATTTAGGTATTTTACTTCCTCTTCTCTTAATCTGAGCAATTCACATTTTTGTAAATATTCATCAATATCCCTAAGGTTGTCAAATTTATGGGCATACAGTTAGGCAAAATAATTCCTAATTACTGTTTTAATTTCCTCTTCATTGGAGGTAAATTCACCCTTTTCATTTTTGATACTGGTAATTTGGTTTTCTTCTTTCTTTTTTTTAAAACAAATGGACCAAAAGTTTATCAATTTTATTGTTCTTTTTTCATAAAACCAGGTCTTGCTTTTATTTATTAATTCAATAGTTTTCTTGATTTCAGTTTTATTAATCTCTCCTTTGGCTTTTAGATTTCTAATTTGGTATTTAATTGGGGATTTTCAATTTGTTCTTTTTCTAGCTTTTTCAGATACATGCCCAATTCATTGATCTCCTTTTTCTCTATTTTATTCATGTAACAATTTAGAGATATGAAAATTCCCCTAAGAACTGCTTTTTGCTGCATTCCATAAGTTTTAGCATGTTGTCTCTTTATTGTCATTCTCTTGAATGAAGTTATTAATTGTTTCTATCATTACTTCTTTGGCCCACTGATTCTTTAAAATTAGATTATTAAGTTTCCAATTATGTTTTAGTTGATTTTTCCATGGTTCTTTATTACCAACAATTTTTATGGCATCATGAGCGGAAAAGGATGCTTTGACTACTTCTGCCTTTCTGCACTGGATTGTGAGGTTTTTACGCCCTAGTATGTGGTCAAATTTTGAGTATTGCGTATATTCCACTGAGATAAAAGTATATTCCTTTTTATCCCCATTCTGTTTTCTCCAGATGTCTATCATATCTGCCTTTGTTAAAATTCTATTCACCTCCTTAACTTATTTCTTGTTTATTTTGAGGTTAGATTTATGAAGTTCAGAGAGGGGAACATTGAGGTCCCCCATTATTATAGTTTTGCTTCCTATTTCTTCCTGTAACTCCCTTAACCTCTCCCCTAAGAATCTGCATACCATACCACTTGATGCATATATGTTAAATAATGATATTCCTTCATTGTGTATGGTGGTTTTTAGCAGGATGTAGTGTACTTCCTTATCTCTTTTAATTATGTCTATCTTTGCTTTTGCTTTGTCTGAGATTAAAATTGCTACCCCTGCTTTTTTATTTTAGCCAAAGCACAATATATTCTACCCCTGCATTTTACCTTTACCCTGTGTTTATCCTCCTGTTTCCGATGAGTTTCTTGTAAACAGTGTATTGTAGGATTATAGTTTTTAATCCATTCTGCTATCTGCTTCTGTTTCATGGGAGAGTTCATCCTATTCACATTCACAGGGATGTTCACTATCTGTGTCTTTTTCTGCATCCTATTTCCCCCCATTTATGTTTTTATTTCTCCCTTCTCCCTTCCACTTCTCAACAGAGTTTTCCTTTTGACCAATGCCTTCCTCAGTTTGCCCTCCCACTTTATTACCATCCCTTATCTTACCTTTTTCCCCTTGCTACTTCTTCCCTCCTTTCTGACCACCCTCCTGCCTTTGCTTTCCCCTTTACCCTCCTATTGCCTGTAGGACAAGTTTGATTTCTTTACTTATCAGGGTATATTATTCTTTTCTTCAACCAAATAATCTGATTAAAATAAAGTTCAAATATGGCTCTTCTCCCTCCCTTCTTTCCTTCTACCACAATATATTTTATATTTTTGTGACACTTCATGTGATGTAATTTACCCTTTTCTGCTTCCTCCTTACCTCTTCTCCCAGCACCATGCTTATATATCTCTTAATTATATTTTTATCAGTATATTAGTTATTTTATACTGACACCCACAGTCTATGAATATCCCTTTCAATTGTCATAATAACTATGCTATTCTCAAGATTGACATATATGTATATATATATATGTATATATATATGTATAACATATATAAAACAAAATAATCCTATATTAGGATGTAACTAATTACTCTTATTGATTAACTAGGGTTCCCCCATTTACCTTTTTATGTCTCTCTTGAGTTTTGTATTTGGAAATCAAATTTTCCATTTAGCTCTGTCCTTTTCATCAGGAAGTTCTGGAATTTCCTAATTTCATTGAATGTCCATCTCCTTGTCTGGAAAATTATGCTCCGTTTTCCTCGGTAGTTCATCCTTGGTTGTAGTCCAAGTTCCTTTGCCTTTTGGAATATCATATTCCATTTTGTTCTGTCATTTAATGTAGAAGATGAAAGATCCTGCATGATCCTGACTGTAGTTCCATGATATTTGAATTGTTTCTTTCTAGCTGCTTGCAGTATTTTCTCCTTGACCTGGTAGCTCTTGAATTTAGCTATAATATATCTTGGAGTTTTCAATTTGGGATCTTTTTCAGGGGCTGATTGGTGTATTGTTTCCATGATGATTTTACCCTCTGGTTCTAGGTCCTCTGGGTCCTAGATCTAAGGATTTCATGGAAGATACTGTCCAGACTCTTTTTTTCAGCATGGATTTCAGATAGAGCTATAATTCTTAAATTGTCTCTCTTGGATCTATTTTCCAAGTCAGTTGTTTTGCTGATCAAGTACTTCATGTTTTTCTTCTATTTTTTCATTCTTTTGATTTTGTTTGACTGATTCTTGATGTCTCATAGAGTCATTAGCTTCTACTTGCCCAATTCTAATTTTTACTGTATTGTTTTCTTCCTTTAGCTTCTCTATCTCCTTTTTCATTTGGTTGATTTTACTTTTCAATGAGACATTCTTTCGATTGATATTCTGATTTTCCCTAACCATTTCACTGATTTTACTTTTTAAAGATTTGTTTGTTTTCATCAATGAATTTTTCCCTTTTTTTCATTTTTTTCTTTTGCCTCTCTAATTTGGTTTTTAAAGTCCTCCTTAAATTTTTCCAGGGCTGCCTTTTGGTCTGGAGACCAGTTTACATTCCCTTTTGAGGTTTCATATGTGGTTATACTGTCCATGCTGTCCTCTTCTGAATTGGTATTTTGATCTTCCAATAGGAATCAATGGTCTTTGACTTTTAGCATGTTTTTTCATGATGTTTTTCCCCTCTTGGCTTCTAAAGTGGATCTCTGTTTCTGAGACTCAGGGGGCTCTGTCCCAAGGTTATTGTGTTGGAATCTGTGGGGCTGCTCACTGGCTTTATGTTTTATGGCCTCTGGTTTAGTGAGGTTTGGGAGAGGATTGGTCTTTCTGCTGGGAGTCTCCTCTTCCCCAGTACTGCTCTACAGCATGGGTGGTCTCGGCTGGTGTCTGCCACTTTCCCTGGCTGTGTAAAGGTATGTCTAGGGCCCTGGAACTGACCTTTGTTAGCTTTACCCCTCCCCCTTGAGCTCAGTTTCTCTCATTGTTCTGCTGAGGTGAGGGCTGCCTCTGAAACATCTCTTTCTGCATTAGTCTCCTTCTGCCACCACAGGAAGGGCCCTATCCCCAACTTCTCTCACTACTGAAGCCCCACTTCTGGCTCCTCTGTTTCTCCCATGGGAGTATTCTATGGGTTTATTCAAGCGAGGAATGAGAGCCATTTTACCTTCCTATCATGGCTCCCAGAAGATCAAGAAGGCCAGTTTCAAATCTTTAGACTGTGGGTTGGAGGCCACCAGGCTAATTGCTCCTGCAGCCACAGGTTTTGCACAGGGATCTCCCATAACTCTGACAGACTCCTTTCCTGGGTTGAGAGGCCTGGGGCTCAATTGTGGCCATAGCAGGTACTTCCACTCTGAGCCTGTTACTGCTTCAGTGTTTTGCCTGCCCAGCACTCTCACAGACCTGTGTGCTGGCTGGATTCCTCTGCTGTTGCTGGTTGGTTTTGTCTGGCGCCATTCCACCTGCCCAGAACTCCTAACCCTCTCAGTCTACTAGTGCCTTCAAACTCTCTCAAATCTGCTCAAATTCACGTTTTTAGACATACCTAACATAATTTGTGAGAGAGCTCTAGTAATTCCTTCCTTTCACAGCACCATCTTGGCTCAGCCCATGACCGATATTTTAATATAGTTGCCTTCAATTGTTTGTTCTAAGAAAGTGTTAGATAGAGTCAATTGTGCTTTTCCTATAAAACTAAACTTTTTAAATAAAGCTAAACTTTAAAAAAAAAAACTAAACCTATTTAAAATCACTGATCAGTCTTTCAATAAAATCTTATATTGAGTTTTAATTGTGACTTGGAGGTGACCCTAGATTCTAGAAGTTAAGACCAACAGAGGGTAAAACAACTCATAATATTTTCTTCAATGTTGAACAAGTTTTGAATATATTTCCAGCAATTAACTGAATGAATATGCCTCTTCTCAAAGGATCATTTCAGTTAAATTCAAGGCAGCTACTCATCACAAAGTAATTGGTCATATGTTATTCAATTTCTTTATTTACATCTTTTAAAATACAGGCTATTAAGTAGTGAAAGAGGGTTTGAATTTGCATTGATGGAAAGAACACCTGCATAGATGAAATCATGAGTTCTTGAGATAACTCATCTGCCCCCTCTTCCCTTCCAATGGACTGCTTTTTCTTGCCACTTTTATGTGAGATAATTTACCCCATTCTATCTCTCCCTTTCTCCCTCTCTCAATATATTCCTCTCACATGCCTTAATTTAATTTAATTTTTTTAGATATCACCCTTTCACATTGTTTCAACAATCTGGTGGCAGCTTCTGTGGGGGTGTAAGATCCACCCACAGCCAGCACCCAGAAAGCTGCCAACAGCACAGGTTCTTTTGATCTGCTTAACTAAGGAAAGCAAGTTGAAGGGGTTGACAAGCTTACTTTAATTCAGCATATACATGCCATTCACTTAATTAAGGGGAAAAGACCAGCACACTGAACTTCAGAGCAAAATACAAACAAATTACAAACATCAACAGACAGACCCAATACAATTCATAGTTACCAACATCTAGGTTCAGCCTGGGAGGTCGAGCTCAGAACAAGGGCCCAGAGTCACATGCCACCACAGCTGCGCCAAAGAGCTCCAAAGAACAGATAGCCAACCCCTGGTCTTTATATCTTTTTCAGCATCAGGGGTGAGTCACACATGCGACTCACCCACGTGACCTATAATCCTCACAAAGAGGCCGACTTAAATCCACGTGGTCTAAAAGCCTCTGCTCTCCTAGACATGTAAACTAGGCCCTCCCTGGAGTTAGCCCCACCTTGGGCCCCACCTTAGTTGCCAATTCACACCCACTAAGGTTTTACACCTAATAGGGGTTTGGGCCTGGGGCTTAGCACCTAGCAAGGCTCAATGAATTACTCAAAGGGAACGAAAGTCAAACTATTCAAGGGCACTTGTTGAACTAAGTGCTAAGGAGCCCATTTTTGCTTAAGAACACACATATTCATCTCACCCTGTGCCCTGTGCCTATATGTATATTCCCTTAAACTACCCTAATACTGAGAAAGGTCTCATGAATTACACACATAATCTTTCCATGGAGGAATGTAAACAAAACGTTCAACTTTCGTAAGTCCCTTTTGATTTCTCTTTCTTGTTTACCTTTTCATGCTTCTCTTGATTCTTGTATTTGAAATTTTCTATACAGCTCTGGTCTTTTCACTGAGAAAGGTTGAAAGTCCTCTATTTTATTGAAAATCCATATTTTGCCTTGGAGCATGATACTCAGTTTTTCTGGGTAGGTGATTCTTGGTTATAATCCTAGCTCCATTGACCTCTGGAAAATCACATTCCAAGCCCTTCGATCCCTTAATGCAGAAGCTGCTGGATCTTGTGTTATCTTGATTGTCTTTCCACAATACTCAAATTGTTTCTTTCTGGCTCCTTGCAGTATTTTCTGAGCATTTGCCAACAATATTCCCAGGAGTTTTCTTTTTGGGATCTTTTTGAGGAGGCTATCTGTGGATTCTTTCAATATCTATTTTACCCTCTGGCTCTAGAATATCAAGGCAATTTTCCTTGATAATTTCTTGAAAGATGATGTCTGTGTTCTTTTCTTGATCATGGCTTTCAGGTAGTCCAATAATTTTTGAATTATCTCTCCTATACCTATTTTTCAGGTCAATGTTTTTTCAATGAGATATTTCACCTTGTCTTCCATTTTTTCATACCTTTGGTTCTGTTTTATAATATCTTGATTTCTCATAAAGTCACTAGCTTCCACTTGCTCCAATCTAATTTTTAAGGTAGTATTTTCTTCATTGGTCTTTTGGACCTCATTTTCCATTTGGCTAATGCTGCTTTTCAAGGCATTCTTCTCCTCATTGGCTTTTTGGAGCTCTTTTGCCATTTGGGTTAGTTTATTTTATTAAGGCGTTATTTTCTTCAGTATTTTTAGGGTTTCCTTTAGCAGGTCATTGACTTATTTTTCATAATTTTCTTGAATCACTCTCATTTATCTTTCCATTTTTTTCCTCTGCTTCTCTTACTTGCTTTTCCAAATCCTTTTTGAGCCCTTCCATGGCCTGAGACCAATTCATATTTTTCTTGGAAGCTTTTGATGTATGCTGTTTGACTTTGTTGACTTCCTTGGTATGTATGTTTGCATCTTCTTTGTCACCAAAGATAGATTCTAAAGTCTGAGTGTGAATCTAAGTCCATTTTCACTGCCTGTTCATGTTCCCAGCCAACTACTTGACCCTTGAGCTTTCTGTCATTGTATGACTGCTTGTAGAGTAGAGAGCACTTTGTCCCAAGCTTGAGGAGCTGAGCTGCCGTTTTCAGAACAACTTCTACACAGCAAGCTCTGCCATTCCAGTGTTCTTCCTCCCCCAAGAACCACTAACCAGGATAGCCACCCGGATCCAAGCTGGCCTGGCACTCCGGGTCTGATCCCCCACTTAATTCCTCCCACTGGGTGGGCCTGGCACCTTAGGAAACCACAGCTGGATCTCTGGGAGCAGCCCCAGAGCTGCACCACTTCCAAGCCCCTGGGCCTGTGGCCAACCATGCACTCCTTTCACTCCAATGCAGCAAATCCAGCAGTTTTTTTTTTTTTTTCCCACTAACCTGTTCTGTTGTCTTTGTCATATGTAGGTTGAGAAGTCTGGTAACTGCCATAGCTCAATGATTCAGGGCCCTACTGCCTGTCCTGCCTGGCTCCTGGTCTGGTTTATCCTGGTGTGGCCTGCCCCAGGCTGTGTTCTGCTCTGCTCCCAGCTACATGCTATAGACCCTTACCTGCGACCATACTGGCTATCTTGAGCTGGAGCCCTGATTCCATCTGCTATTTTGTGGTTTCTGCAGCAATAAAATTTGTTCAGAGCCATTTTTTACAGGTGTTTGTTGGGACCTGGGGGAGAGCTTAAGCAAATCACTGCTTTCCAGCTCTGCCCCACCCCCACCCCCCAGTTATTTTAAATGTAATTTATCCTCCTTCCTCTCCCTGCTGGGCTTTGTTTTTCATGTTTGGAAATTCTGGTGATTTCCTGCAACTTTGCTAAGGTTGTGAATCATTTCAAGAAGTTTAATTATTGATTCTATGAGTATACCAAAATAGCATCTGCAAAGAGTGATAGTTCTGTCTCCTCATTGCCTATTCTAATTCTTTCAGTTTCTTTTTCTTCACTTATTGCTAAAGCTAACATGTCTAGTATAATATTGAATAAAAATTGTCTTAATGGGCATCATTATTTCACTTATGATCTCATTGGGAATGGTTCTAACTTGTCCCCATGAAATATGATGCTTTTTGTTTTAGATAGATATTACTTTTCATTTACAGGAAAACTTCACTTATTCTTAAGCTCTCTCTTGTTTTTAATATGATTGGATGCTATATTTTGTTAGCACCTTTTCCCGCATCTCTTGAGATAGTCATATGCTTTCTGTTGGTTTTGTTATGGAGTTTGTGAAATATGCTGATGGTTTTCCTAATATTGATCCAGCTCTGCATTCCTGGTACAAATCTCACATGATCATAGTGTATTATGCTCATGATATGTTACCGTAATATCTTTGCAATTTTTTTTTTTATTTCAAATTTTGACATCAACGTCCACTAGGCAAATTGGTCTATAGCTTTCTTTCTTGTTTTGGCTCTTCCTGGTCTAGGTATCATCACCATATTTCTGTCACAAATGGAATTTGGTAGGACTCCTTCTTCTTCTCTTATTCCAGAAGTTTTTATAGTATTAGAGTTAATTTGCTTAAATGTTTGGTAGAATTCACTAATAAATTCACCTTGCTGTGGAGGTATTTTCTTAGGGAATTCATTCACAGGTTGTTCGTTTTTTCCTAAAATGGGGTTGTGTACTTTATTTCCTCTTCTGTTAATTTGAGCAACTTATTTTTTTCATAAATATTCATCCATTTCACTTAGATTTTCAGATTTATTGGCATATATTTGGAGAAAGTAGCTCCTAATTGCTTCATTGTCTATGTTAACTTTTAGCAAGATGTAGTTTCCTTCCTTATCCCTTTTAATTATATAGATTTTTGCTTTTATTTTATCTGAGATCAATATTACTACCCCTATTTTGTTGTTTGTTTGTTTTACTTCACTTGAAGCATAATATATTCTGCTCCAGCTCATTATCTTTACTCTGTGTGTATCTCTCTGCTTCAATTTTTTTTTCTTGTTAACTAATTTTAGGATTCTGCTTTTTATCCGCTCTGCTATTCACTTTCTTTTTATGCATGAGTTCATGTCTTTCACATTTATGGTTATGATTAGTAACTCTGTATTTCCCTACATCCCATTGTCCCCGACTTACATTTTTTCCATCTGCTTTCTCGATTCCTCTCTTAAATGGAATTTTGCTTCTAACCACCACCTCCCTCAATCTGCCCTCCCTTCTCTCAGCTCTAATTTTTTTCTTTCCTCTTTCTCTTCCTACTTCCCTATAGGGTAAAATAATTTTCTATATCCAACTGAGTGTGTGTTTTATTCTCTCTTTGAGCCAAATCTGATAAGAGTAAGGTTCAAACAATTCTCTCCCTCTGCTTTCTTTCCTTCTGCTATAGTAGGTCCTTTGAGCTTCTTCATATAATATAATTTACCTTATTCTGCCTCCCCTCTCCTTCTTTCCCAGTAAATTACCTTTATTTTTCCCTTATTTTTCATATCACCACATCAGAGTCAAATTATTCCCACACCCTGTGCCTATATATATATATATATATATATATATATATATATATATACTCCTTCTAACTGCCCTAATAGCAATATGGTTCTCAAGAGTTATAAATATCATCAACCCATCTAGATGTATAAAACAGCTTAATTTGATTGAATAACCTATTTATTTTCTTTCCTGTTTACCTTTTTATGCTTCTCTTGTGTCTTGTATTTGAAGATTAAATTTTTTGTTCAGCTCTGACCTTAATATCTGAAAAGTTTAAACATCATCTATTTCATCAAATGTCCAACTTTTCCCATGAAATATTATGCTCTATTTTGGTAGGTAGTTAATTCTTAGTTGTATTCCCAGCTCCTTTGCTTTTCAGAATATCATATTCCAAGCCCTCAGATACCTTAATGTAGAAAGTAAGTCCTGTGTAACTCTAACTGTGGCTCCTTGCTATTTGAATTGTTTCTTTCTGGCTGCTTGCAGTAATTTCTCCTTAACCTGATAAATCTAGAATTTTAATACAATATTCCTGAGTTTTCATTTTTAGATCTTTTTCAAGAGGTGCTGAATGTAGTCTTTCAATGATTATTTTACTCTCTGGTTCTAGGACATCAGGAGACTTTTCCTTAACAATTTCTTGAAAGATGATGTCCAGGCTCTTTTTTTATCATGTCTTTCAGGTCATTGAAATAATTCTTCAATTACCTCTCCTGGATCTATTTTCCAGTTCAGTTGTTTTTCCAATAGGTATTTTGCATTTTCTTCTATTTTTCATTCTTTTGATTTTGTTTGACTGATTCTTGATATCTCATAAAGCCCTTAGCTTCCACTTTCCCACTTCTAATTTTTGAGGAATTATTTTCTTCAGTTAGCTTTTGTACCTCCTTTCCCATTTGGCTAATTTGACTTTTAAAGGAGTTGTTTTCTTTAGCATTTTTTTCTCATTTGGCCAATTCTAATTTTATGGAATTGTTTTCTTCAGTCATTTTTTGTGCTTCCTTTTCCAAGCTGTTGACTTTATTGTCATAATTCTCCTGCATAACTCTCATTTATTTTCCCAATTTCTCTTCTACCTCTCTTACTTGATTTTTAAAATCCTTTCTGAGCTCTTCCAAGGGGGACTTTTATACTTGATACCACTTCATATTCCCTTTGAAGCTTCCCATGTAAGGATTTTGACATTGTCCTCTTCTGAGTTTGTGTTTTGATCTTCTGTCACCATATTACCTCTCTATAGTCAGAGTTTTTTTTAGCTTTGGGGTTTTTTTTGCTCATTTTTTAAAGCTGAACTCAGCTCCTAGGCCACAGGGTCTCTGTGCCAAGCTTCTTCTGTAGGGGTTAGGGGCCTGGTCACTGGATTTCCACATCAGGGCCTCAGGTGCTGATAGCTTGCCGAATGAGTTGTGGTGCTCCTGCCTAGTCACGCCTGTTGTTCTGAGGTTCCAAGTCTGGCAATTTGCCTTCCATGCTTGGGTTGGAGGCCTAATTGCTGAGCCACTGTGCCACCAGCTTGCTGAGACTGGAGGTTCTCAGTTGCTGTTCATCCTGTTGGCTTGTCCAGACACCATCTGTTCTAAGCTGCTCTCTTCCTTTTTACCCAAGTGAGCAGAACTTTCCTGAAGTCCTAAGTTATTGTAAGCTAGAAAATTGTTTTACTTCACACTTTTGTGAATATATATCAATTCAGATTATGTTTAGAGGCTTAGTTTAATGTTGTTTCTTAGGGAAATTGGAAAACTTTCTGGTAACTTCCTGGCTTTTCTCTGCCATTTTGGCTCTGCCTCCCTCTCTTGCAGTATTTTTTCCTTGCCTTATGGTTCTTTGGCTATAATGTTTCTTGCAGTCTTATTTTAATATCTCTTTCTTGAGATGGTCAGTGGATTCTTTCAATGCTTGTTTTGCTTTCTGTTTTTTTTTTTTTATATCAGGGCAGTTCTCCTTGATAATTTCTTTAAAGATGAAAGTTATGACCTTCAGGTAGTCCAATGATTCTGACATTGTCTCTCCCAAATCAATTTTCCACCTTGGGTGTTTTTCCAAGGAGGTATTTTACATTTTCTATCTTTCGCATTCTTTTGAATTTATTTGATTGATTCTTGATGTTTCTTATACTTATTAGCTTCACTTGCCCAGTTGTAACTTTTAAGGAGTTGTTTTCCTCACTTAACTTTTACACTTACGTTTCCATTTATATTGATAGTTAAGGTGGGACATTTTCGCTGTTTTAGAATGCTAAATTAATTAAGTGTTTTTGATTGAATCTAACTAGGTGCTAAACCCCAGGCCCAAACCCCTAATTACTAGGTCCTAAGCTGATGTGGGTGTGAAGCCCTCAGGGCCCTAAGGGGAGTTGCTAAGACCAGAGCCAATAGTATGCGCCTAAGTTCTGTTCACTCAGGTGACATTTGATGATGTCTAAAGACTGTCTGAAAAGAGAGAACAGAGACATTTGCTTGGGGCTCTGAGCCACAGGAAGAGTAGCGGTGACTCTAGACCATCTGTTGTTAAGAGCTCCCTAACTTGTCAACCCAGATGTTGATGGTTTCTTGGTAACTATGAATTGTGATCTGGTCTGTTTATATTGTGTATGTTTGTAACTTGTTTGTATTTCCTCTGAAGTTCAGGTTGCTGGCTTTTCCTCCTGAACTAAGTGAGTTCATATGTATGTTAGATTTAAGTAAGATAGTTAACCCCTTAACATTGCTTTCCTTAGTAAAGCAGATCAAAAGATTCTGTGCTGGCAGCATTCTTGTTGTTGGGCTTGTGTTGGTCTGTTACCCCCACAACAGCTGCTAGCAGAACTGTTGCAACACCATTTGCACAATTGTACTTTTTAAGGAGCTGTTTTTTTCCCCGCTGGATTTTTGTATCTCCTTTTACATTTGGCCAATTCAACTTTTTAAGCAGTTTTATCATTGTTTTTCTTCTTGTTTGTTTCCTAAGCTGTTGACTCTTCTCACAATTCTCTTGCTTCTCTCTCATTTCCTTTCCTGATTTTTCTTTTACTTCTCTTATATGATTTTAAGCTCCTCTTTGGGCCCTTCCATGAGTTATTTCTGGGCTTAAGACCCCTTCCTGTTTTTCCTTGGGGTTTTTCCCATAGGTCTTTTGACACCGATATACTCTTCTCAGTTTGTACATTGATTGTTCCTGTTGTCATAATAACTTTTGTATGGTCAGATTCTTTGTTGTTGTTTTTTCCCCTCTTTTTTGGCCTTTTCCTTTCTTTTAAACCTGAACTCTGCTCCTGAAGTAGAATGGCCACTGTCTCAGGCTTCCTTTGCCAGTGGCTGCAAGCCATGTCCTTTTACCTGGTGCTGCATTGATGTTTCCCTGAAGCCCATGGGGGACCCTTGTGTCTGGTGCTGTCTTCAGGGAGTGGAGTGCATGTGGCTAGAACAGCTGGAGGCAGCAGGGGTCTGCCAGCTTTCTTGATACTGATCCCAGGTGCTAGTGCTGGTGTCTGGTGTGTGGTGAGACCTGTGGTATATTTACTCATTTCTCCTGGGATACAGGGAAACACATGGCTATCTGGCCATTGGAGGTTCTCTTTTTGCCCTGGGCTACACTGAAGCTCCTGGTGTTTCTCAGAGTTTGAGTCTTCTGGTTCCATTGGCTGTTCTGAGGCACATGGCAGGGACCTGGTGTTGGCATTTGAATAGTCCATCAAACTTGAACTCAGGATCTCCCACTGGTTTGCTGAGGTGTGGTTCGCTGCTGGCTTACTTGAATGCTTCTTGTCCTGATCTGCATTCCCCTTTTGCCTGAGTGAGATAAACCTTTTTTGGTGATCTTCCAACTTTCTTAGTCTAAGAGATTCTTTCATCCCATCTTTTTGCTGCTTCTGCTGTTTCAGGCTTTGTTTTGGGGTGTTATTTTATGGTTGTTTGAGGTGAATATGGGAGAGTTACAGTGACTTACTACTTACATTGAGATCTTGCCTTTGATTTTGGATGAAAAAAACCACCCTTCATAACCTTTGATTTTTTTTTTCTTTTAGGAGATATTTTGAAAAATGATCTTAAATTATCCTTTCTCTCTGTCTCTGTCTCTCTCTGTCTCTCTCTCTCTCTCTGTCTCTCTCTCTCATCTCTCTCTCTCTCTCTCTTTCTCTCTCTCTCTCTCTCTCTCTCTCTCTCTCTCTCTCTCTCTCTCTCTCTTTCTCTCTCCCCCCCCCCCTTTCTCCTTAAAATCTCAATGGCTTTGGTCAAGTTCAGTCATATTTTCCAACTTTATCTTTTTAAGTTGTTATCCTTTCACACCAGACACCCCAGTGATGTATAATCTAAATGCAGTATCCCTACCATCATTGCTGATGAGAGCAGAGAGCTATAAATATTCTAGTAGATTTGTGCCACTTCACATACATTTATTACCTTCCTTTCATTTCTGTCCACAAATATTCTCAGAATAATTTGGTTTAGTCTTTTATTGCTAAAAATAACCCTCCATATGCATAATGGTACTTGATCATTATAACAATACTTTGAAGTAGCCAGTAAAAGTGTTATTAACATTTTACACATGAGAAAATGGGGGTGCAGAGAGTTTAAATGATTTCCAAAAATCACACTGCTATCAAGTAGAAAAGTCAGAATTCACATTCAGTTCTTTTAAACTAAGTCCAATGCTGTTTTTATTTTTTCCTTTGAAAACAAAACAAAATGTCTTGAAAGGAGAGAAGTGTGTTTTTTTAGAATGTCAGTTCCAAGTTAAATGAGGGTCAGAAATAGGTTAGATAGAGTACATGAAAATGAGTAATCATAATCAGTAAAAGTAATCCTTTAAAATTTAAATAGAACATGTATATGCTGAAACATGGATTTAGATTAATAGATTAATCATCAAGTTTATTTAAAATCAGAGTTTCAAATCCTGTCAATGTCAATTAAGCTCTTCATCTTTTTGAAGGAAATAAATGGATGTTAGATAGTTTACTGTGCAGTTTTAGGGGGAAAATTAAAGTTTTATATAGCTCTGCATATCCTGCATAACTTTAAGACACTGTAGAGAGTTTGCCCTCATACCCTTGGTCAAATTTCTGGAACTTAGCAAAAAGCCAATGACTCCTGAGATTTTGTTTTATCCCTCAAGACTATTAGCTACCCTATAAAAGTCAAATTAATTTATTTTTATTTTTATACACACTCTCCAGGGTGAATTTTACAGCCTTTAAAGACAACCTGTTGGAAAAGAAATGTAGCTGTAGTTAAAGGTTTGGAGGGGGAGAAACAACCTCTAACAGCTTCATTTCTGTTATCGTTCCCATCACCTACCTGGTCTTCTTCCTCTAAACAGTGTGATTTGTTTAAAAGGAGAAAGCAGAGAAGACATATCCAACTTTCCACCTTTGCAAAAGTACCCAGATTATTGGTATGGTATATGGCTTATTTTTGTAGATTTTTCCACTGTATTGATGAGCTTTGCTGTTTTTTTTTTCTCTTCTCATCTACCCTCACCACCCCTCCCCCCAAATAAAAACTATTTGTTTCATGAAATGGCTCTCCAGGAGAGGCTGAGGGAAGAATACTGGGAAAAATTCAAATGATGGAAAACACAAAATATATTAATAAAATTATATTTACAAAAGAAAAAGTAAACAAAAGGAGAAAGCAACCTATCAAAATATAAGAATAAAACTACTATAACTGAGGTTTATTTTAATATGCATATATTTGAACCAAATCTATGGTGCAGTAGTCATCATATGAAGAAGAAAGGGATTGGAAAGCTATTACCTTGATGTGTTTTATATTTCATAGCATTATTCTTCTGGTAAAGACATAAAATAGGTAGTAGGTAGATGACTGACCTCAGAGACACAGTGACCTATGCTAAATTCCACCTCTGACAAGAGAATGCCATGTGATTTCCCTTGTCACTTATTTGTAAAGGATATTTTGCCCTCCTTAGTATCTCTGAACGGCTCACTCTTTGCCTTAGGTACCTGTCATTTAAATCCTATAATATAATCAAGTGGATATCACCTGATCAACTCCCCAGTAGAAATAAATTATCATAGATGAGAAAGTTGGCATATAGTTTTATAATTATTAATATTCTATTGCTTGAATTTTTGCTATTACTAAGGACTGAAATTTAGTCCAAAAGTTTGATATCTTCTAGTCATAAAATACCTTCAGGATTCATTCCTCAGTGCCTGAAAAATTAAACAATTTTTTTAACACGGAATTCTTCAATGTATATTTGGTTTAGTCCATGTACTTTTCTCATCTTTGTTTTCTCCAGTGCAATTTCCATGATATACAAAAGCATTAGAAATGTACAATAATGTGCAAATGTAGTGGATTAATGACAAAAGCTGTTTTATAAGTAAAAATCTATATAAATAATTTCCATCTTTTTAAATCTATTCCTTTTTCTCCATTTCTATATTTAAATGCACCTATATTTCCTAAGCTGGGTTTTGTCTCTTGTCAAGCATTCTTTAAATGTCTTTTCATCTATTATTCCTCATTAATTTATGAGGTGATTTTGCTCATAGTATTCCATTTATTTTTATATTATATATTTACCTGTTGCTCTCATTTCCTGAAAGTTCTCTTGCAACAAAGTAAAACAGTTAAGTAAAACTAATAATACGACTTCATATTAATGTGCAAGTGACATTTCATACCTATAGTGAATGACCTTACATCCTCGCTATTAAAAAAATAAATAAAGCAGAAATTGTCTGTCCCTCCAACAACCCATCTTATTGAGAAGAAAAAAAAATATTGTAATACATATGCACAGTCAAGGAAAACAAATATTCTCAGTGGTTGGAAACAAAAAAAGTATATATCATGTACACTGTCTGGTGTGGACAGTAGAGTTCATTATTAATCCTCTGAAATTATGAACACAGTAGTCATCATGTTGATTATAATTTTTGTGGCTTTCCAAATGATAATTTTAGTGCTCTTGCCATATGATGATTATGCTGGTTCCATTCATTTTATTTTCATCAATTTGTAAAAATCATTAAAATATTTATTGTATGATACTGATGTTATAACATAAATTGTTTTCTTAGTTGCTTCACTGGGCACTAGTTTTTACAATTCTTTCCTCATTTCTTTGAAATCTTCTGTTTTCATTTCTTATAGCAACACAATAATATTCCATCATGTTGCTATACTACAACTTATTCAGCCGTTTTTTTTTCAATTGCTGACCATCCTCTTAGTTTCTAGTTGATTTTTTTTTGGTCTTCATTTTCTTTTTTCCTCACCATATGAAGGTTGCTCTAAGAATTTTTGTACAAGAATTTTTTCCCTTTTCTTTTATGTCTTCTAAGAATAGGCCTAGCATTGGCATAACTAAGCCAAAGGCTACATACTATTTTTTTTTAATATATTTTTTCCAGAATGGTTGTAACTAGTTCCAGGAACACTTGCAATGATATCCCTGGTTTCCTATAGCCACACCAAGAATCATTGTTTTTCTTTTATTTTTTTGTCACATTGGCCACTCTGATGGGTATAAGGTTAATCTGAGAATTAGTTTAATTTACAGTGAGTAAGGACATTTTTTTATATTCCTGTGACTAGCCTAAATTTCTTCCTTTGTCAATTATCTATGCAAATTGAATATCTTTGGACCATTTGTCAATTGGGGAATTGTACCTTTCTTACGAATTTGAATTGGTTAATTATATCTCCTGCAAATAAGACTTTTATCAGAGAAAAAAGAATAAATTGGTCAGATTGGAATTCATTTATTTATGTATGATATCGGTTTTTCATTGTTATTCTTTATTCCATTTTTGTATTAATGGTGATCTTTGATGCAATGCATCAGTGGCACACAACTGATTGAAGAATGAATTCTTTATCAGTAACAACTAGTGTTTTCTGTTAAAAATATCATATTTTAGGTTATTTAGAGCCCATTACGTCCAGTTCCTCCCTATTTTTATATTTTGTTGAGAAAATATTCATAATGTATAGTTATATATGTTCTGTGTTTTATACATATCTTTGGCTTAAGACACCAAGGATGATCGATTTAGAAGTAAGAAAAACTAATTCCAAATCCAGTTTCAGATACTTACTTGCTCTGTGACCACTGGCAAATCACTTAATCTCTGTCTGCCACAGTTTCCTCAATTCTTAAATGGTGGTAAAATACTACCTGCTTCCTAGATTTGTTATACAGATCAAATGAAATACATAATATTTGTAAAGCTGTTAATATAAACCCTGACCAATAGGCACTTAAGAAACATTTCTGTGCTTTCTGTTTACTAGTGAACAATATTTTGTAACTTTTTTTTTTACTTTCCTGACTCATTCACAATTTTACTTGGAAGTCACCAAGTACAAAATTTATGTTGATTTAATCTAGTACATAATTTAGAATTCTTCAGCCAAGGAAACCACCCACTTTCACAGCTGCAAAACTGTTATCCCTAAAACACAACTGCACATTGCACTACCCTACTGAACATTTTCAATGGCTCTCCTTTGCATCTAGGTTATTTTTTTAAATCATAGTATGACATTACAGCTTATCACAATAAGGTTTTCATCTGCCTTTCAATTATGATTTCCTATTATTCCTGTATATGCACCCTCTTTTCACATAAAAATGACTTTCTAGGTTTTTCCCAAGTAAGACCCTACATCTCTCGACTTGGTGCACAGTCCAGAATATGCTCCATTATCTTCTCTGCCTTGTAGAATCCTTTAATTCAAGGGTGTCAAATCAAGGCATTTCCTAACCACCACCAAAAATTTGTTACTGTTGAAGTTATTCTGGTTCTATTTACTTCAATTAAAATTATTAATTTATTTTGTTTTGTTTCATACATACTTTTGTTTTAATAGTTTATAGTATTTATTAGCTTAGAAGGAGCTAAGCTCCTCAAAAGCAGGAACTGTTCTTGTAACCTTAGAGCATAACATGGGATTTTCCATATAACAATCACCCAATTAATGATTATAAAATGCATTTTAATTAAAACTAAGAGTTAGAAGTTACCTTAGAGGCCTTCTATTTTAATCCAGATTGTAGCAGAATCCCTTCTACAATAAAATGAGTCATTGTTCATCTGACTTTTACTTATATATCTTGAGGTAAAGGTTACTTGCTATCTCCAATGGCAATCTATTCCTCTTTTGAACAATTTTAAATGTTAAGATATTTTCTCTTCTAAATCAATAATTCAATGACTTTGTGATCTCATCAACATAGTATTCCCTCTACCAGTGCAGATAAGGAGACATTTGTTTTCTTATATGGTAAAATTCTTTCTCAGAATAGTTAACTTTCGCTAATTCTAATCCTGGTGACCCACAAAAACATATCTAATCAAGTAGTCAAATAGCAAGACTTCAATTTTTTGGAAAGTTACCATGCCTCTTTTAAATCTGCATTTCCCCAATCTCAATCTTCCCAAGACTTTTTAAACAATTCTCTGGAATATTTTCTGACCACTCCCCAGTTATATTCTGCATACACTTCCTAAAATGTGTTTTCCAGAAATCAACACAACACTATAAACATAGCATAAAAATGAAATAAAACAGTAGAAAAATATACTCTCATATTATGAGCACTCAGCTTATTCTAAATGCTCATATTTGCATGGATTGAAAAGTGGGAAAATATGTTATATAAATTGATCAAAAAGAAGCACTTATAAAAAAAGAAGTACATCCTATGTGAAAGAATCAATACTAAGGGCTGGTGATATCAATACAAAAATGTAATAATCACAGCCCTCAAGAAGCTTACATTCTTTTGGTAGAGACAATGTGTTTTCATATAAATATGTAAAATAAAAATGAATTATTGGGGAGGGGAAATCAGGAAAGGCCTTACATAGAAGGTTGCATTTCAGCTGAGATATGAAGGATTCTCTTAAATACAAACTTGGAACTCTATAAGATAGAAGTGAGAAGGGATTTTTTTTACAATAGTTTGTCAGTACTTCATTTTGTTTTTCCTTTTCAGTTGCACTTTTATTTTTTAGTGGGATTAATCCTATTTTATTGTGCACCAGAACTATCATAGAAATGCTTGACATCCTTATACTTGACTGCATTATCTCTAACATTATATGAAATGGATGTAGTCCTTCAGAGCTACAACTTTTTTGTACTTTCCTTGAATAATCCATTCTTCAAAAATAAAGACTAAAAACAAAATAAAGGAGAGCAATGAGACAGGTGTATGTGTGAGGTATAAAAATTTCTCAAAGAACTAACTAAAGGTGGAGAAAACAACTCAATTCCCTTTGACCTTGTCAAGGTTAGACTTTTTGATTAGCTGTTATCAATAGAGCTATACACACATGACATTTGCTTTCACAAAACTAAACCAAAGCAAAATTATTACCTGTCCCATATAATTTTCAGATTAAATTTGTATCTTTGAAGAGATTGCATATTGGCTCTTCCTTTACGTCTCATTTCCCCACCAAATGAGAATAGTTTCTCTTCTTGCTACATGACATACCTTCACCCAACTTCATTTATGTCCACACTACCATTTTCTGTAATGATCTCAATCTCTTCATTGCTGCCTTTTGGAATCTGTCTCCTCCTATAAGATGGCTTGGCTGATTCCCCCTCCACTCTCCAGATTTTCTTCTTTCTTTTCTCTGCAAATGCTTTTTGTACTTATTTTACATGTGTTTTCTTAACCTATCTTTACCTACATTTTTGTCATTTCTTACTTATGGCAGTATTCAGTAGAATGCAAGCTGCTTTCTTTATTTTTTTTTTATCTTCAACTGCTAGTACAATGCTGAGAGTAGAGAAGGCACTTACTCAATGCTAAGCAAATTCAATTCCTTAAAGCTGAAATGAATTACAATAAACAAAACTTAGTTAAATGCATTTTTCACACTTTAAATTCTAGTATCCCATCCATATATCCTTTATTCTTTCCATTCCATTTGTCTCTACATCATGTACCTAGCTCCTTCCCATAATACACATTTAAGTATACTTCTGCAAAAGTTTTACATTTTAGTATTACATTCTTTTTATCTGGGTAAAAACAAAACATAAACAACATTGTCTACAATACTTTTTCAAACTCCTTCCTTAATAAATGATTTCCTAAAAATGACCACTATATTCTTTTATTTACTTATTTTTTTTAATTTTTAGTTTACAACACTCAGTTCCACTAGTTTTTGACTTCCAGATTTTCTCCCCTTCCCTGTCCTTCCCTGTCCCCCACAAGACTGCATGTAAGCCAATATAGGTTCTACATGTCTCTTCTCATTCAACTAATTTACACAATAGTCAAGTTGTAAAGAAGAATTATAACCAATGGAAGGAATCATGAGAAAGAAAGAAAAAAATGAAAGAGGAAAAAAGAGAGAGAGAGATAAAATAGTTTGCCTTAATCTGCTTTCAGACTCCATAATTCGTTCTCTGAATGTGGATAGCTTTTTTCCATCATGAGTCTTTCGGAGGTATTTTTAAACCTTGTATTGCTGAGAAGAGCCAAGTCTTTCAAAGTTAGACATCACAGATACCGTGTGTCTGTAATCATGTATAATGTTCTCCTGATTCTGCTCCCCTCTCTCAGCATCAGATCACATAAATCTTTCAGGGTTATTATGAAGTCTTTCTACTCTTTCTTATAGCACAATAGTATTCCATTACATTCATATACCACAACTTGTTTAGCCATTCCCCAATTAATGGGCATCCCTTTGTTTTCAAAATCTTTGCCACCACAAAAAGAGGTGCTATAAATGTTTGTGTACATGTGGGTCCTTTTCACATTTGTATGATCTCCTTGGGATACAACCCTAGAAGAGGTATTGCTGGGTCAAAGTGTAGGCACTTTTTATAGCCCTTTGGGCACAGTTTCAAATTGTTCTCATGAGTGGCTGGATCAGTTCACAACTCTACCAACAATGTAACAGTGTTCTAATTTTCCCATATACTTTCCAGGATTTATGATTTTCCTGTTTTGCCATATCAGCCAATATGACAGGAGAGATGTGGGACCTAAGAGTTGTTTTGATTTGCATTTCTCTAATCAATAGTGATTTAATGGATTTTTCCTTATGACTAAAGATATCTTTAATTTCTTCCTCTGAAAACTGACTATTCATATGCTTTTATCATTTGGGGACCATTTATCAATTGGGGAATGACTTATATTCTTATAAATTTGACTCAGTTCCCTGTAGATTTTAGAGATGAGGAGTTTATTAGAGACACTGGCTATAAAAATTATTTCCCAATTTTCTGCTTCCCTCCTAATCTTGGTTGCATTGCCTTTGTTTTTACAATAACTTTTCAATTTTACATAATAAAAATAATCCATTTTGCATTTGTAATGCTCTCTGTCTCTTGTTTGGTCATAAATTCTTCCCTTCTCCATAAATCTTACAGGTTAACTATTCCTTGTTTTCCCAAATTGCTTATAATATCAGCCTTTATACCTAAATCATGAACCCATATTGACTTTATTATGGTATACAGTGTAACATATTGGTCTATGTCCAGTTTCTGCCATACCATTTACTAGTTCTCCCAACAGTTTTTGTGAAATAGTGAATTCTTAACCCAAAAGCTGGATTTTTGATTTTTTCAAAGAGTAGATTGCTATGTCATTGACTACTGTCTCTTGCGTACCTAATCTATTCCACTGATCCATCACACTATTTCTTAGCCAGTACCAAGTAGTTTTGATGACTGCTGTTTTATAATACAGTTTAATATCTGGTATGGATAGGCCTCCTTCCCTAGCATTTCTTTTCATTATTTCCCTTGATATTCTGAACCTTTTCTTCTTCCAGATGAATTTTGTAATTATTTTATCAAGCTCTGTAAAATTATTTTCGGTAGTTTGATTGATATGGTACTGAATAAGTAAAAAAATTCAGGTAAAATTGTCATTTTTATTATATTAGCTCAGTCTAACCAGGAGTAACTGATATTTTCCATTTATGTAGATCTGACTTTATTTCTGTGAAAAGTGTTTTGCAATTGTGTTCATATAGGTCCTGGGTTTGTCTTGGCAGGTAGGTTCCCAAATATTTTATAGTGTCTATAGTAACTTTAATTGGAATTTCTCTTTCGATCTCTTGCTGTTGGGATTTGTTAGTAATATATAGGAATGCTAAGGATTTATGTGGGTTTATTTTATATCCTGCAACTTTTCTAAAGTTAGTTATTATTTCAAGTATTTTTTTACTTATTTCTCTAGTATTCTCTAATAAATCATCATATCATCTTCAAAGAGTGATAACTTAGTTTCTTCTTTGCGTATTCTAATTCTTCAATCTCTTTTTCTTCTCTTATTGCTAAAACTCACAATTCTAGTACCAAATTGAATAAGGGGGGTGATAATGAACATCCTTGTTTCACTCCCAATATTATTGGAAAAACACCTAGCTTATCCCGATTACATATAAGGCTTGTTGATGGTCTTAGGTAAATGGTACTTATGACTTTAAGGAAGACTCCATTTATTCTCATTATTTTTAGTGTTTTTAATAGGAATAGGTGTTGTATTTTATCAAAAGCTTGTTCTGCATCTATTGAGATAATCATATGGTTTCTGCTAGTTTTGTTGCTGATATGATGAATTATGCTGATAGTTTCCTAATACTGAACCAGCCTTTCACTCCTGGACTAAATCTTACATGGTCATAGTGTATTATTCTCATTATAATTTGCTGTAATCTTTTTGCTAATACTTTATTTAAAACTTTTCCATCAATATTTGTTAGGGAAATTGGTCTATAATTTTCTTTCTCTGTTTTGACTCTTCCTGGTTCAGATATTAGTGCCAAATTTGTGTCATAAGAAGAATTTGGTAGGACTCCTTCTTTGCATATTTTCCCAAATGGCCCATAAAGTATTGGAATTAACTGTTCTATAAATGTTTGATAGAATTCGCATGTAAATCCATCTGACCGTGTAGATTTTTTCCTAGAGAGGTCATTGATGGCTTGCTCAATTTATTTTTCTGAGATGAGGTATTTAGCTATTTTACTTCATCTTCTGTTAATCTGAGCAATTCATATTTTTGCAAATATTCATCCATTTAACTAAGATTATTGATTTATGGGCATAGAATTGGCAAAGTAATATTTAATTATCATTTTAATTTTATCTTCATTGTAGGTGAATTCACCATTTTCATTTTTTGAGACTGTGATATGGTTTTCTTCTTTCTTTTTTTAAATCAAATTGACCAAAGATATCAATTTTATTGTTTTTTTTTTCATAAAATCAGCTCTTAATTTTATTTATTAGTTCAGTAGTTTTCTCAATTTAAATTTTTATTAATCTCTCCTTTGGTTGTTAGCATTTCTAATTTGGTACTTAATTGGGGGTTTTCAATTTGTTCTTTTTCTAGCTTTTTCAGTTGCTTGTCCAATTCATTGATCTCCTTTTTCTCCATTTTTTTTTATGCAAGTGTTCAGAGATATAAAACTTCCCCTAAGAACTGCTGTTATTGCATCCAATAAGTTTTGGTATGTTGCCTTATTGTTGTCATTATCTTGAATGAAATTTTAGTTCTTTGACTCACTCATTCTTTAGGATTAGATTAATTAGTTTTCAATTAATTCTTCATCTGTCTTTCCATGTTCCTTTAATATAAATATATTTATTGCTTCATGATCCAAAAAGGATGCATTGACTATTTCTTCCTTTCTGCACTGGATCATGATGTTTTTATGCCCTAGTACATGGTCAATTTCTATATGTGCCATGTAGCCCTGAGAAAATGTATATTCCTTCCTAACTTCATTCACTTTTCTCCAGAAATCTATCATATCTACCTTTTCTAAAATTCTATTCACCTCTTTAACTTCTTTTTTTTTTTTGGTTTTGAAGTTAAATTCATCAAGGTCAGAGAGGGGGAGGTTAAGGTCCCCCAAAAGAACAGTTTTGCTGTGTATTTCTTCCTGTACCTCCCTTAACTTCTCCTCTAAGAATTTGGATGCTATACCTCTTGGTGCATATATGTTGAGTAATGATATTACTTCACTTTCTATGGTGCTTTTAGCAGGATATAGTTTCCTTTCTTATCTCTTTTAGTTAGATCTATCTTTGCTTTTGCTTTGTCTGACACTAGGATTGCTACTCCTACTTTTTTTTTTTCCCTCCTGCTGAAGCATAAAACATTCTACTCCAGCCTTTTATCTTTACCCTGTGTGCATCCCCCTGTTTCAAATGTGTTTATTGTAAACAACATATTGTAGGATTTGGGGCTTTAATCCATTCTGCCATCTGCCTCTGTTTTATGTGAGAGTTCAACCCATTCACATTCACAGTTATGATTACTATCTGTGTTTTTTCATATTTTTATTATGTAATATTTTTGCTTTTCAACATTGATTTCCACAAGATTTTAAGTCACAAATTTTCTCCCTGTTTCTACCCTATCCCCCACTCCAAGGTAGCATATATTCTGATTGACCCATTCCCTAGTCTGTCCTCCCTTATGTCACCCCACTCCCCCACATTCCCTTTACCCTTACTTTCTTGTAGGCCAAGATAGATTTTTATACTCCATTGCCTGTATATTGTATTTCCCAGTTGCATGCAAAAACAACTTGTTTTTTTGAGAATTTGCTTTTAGAACTTTGAGATCCAAACTCTCTCCCTTCTTCCCTCCCCACCCACCCTCCTTGAGAAGGCAAGCAATTCAACATAAGGCCACACATGTATCATTATGCAAAACACTTCCATAATAGTGATGTTGTAAAAGAATAACTGTATTTCTCTCCATCCAGGCCTGTCCCCCTTTATTCAATTTTCACCCTTGACCCTGTACCTTTTCAAAAGTGTTTGCTTTTGATTACCTCCTCCCTTGATCTCCCCTCCTTACTGTCATGCTCCCCTATCTAATCCCTTTCCCCCTACTTTCCTGTGAGGTAAGATACCCAGTTGAGTGTGTATGTTATTCCCTTCTTAAGTCAAATTTGACAAGACTAAGATTCACTCATTCCCTTTCACCTGCCGCCTCTTCCTTTCCAATAGACCTGCTTTTTCTTGCCACTTTTCTGTGAAATAGTTTGCCCCATTCTATCTCTCCCTTTCTCATTCTCCCAATATATTCTTCTCTCACACCTCAATTTTATTTTTTAGATATCATCCCTTCATATTCAACTCACCCTGGGCCCTCTGTCTATCTATCTACCTACCTACCTACCTACCTACCTACCTACCTATTTATTCCCTTCTAATACATTAATACTGAGAAAGGTCTCAGGAATTATAAATATTATCTTTCTATGTAGGAATGCAAACAAACCAGTCCAACTTTAGTAAGTCCCTTATGATTTCTCTTTCTTGTTTACCTTTTCATACTTCTTTTCATTCTTATATTTGAAAGTCAAATTTTGTATTCAGCTCTGGTCTTTTCATTGAGAAAGCTTGAAAGTCCTCCATTTTATTTAAAATCCATATTTTGCCTTGGAGTATTATACCTAGTTTTGCTGGGTAGGTGATTCCTGATTTTAAATTAGCTCCTTTGATGTCCAGAATATCATATTCCAAGCCCTTTGATCAGTTAATGTAGAAACTTCCAGATCTTGTTATATCCTAACTGTGTTTCCACAGTACTCAAAATGTTTCTTTCTGGCTGCTTGCAAATTTTCTCCTTGACCTGGGAACTCAGGAATTTGAAGACAACATTGCTAGGTTTTTTTTTGGATCTTTTTCAATTTCTATTTTACTGTTTGGTTCTAGAATATCATGGAAGTTTTCCTCAATAATTTCTTGAAAGATGAAGTCTAGGCCCTTTTTTATCATGGCTTTCAGGTAGTCCAATATTTTTTAAATTATCTCTCCTGGATCTATTTTCCAGATCAGTGGTTTTTCCAATGACATACTTCACATTGTCTTCCATTTATTTTTTCATTCTTTTGGCTCTGTTTTATAATATCTTGATTTCTCATAAAGTCAATAGATTCCACATGCTCCAATCTAATTTTTAAGGTAATATTTTCTTCAGTGGTTTTTTAGACCTCCTTTTCCATTTGGCTAATTCTGCCTTTCAAGGCATTCTTCTCCTCATTGGCTTTTTGGACCTCTTTTGCCATTTGATTTAGTCTGTTTTTAAGGTGTTATTTTCTTCAGCATTACTTTGGGTGTCCTTTAGCAAGTCATTGACTTGTTTTTCATGATTTCCTTGCATCATTCTCCTTTATCTTTCCATATTTTCTTCTGCTTCTCTTACTTGATTTTCCAAATCCTTTTTGAGCTCTTCCATTGGCTTGAGACCAATTCATATTTTTCTTGGAAGCTTTTGATGTAGGCTCTTTGACTTTGTTGACTTTTTCTGGCCATATGTTTTGATCTTCTTTGTCACTGAAAAAAAATTCTATAGTCTGAGTCCTTTTATGCTGCCTATTCATGTTCCTAGACAACTACTTGACCCTTGAGCTTTTTGTCAGGATTTGACTGCTTGTAGAGAGTCCTTTGTCCCAAGCTTTAGGGGCTTTGTGCTGTTGTTTTCAGAGCTACTTCCATTTCGCAGTCTCAACAAGCTCTGCCACACCAGCAATACTCTGCCCCTAAGAACTGCCAAACAGGACCATGACCCAGATTTAAGCAGGGCAAAGCCAGAGAACCCTGCCTCTGACCCAGCAAAATAATCCTTGCACTCCTGCTCTTATTTGCTACTTGATTCCTACCACTGTGTGTGCCAGGGATTCTGGAAGCAGCTCACTCTGGAGCTATGGAAGCAGTCACAAGAGCTTCCTGCTGCTGCCACAGCACCACCTGCACCACCACTGGGGCTGAGGCCAGACCACACACTTCCCTTACCCAGGTACAGTGGTTTTTCTACTAACCTGCTCCCTTGTCTTTGGTGTTTTTGAGTTCAGAAGTCTGGTAACTGCCACATCTCAGGGATTTCTGGCCCTAAGGCCTACTCTGCCCAACTCCCAGCCTGGTATGTCCTGGCGTGCCCCATGCTGGGCTATGCTCAGCTCCCAGTAAGTGGTGATAGACCCGTCTCAGTGACTATCCAGGCTATCTTGGGCTAGAGACTTGTTTCCCTCTGTTATTTCATGGGTTCTATAGCTCTAGAATTTGTTCAGAGCCATTTTTACAGCGGTTTGGAGGTATTCTGAGGAGAGCTTAAAGGATTCACTGTTTTCCAGCTCCCATCTTAGCTCTGCCTCCTCTGTGTCTTTCTTTCCATCCTGCTTCCCCCCTTTTATATGTTTTTATTTCTTTCTCCTCCCTTCCCCTTCAATATTCTCTCCCTTTCACTCCCCCTTTATCTTACTCTTTTCCCTTCCTACTTGTTCCCTGCCTTCTCAACACCCCCCACCACCTTTTCTTTCCCCTTTCCACTACTATTGCCTATAGGGCAAGTTTGATTTTTATACTTGACAGATTTAGTTCCTCCTTGAACCAAATCTGATGAGAGTAAAGCTCAAATACTGCTCTTCTCCCTCTCTTCTTTCCCTCTAGCTTGTGTTTTTATACCTCTTCATGTGATGTAATTTATCCTTTTCTACCTCCTCCTTACCTCTTCTCCCATTACAATCCCTTTTCATCCCTTAATTAGGTTTTTTTTATCATCACATCAGTTAATTTATACCCACACGCAAGGTCTATGTGTATCCTTTTTAGATGCTATAGTAACTATATGATTTTCATAATTAGAAAATATCACCCTCCCATATAGGGATGTAAACAGTTAGCCCTTGTTGAAGAACAAGGTTTTCTACACACACACACACACACACACACACACACACACACACACACACACATATATATATATATATATATATATATGTATATATATATATATATATATATTTGCAAACAGGAAGGAAAAATATATATTATATATATATATATAATATATATATTCCCTGTTTACTTTTTGATACCATTTTTGAGTCTTGTATTTGAAGATCAAATTTTCAATTGAGATTTGTGCTTTTCATCAGGAAGGTCTGTAATTCTCTAATTTTATTGGATATCCATCTCCTTGCCTGAAAGATTATGTTAAATTTTGCTGGATACTTGATGCTTGGTTGTCCAAGCTCCTTTGCTTTTCAGAATATCATATTCCAATCCCTCCAGTCTTTTAATGTGGAGCCTTCAAGGTCCTCTGTGATCCTAACTATAGTCCACAATATTTGATTTATTTCTTTCTGGCTGGTTGCAGTATTTTCTCCTTGGCCTGATAATTCTGGAATTTAGCTACAATATTCTTTGGAGTTTTCAATTTGGGATCACTTTCAGGGGGTGAACAGTGGATTCTTTCAATGACTATTTTACCCTCTGGTTCTAGCACCCTGTGGGCAATTTTCCTTGATGATTTCTTGGAAGATAATGTCCAGGCTCTTTTTTTCATGATGGCTGTCCAAGTAGACCAATAATTCTTGCATTATCACTCCTGGAACTATTTTCTAGTTCAGTTGTTTTTCCAATGAGATATTTTATGTTTTCTTCTATTCTTTAGATTTTGTTTGACTGATTCTTGATATCTCATAGAGTCATTATCTTCTACTTGTACAATTCTCATTTTTAATGAATTGTTTTCTTCCAATAGCTTCTGCATCTCTCCATTTGGCCTTTTTTTCCTTTTCAAGAATCATTTTCTCCTGTTAGATTCTGTTTTTTTTACCTTTCTAATTTGGCTCTTGAAATCATCTTTGAGCTCTTCCAGAAATGATTTTGGGGTTGAGACCAGATCAAATTTTCTTTTGAGGTATCATATGTGGGTATAGTGTCAATGCTCTCTTCTTCTGAATTCATCTTTCTATCTTCTCTGTCCCCATGATACAATTCAATGGTCTTTTTTTTTTTTTACTTTTCTAGCTTCCTTCTTCATGATAGTTGCCTTTTTCCTGACATTTTAAGTGGATCTGTGCTTCTGGGGCTCAGGGAGCTCTGTCACAAACTCTTTATGTTGCAAGCTAGGGGCCTGGTTACTAGCTCTGTGGGCTGTGGCCTCTGGTTTTGTCAGCTGGAATGTATATACTGCTGCAGCCCACCTGATGCTGAGCTCAAGCTGGCTGATGTGTGCCAAGGACTGCGGCCCAGTGAAGTCTTTCTAAGTTTCTCTAGAGTCACAGAGTGAGGTGTGCAGGAGGTATGGTCTGGCTGCTGGAAGTTTACTCTTCCCCTAGGGCTGCGCTATATAGCATATGTCTTTCAATTCCCCTCGCTATTTAAAGGCATGCCTCCAGTCCTGGTGATGGCACTTGCCCACTCCATCCTCCTGGGGCTGAGGAACTCCTGCTGGTTTTGCTGGGGTGGGGCTTTCTGGGATGCCTCCCTTCCTGTACTGATCTCCTTCCACTACTGCAGGAGGGACCTGTCTCCCTAGCTCCAAGCTAAAAGACTTTTGAACCACCACTTCTGGCTCCTCTATTCCAGTGTTTTTCGCTAGGACAGTATTCTCTGGGTTATTCAAGGTCAACAAGGGAGGGATAGTAAGAGCACTTATGTGGTCATCAAGGCTCAGGGAAGTTCAAGAAGGTGAATTTCAAACCTTTAGACTTTGGGCTGATAGCCCCAAGAGTAGTTGCTGCTGCTACCGTAGGCTCTGCCCTTCTGTCCTTCCTAGCTCCAACAGAATCCTGTCCTGTGCCAAGAGGCCCGGGGATCACCACCACAGCCAGAGGGCTGGGCCTGCTCCCATTCTGGTATGGTGCTCTGATATGGTCCAAGGTCATTCCATGATCTCAGTGTTCTCCTGGCCCTGTACAACAGATCCCTCTTTTTCTGGACTTTCCTGGCTTGGCAATCTGCCACAACGTCTCCTATTGGATTCTACCTCTCTCAAATCTGTTCAGATTCACTTCTCAAGAGATATCTGAAAGAATCAGAGAGAACTCAGACGTGTCCCTGTTTTCGGTCCACCAGCTTGGCTCTGCCCTCCTGATCACTACATTCTAAGAAGAAAAAGGGATCGGGTAGCCTAGGAGCAGAAATGAATAAGATTAACAGAAAATAATACTTCAACAAATCCTCCCAACATCACTTTCTGCTTTTTTGCCCACATTATCTAATCAACAATTTGAAGTTATGAATTGTTTTAAATTGACATCAGATTAAGATCTTTATCTTTCAACATAAATATTATAGAATTATATTTTATATGTTAAAAACATGCTAATTTGTTTTGAATATTTTTTTTGCTTTCTTTTTTGACTGACTTAGGTTTAATTCAACATCATGAAATTTCAGATTTGGAAGTCTTAATATTTGCATCACTTTTTGTTTAAATTTTACCTTCATATGAAAAATGAAAACAAAAATGGATTAAGTAATTCAATACCTTAAGTTAATTGTAAGAACAATGAGCTCTGAGATAGGAGATCTGGATTCCCAGGTCTGTCAATTAAATATCAGAGGCTTTGTGCCATTGTGGAAACATATGAAATTAGGCATATGACCTTTGGGAATCATTTTATTTTCATAGGATCAGTTTTCAATTCACCAAAATAAAAATATGGACTTAAATTATTTTTATAGTACTTCACAAACTTTATAATGCAGTGATTGTTTACCTTCCTAGGAGATTAAGGCAAATTTTTTAAAAAAATTTAAAATAGTGTTCATGTAATTAATGTCAATTTTATACCATTTTAATCTTAAAATTATTAATACAAATCTAAGGAACTTTATCTGGAAAATATTTTTTCAGTACCTTAGTAAGACTTACATTTGTGTGCAAATTTAAAAGAAGTAAAACTATGTTTAATTTAAAATATTTTTATTTATTTATTTATTTATTTTTGGTTTAAAACACATGGTTCTACATAGTTTTGAGTTCCAGATTTTCTCCCTTCCCTCCCCTCTCCCTCCCCAAGACAGCATGGAATCTCATATAACTACCATGTATAACTTCGCATTGAATTAATTTATACACTAGCCAAGTTGTGGAGAAGAATTATGACCAATGGAATGAATCATGAGAAAGAAGAAACAGAATGAAAAAAAAAAAAACCCAAAAACAAAAACAAAAGAGAAGAAGAAAGGTGAGCATGTATTGTGCCTCAGTCTGCATTCAAACTTCACAGTTCTTTCTCTGGGTGTAGATAGCATTCTCCATCGTGAGTCCCTTGGAGTTGTCCTTGCAGCTTGTGTTGCTGAGAAGAGCAAAGTCTGTCAGGGTTGGTCCTCACAGAATCCATATATCTGTGGTTGTGTACAATGTTCTTCTGGCTCTGCTCCGCTCACTCAGCATTATGTCGTGTATGTAGAGTTGCCACTAATTCAGCAGAATCAAGTCAGCTTGACAAAGGACAGAATGATAATTGGCAGCTAGCTGACACAGTGAATAGAGCACTGTGTCTGGAGTCAGGAATCCCTGTGCTCCAGTCAAGCCTCACATATTTATTATGTGACTGGGAAAGTCACTTAACCCCTATCTGCTGCACTATCCTCAACTGTAATATGGAGTTGATAAAAACATCTAACTCACAGGGTTTTTTGTGAGGTTCAAACATTTTTAAAGTCTAAGCACTTGATGCATAATATATTCTTAAAAACTGTTTATTCTTTCCCTCCCCTGTAATTCTACCTCACAGCACAAACTCTTCCTGCACCCCATATATTCACACTAGGAACAAGTGGCTTGCTAAGAGCATGCTGAGGGACTGGATATTGCAGAGACCACAACATGAGGCCCTATATTTGTCATTTATTGTGGGACTATAGTGTGAGTGGTGAACTTACCATTAATATATTCTAGCAGTTATCTGCATGGATTCTGCAGTTAAGCCTGTTTCCATCATTGGGAGTAAGTGCATGATGTCTATTGGATTATATCCCAATCCTATGTTAACATGTCTTCAAATGGCCATACACCAACAGAAGTTGCCATATTCTAACTTATGGTTTATTCCTTCTGCATGGGAAAGATATCACTGTTGTTAAGTTGGGACTTCCAACTTGAAGGATTTCCAGCTATCTGACTCTAGAAGAAAGAATCATTTAATTGATCAATCAATCCTGGAAATTATTTATTAAGTTACTACTGCTATCATATATTATATTAAGTTCTGGGAATAAATACAAAAGTGTTATGACACTTGCTCTCAGGGAAGCTTCTGATTCCTCTCCTTGTTACTGACAATGAGGAATCCGGCAGTATGAATAGAAGACAGTTTGTATTACTTTCCCCCTTCTACAACTGGGGCTCCAGCTCAAACAGGTAAGATCTATTTGTTTGGAATAAGGTACAAGCCAAAATACATTGTTGAGACATGAATAATAAATCTTCTCTTTCCAAGGTAATTCATTAGTAATACATGCAGTGGGTAAAATGTAGTCTTGCCCTTTCTTTTTATGGCTGGCTTCCCATTTATGTTTCGAAATGAGATTTAATGAACATTGTTTTTGTTTGTTCTTTGTTCTCTAAGAGGACAATGACATCAGGTAGGTGATGCCATAGCATGCAAATGATTTTGATTTAAGTGAGGTAGAGCTGTGCAAAGTGACTAGCCTCACTTTCTCCTCCAAAACTATGGGTCCAGCACAAAGATACAGATCAGAATAACTGCAGATGGCCCCAAATGCAGAGGAAGACCTTGGCCTTTTTAAGTTAACATCTTTTACAAGTCTGTTTAACTGAGGCAACATCCATTCAGTGATTATGGTTAGGTAAGAAATGAGGCAGAGAATGGTCTCTTTTACACAGTCAAAACTTCAGTCTTGGAGAGTTAGAATTTCAGAGTTTCTGGCCAAAAGAGAAACAATTACTACTTACATTCACTCTGAGCCAACCAGGGCTCAAACAGTGAACAAGTGGGACTCAGTCTGGGACCTATTGTTGGCCAATCAATGAGAGACAGAGGTATTTATGTATATGGCATGGGTCTTTAAGAAAAAAAAAAATCTACTCCCTATATCCCATGATATATCGGGAGATTTCAGCAACCAAAGTTTACATTCTTTTGGGCAGAGCACCAGTGGGTGGATATACCCTATGTGGACAAAGTGAAAGGAAGGGAAGGAAAAGGGAGGGGAGGAGAAAATGAAGGGAGGGGAGGGGAAGATGAGGAAGGGAGAGAGAAAGATAGATATGTGAGAGAGAGAGAGAGAGAGAGAGAGAGAGAGAGAGAGAGAGAGAGAGAGAGACAGAGTTAAGTATTTTAAGAATTGGGCTATTTTAGAATATGATGAAACAAATGTGCACTCTTTGTATGCTTCCAATAAATTTGATTTATTGGGAGCTTTCATTTAAGATGAAAAAACTATCTACTTTACCCTTTTGATGGTCCTTAAAGTTAACATTTATTTTAATCTTCTGATTGCCTTAAGTTCCAAAACACTTTGACCATGGGGTAATTGAAAAGTCATTCAAAAATCACTATACTGATTATAATAATAATAATGAACAGCTATTAACTACACCCCTCAGCAACAATTATACAAATGAACAACTTTTATATTGGACGAAGAAATAACTGAATTGTAAATAGCAAATGATTGTTAGGAATGACTAAATTACCAAGAATATTATCTACTGTCACTAGTCATATTATTGCACTCTGAAATGGATTCTAATTTAGCTTATTTTTTTTAGCGTCTAGCTCTACAGATGTTAATAAAGTTACCATAACCACCTCTACATTTTTCCTCTTTTATATGTTTACATTTAGTTCTATTTCTAAACAAAGATATACCATTATAATTTGTATATATCTATAATCATTGGTCATATATATGATCATATATATATATATATATATATATATATATATATATATATATCTATGGCAATCTCACAATTTACATCAATTTCTTCTATAAGTGTTTTATTACTATTTCCCACCCATCCATGAATGAAAGTTGTACATTTTTTTTTTCTTTTTGAGGAAAGGGAAGGAATAAATAATGAATTCTTTGTAAAATGGAAGGAGGTATGGATAAGAGTTGGTTTCTCTTTGCTCAGGGATGAGTGACATTTATAATCTTTTCTACTATATTCAACCTCTGGTGTGAAGGCTTGGTTAGCCCTTTCCAGGGCTGCTCATTCAGCTTTAGCATCCATCTGATTCAACCAACTCTCACCTGTGGCTCTAAGAAACTGTAGAATGTACAGTAGCCACAGCCCAGCAAACTGTCTTGCAGACAGTTTAGGCTTGTATACCAGGCTGAGGGTAAGTAATAGGGCTTAAACTTGTTGATTAGTTAGGAGGATGTCTACTCCAATCACATGAAGACTTCCTTGGTGGAATGAGCGGATGACTGCAAGTTATTCCAAGGTCACAAAGGTGGCTGAAGCAGGCACTCTAGAGCACATGGAGCTTGGTTAAGCATCAATGATGTCATTCCAAGTTCATCCACTGTATCCTGGGCCATTGCCAGGAATCTTGACTTTTATCCTGCCACCGAACTTTGATGATTCAGGAAGAGTGATTGAGGGTGACAACTTTATAAAACTCTGCCTCACTTAAATCCAATTCAAACACAAGTCAAGACATCAACCATGATGTCATTGGTCCTCTTTGAAAATGAAGGACAAATAACAACAGTGCTGCCAACCACTTTATTTGAAAATCTGTCAGAGAGATGAATAATAATATAAGTGGAGTATACATTCATTACATCTTAATTAAATGATTACACATTTGATGAGATGGATTGTAGGATAATGGAGGACAATGAGCTATTTTAGTGCAGTGTACAAAGCACAACTGATTGATTTGTATTAAAATACTAAATATTTCTATTTCTTTCATTTTTATTAATAAATACAATTTTATGGAATAAAACATGTATTTTCATAACAGAGTACAATAAAAAGATGATTGTACATGAAAGTGAAAATCTACCGTGCAAAACACACAATGTCTTTCAAATATACAATAAAATTATAATGTAAATAACTTATTTTTCTTTTCTCCATTTTTTCTCCCATCCTCCCACCTCACCCTAGAGATGGTGACCATTGAATATAAATAGGTACATATCTATATATGTAAAATTATTGTATACATATTTCTATTTATCAGGTTATTTTCCCTCTGGATGTGTACAGTGTCATTCCTCATATGTCCTTTGCAGTTAACAATACTCAAAATAATTTATTACCTCAAAATTATTATTAAACCAATATTGCTGGTACTCTATGTAATGTTTTCTTGGTTCTGCTAATTTTTCCCTTCAGTATTTCATACAAGTATTTTCATGTTTTTATAAGATCATGGAGCTCATTGTTTCTTATGATACAGTAGTATTCCATCACACTCATATATCACAACTTCTTCAGCTATTCCTCAATTGATGAGCATTTTGAAAATTTGCAGGTCTCTGCCACCACACAGAGAGCTGTTATCCCTTTTGTATTCTTGAACTTTTGTTTTTCCAAATTAAATTCATTACTTTTTTTTTCTAATTCAGTAAAAACTGGTAATTTAATTGAGATGGCATTGAAAATATGCTGTTTGGGTAAAATTGTCATTTTATATTGGCCCTGCCAACCCATGAACAAATAGTATTTCTCCAATTATTTAAATTTGATTTTCTTTGTATAATTTTTTTTTATTTAATGTATTTAGTTTTCAGCATTGACTTTCACAAGAGTTTGAAATACAAATTTTCTCCCCATTTCTACCCTCCCCCTACTCCAAGATGGCGTATATTCTGGTTGCCCTGTTCCCCAGTCAGCCCTCCCTTCTGTAACCCCACTCCCCTCCCATCTTCTTTTCCCTTCCTTTCTTGTAGGGCAAGATAAATTTCTACACCCCATTGCCTGTGTATCTTATTTTCTAGTTGCCTGCAAAAACTTTTTTTGTTGTTGTTTTTGAACATCTGTTTTTAAAACTTTGAGTTCCAAATTCTCTCCCCTCTTACCTTCCCACGTACCCTCCCTAAGAAGTCAAGCAATGCAACATAGGCCACATGTGTATCATTATGTATAACCCTTCCACAATACTCATGTTGTGAAAGACTAACTATATTTTGCTCCTTCCTAACCTATCCCCCTTTATTGAACTTTCTCCCTTGATTCTGGCCCCTTTTGAAAGTGTTTGTTTTTGATTACCTCCACCCCATCTGCCCTCCCTTCTATCATCCCCCCCCCCTTTTTTATCTTATTCCTTCTTCTTTCCTGTGGGGGAAGATATCCAATTGAGTATGTATGGTATTCCCTTCTCAGGTCAAATCTGATGAGAGCAAGATTCACTCATTCTCCCCTCACCTGCCTTCTCTTCTCTTCCTGCAGAACTGCTTTTTCTTGCCACTTTTATGTGAGATAATTTATCCCATCTATCTCTCCCTATCTCCCTCTCTCAATATATTCCTCTCTCATCCCTTAATTTCTTTTAGATATCTTCCTTTCATCTTCAAATCACCTTGTGCCCTCTCTCTCTCTCTCTCTCTCTCTCTCTCTCTCTCTCTCTCTCTCTCTCTCTCTATATATATATATATATATATATATATATATATATATATATATATGTATATACACATATACACATACATCTATACATACATACACATTCACTTATACATATATATACATAAACACACACACACACACAGATATATATATATATATATATATATATATATATATATATATATAATATATATATATATATATATATATATATGCATATTCCCTTCAGCTACCCTAATACTGAGGTCTCATGAATCATACATATCATCTTTCCATGTAGGAATGTCAACAAAACAGTTCAACTTTAGTAAGACCCTTGCAATTTCTTTTTTCTTGTTCTTTTTGTTGTTTACCTTTTCATGCTTCTCTTGATTCATGTGTTGGAAAGTCAAATTTTCTATTTAGCTGTGGTCTTTTCACTGAGAAAGCTTGAAAGTCCTCTACTTTACTGAAAAGCCATATTTTGCCTTGAAGCATGATACTCAGTTTTGCTGGGTAGGTGATTCTTGGTTTTAATCCTAGCTCCATTGACCTCTGGAATATCATATTCCAAGCCCTTCAATCTCTTAATGTAGAAGCTGCCAATTTTTCTGATTGTGTTTCCACAATACTAAAATTTTTTTTCTGGCTGCTTGCAGTATTTTCTCCTTTATCTGGGAGCTCTGGAATTTGGCAACAATATTCCACGGGGATTTGTTCTTGGGATCTATTTGAGGAGGAGATCGATGGATTCTATCAATTTCTATTTTGCCCTCTGGATCTAGAATATCAGGGCAGTTCTCCTTGATAATTTCTTGGAAGATGATATCTAGGCTTTTTTTTTTTGATCAAAGCTTTCATGTAATCCAATGATTTTTAAATTATTTCTCCTGGATCTATTTTCCAGGTCAGTGGTTTTTCCAGTGAGATATTTCACAGTCTTCCATTTTTTCATTCCTTTGGTTCTGTTTTATAATATCTTGATTTCTCCTAAAGTCACTAGCTTCCACTTGCTCCAATCTAATTTTTAAGGTAGTATTTTCTTCAGTGGTCTTTTGGACCTCCTTTTCCATTTGACTAATTCTGCCTTTCAAGGAATTCTTCTCCTCATTGGCTTTTTGGAGCTCTTTTGCCATTTGAGTTAAATCTATTTTTTAAGGTGTTGTTTTCTTCAGTATATTTTTCAGTATTTTTTTGGGTCTCCTTTAGCAAGTCATTGACTTGCTTTTCATGGTTTTCTTGCATTCTTCTCATTTCTCTTCCCAATTTTTCCTCTACTTCTCTAACTTGCTTTTCCAAATCCTTTTTGAGCTCTTCCATGGCCCGGGACCAGTTCATGTTTTTCTTGGAGGCTTTTGTTGTAGGCTCTTTGACTTTGTTAACTTCTTTTGTCTGTATGTTTTGGTCTTCTTTGTCACCAAAGAAAGAATTCAAAGTCTGAGACTGAATCTGGGTGTGTTTTCACTGCCTAGCCATATTCCCAACCAACTAACGTGACCTTTGCGTTTTCAGTGGAGTATGACTGCTTGTAGACTAAAGAGTTCTATGTTCCACACTTGGCGGATGCTCCAGCTCTGCCACACCAGTACTCCTCCTTCACCAAGAACCCCCAACCCGAACTGGGCTTAGATCTTCAGCATGCTCTTCACTCCTGCTCTGATCTGCCACTTAATTCCTCCCACCAGGTTGCCTGGGGCCAGAAGCAACTGGAGCTGCACTTCTGTAGCTGCCCCGCCTCTGCTGCCCCTGGGGCAGTAGCTGAACCTGGAACTCCTTCCACTCCTGCAGCTTTTCCCACTAACCTTCTCTGTTGTCTTTGGTGTTTGTGGGTTGAGAAGTCTGGTAACTTCTGCAGCTCACTGATTCATGGTGCTAGGGCATGCTCCACCCGGTTCCTAGTCTGGTTGGTCCATGCCGCTCACGCTGGGCTCTGCTCCACTCCGCTTGGCTCTGCTCCCAGCTCCGTGTGGGATAAACCTCACCCAGAGACCACCCAGGCTGTCCTGGGCTGGAGCCCTGCTTCCCTCTGCTGTTTTGTGGGTTCTGCAATTCTAGAATTTGTTCAGAGCCATTTTTATAGGTTTTTGGAGGGACTCAGCAGGGAGCTCACACTAGTCCCTGCTTTCCAGCCACCATCTTGGCTCTACCCCTCTTTGTATAATTTTTAAAAAATAATTTTGTCCATATACTTTCTGGGTTTCTTTTGGTTGATTTACTTGCAGGTATTTTATACTGTCTAGAGTTATGTTAAAAGGCTGTCTTAAGGGAGTGCTCAGCACATGCAAGTAAACCATAATGGATTGGGAGTGGAAGCAGGTACAGGGCTAAATTGCCAGTGGTGGTGGTGATCCCTAGGCCTCTCAGCCCAGGAAGGGAGTCTGTCAGAGCTAGGTGAGAGAGAAGCCCAGAGCCTGTGGCCATGGCAGCAGCTACTCCTGAGGCTTTCAGCCCACAGTCTAAAGGTCTGAAACTCATGTTCTTGAACTTCCAGGACCCATGATGACTGAGTAAAATTAGGTGCTCTCATCCCTCCCTTTCTCACCTCGAATGACCCAGAGAATACTACCAAGGGAAAAACCCTGGAAGAGAGGAGGCAGAAGTAGGGGGTTAGCACTCTTATAGCTTAGGAGGCTGGGGAAATGAGTCCCCCTTATGGTGGGAGAAGGATACCAATGCAGGAAGGGAGGCATACCAGCAGACCCCAGCTCAGCAGACTAGGATTTCTTGAGCCCCAAGGGGATGGAGCTCACAAGTGCCAACACCAGGAAGCCAGGAGTGCCAGTGCACAGCCACAGAAAGTGACAGACACCATCCCAGACAAAAGTTGAAACCACCCATGCTATAGCACAGCCCTAGGGGAAGAGGAGACTTCCAGCAGTGAGACCACCTCACCCCTGCATCCCGCTCTGTGACCCCAGGAAACTCAGATAGACTTCAGTGGGCTGCAATCGTTGGCACACACCAGCCAGCTTCAGCTCAGCACCAGGTGAGGGGCAGCCTCTAGCTGACAAAACCAGAGGCCACAGCACACAAAGCCAGTAACCAGGCCACCAGTTCCCAGCATAAGAAGTGTGGAACAGAGGTCCCTGTGCCCCCAAAGGAGAAAGCCATTTTAAAAGCCAGGAAAAAGACAACAATCATGGAGAAGCACTCGATCTGATCCAGAAAAACAAAGACCATTTGTTCTTACTAAAGAGATAGAGAATATAAAAATACCAATATGAGGACAGCATTGAAACTATATCCACATCAGAAAACTCAAAAGGAAATATGATCTAGTCTCAAGCCCAAAAAGCATTCCTGGAAGAGCTCAAGGAGGATTTTAAAAGCCAAATTAGAAAGACAAAAGAAAAAAAAATGAAAAAAAAATCAGTGATGAGAACAAATCTTCAAAAACTAAAATTGGTGAAATGGTTAAGGAGATAAATAAGCTTATTGGAGAAAAAGACTCTTTGAAAAGTAAAATTGGCCAAATGGGAGAGGAGGTACAGAAGTTAAATGAAGAAAACTATTCATTAAAAATTAGAATTGGGCAAGTAGAATCTAATGACTCTATGTGACAACAAGAATCAGTCAAACAAAATCTAAAGAATGAAAAAAAAAGAAGAAAGCATGAAATATCTCATTGGAAAAAAAACAACTGACCTGGAAAATAGATCGAGGAGAGATAATCTAAGAATTATTGTTCTACAGGAAAGCCATGATGGAAAATAAAGCCTGGACAATACCATCCAAGAAATCATCAAGGAAGGCTTCTTCGAGGTTTGAGAACCACAGGGTAAAATAGTCATTGAAAGGATCCACTGATCACGCCCTGAAAGAGATAACAAATGGAAAATTCCAAGGAATATTGTAGCCAAATTCCAGAATTATCAGGCCAAGGAGAAAATACTGCAACCAGCCAGAAAGAAATAATTCAAATATAGTGGACTACATTCAGGATCACACAGGACCTTGCAGCTTCTACATAAAACATCAGAGGTGTTGGAATATGATATTCTGAATGGCAAAAGAGGTTGGAGGACAAGAAAGGATCAACTACCCAGCAAAATTGGGCATAATTTTTCAGACAAGGACATGGACATTCATTTAAATCAGAGAATTCCAGACTTTCCTGATAAAAAAGCAAGAGCTCAATGAAAAATTTGATCTTCAAATATAAAACTCAAGAACAATATAAAAGGGTAAACAGGAGAAAAAACCTGGTTATTCAATGAGGGCAAATTGTTTACATGCTTATATAGGATTATACTGTCTTACATGAGTTATATGTGTGTATATATATGTTATATATATATGTATATATATATATATAAATATATATATATATATATATATGTTAATCTTGAAAATGGTAGAGTTATTATGACAATATAAAGGAATATACATAGATGTATATAATGTGATAATAAAAAATTTAAGGGGTGCAAAGTGATTGTTCTGGGACAAGAGGTAAGGAGGAGGAAGAAAAGGGTAAATTACATCACATGAAGAGGTAGAAAAAATACTGTACTAGAGGCAAAGAAGGGAGGGAGAAGAGCAGTGTTTGAGCTTTACTCTCATCAAATTTGATTCTAAGAGGAAATAACATACTCTCACAAGAATAGAAATGAAACTTCTCCTACAGGCACTAGGAGAGGAAAGGGTTAAAAAGGAGGGAGTGTTTAGAAAGCAGGGAAGAAGTAGTAAGGGAAAAGCATAAGCTAAGAGAGGGGGGTTGATATGGATAGAAAATTGAGGGAGGACATCATCAAAAGCAAAAGTCTTTTGAGGAGGGGAAGGGAGAAGGGAGAAAGAAAGCATGAAGGGGGGAACAAGAGGGAGAAAAAGACAGATAGTAATCATAACTGTGCATGGACTGTCCCATAAAGCAGAGGCAGATAGCAGAATGGATTAAAGCCATAATCCTACAATGTGTTGTTTACTAGAAACACATTTGGAAAGGGGGAAAGGGTAAAGATAAAAGGCTGGAGTAGATCATATTGTGCTTCAGCTGAAGTAAAAAAAAAAAAGGTGGCACTCCTAATCTCAGACACAGCAAAACAAAGATAGTTCTAACTAAAAGTGATAAGGGAGGAAGCTATATCATGCTAAAAGGCATGGTAGACAATGAAGTAATATCATTACTTAACATATATGCACCAAGTGGTACAGTATTGAGATTCTTAGAGGAGAGGTTAAGGGAGCTACAGGACAAATTGACAGCAAATCTATACTAGTGGGGGACCTCAACCTCCCTCTCTCTTAACTTGATAAATCTAACCTCAAAATAAACAAGAAATAAGCTAAAGAGGTGAATAGAATTTTAGCAAAGTTAGGTATGATAGACCTCTGGAGAAAAATGAATGGAATTAGAAAGGAATATACCTTTTTCTCAGTGGTACATGACACATACACAAAAATTGACCACGTACTAGGGTATAAAAACCTCACAATCCAGTGCAGAAATGCAGGAACAATCAAGGTATCATTTTCAGATCATGATGCAATAAAATTATTTGCAATGAAGGGCCATAGAAAGATAGACTAAAAACTAATTACAAACTAAATAATCTTATCCTACAGAATGAGTGGGTCAAACAATGATTCATAAAAGCAATCTATAACTTCATTAAAGAAAATGATAATAATGAGAAAACATGGGGTACAGAGCAAAGATGGCAGCTGGAAAGTAGAGACTTGCTTAAGGGTCAATCGAACGGAGCTGGGAGCAGAGTGGAGCACAGCCCAGCATGTGCCAGGACCAACGAGACCGGGAGCTGTGTGGAACAGGCCATAGGGCCCTGAATCATTGAGTTGTGGAAGTTACCAGACTTCTCAACCCACAAATGCCAAAGACAACAGAGCAGGTTAGTGGGAAAAAGCTACAGGGACAGAGAGAAAGGAAGCAGAGGTGGTGCAGCTCTGAGGCTGCTTCCAGAGCTACAGCTACAATTTCTTCAGTCCCCAGGCCCACCTGGTGGGAGGAATTAAGCAGCAGATTAGAGAAGGACTGCAAAGCAAGCTTTCCCTGCCCGGATCAGGGGCCATAATCTTAGTTGGCAGTTGCTGGGGGAGAAGGAGCGCTGGTATGGCAGAGTTTGCTGTGTAGAAGTACCTCTGAAAACAGTAGCACAACCCATAAAGTTTGGGACAAAGTATTCTCTACTCTACAAGCAGTCATACCCCAACAAAAAACTCAAGGGTCAAGTAAGTTGGCTGGGAACATGGCTAGGCAGCAAAAATGTGCCAAGATTCAGTCTCAGATTTGGGAATGATTATTTGGAGACAATGAAGACCAAAACATACAGCCAGAAGAAGTCAACAAAGTCAAAGAGCCTACATCAAAAGCTTTCAAGAAAAAGATGAATTGGTCTCAGACCATGGAAGAGCTCAAAAGTGAATTGGAAAAGCAAGTAAGAAAAGCAGAGGAAAAATTGGGAAGAGAAATGAGAGTGATGCACGAAAAACACGAAAAACAAGTCAATGACTTGCTAAATGAAACCCAAAAAATACTGAAGAAAATAACACTTTAAAAATAGACTAACTCAAATGGCAAAAGAGCTCCAAAAAGCCAATGAGGAGAAGAATGCCTTGAAAGGCAGAATTACCCAAATGGAAAAGGAGGTCCAAAAGAACGTTGAAGAAAATACCACCTTAAAAATTAGATTGGAGCAAGTGGAAGCTAGTGACTTGATGAGAAATCAAGATATTATAAAACAGAACCAAAGGAATGAAAAACTGTAAGACAATATGAAATATCTCATTGGAAAAACCACTGAAAGAAAATAGGTCCAGGAGAGATAATTTAAAAATTATTGGACTACCTGAAAGCCATGATCAAAGAAAAGAGCCTAGATATCATCTTTCAAGAAATTGTCAAGGAGAACTGCCCTGATATTCTAGAGCCAGAGGGTAAAATAGAAATTGAAAGAATCCACCAATCACCTCCTCAAAAAGATCCCAAAAAGAAGACTCCTAGGAATATTGTCACCAATTTCCAGAGCTCTCAGATCAAGAAGAAAATACTTCAAGCAGTCAGAAAGAAACAATTTGAGTATTGTGGAAACACAATCAAAATAATACAAGATCTAGCAGCTTCTACATTAAGGGATGGAAGGACTTGGAAAAAGATATATGTGTGTGTGTGTGTGTGTGTGTGTGTGTGTGTGTGTGTGTATAGGCAGAAGGTACAGGGTGAGTTGAATATGAGGGGATGATATCTAAAAAAGTAAAATCAAATTGAGAGATCAGAGAGGATTAGGAGAGATAGAATGGGGTAAATTACTTCACATAAAAGTGGTGAGAAAAAGCAGTTTGTTGGAAGGGAAGAAGGGACAGGTGAGGGGGAATGAGTGAATCTTGCTCTCACTGGATTTGACTTGAGGAGGGAATACCATACACACTCAATTGAGTATCTTACCCCACAGGAAAGAAGGAGGAAGGGGACAAAAAAGGGTGGGATGATAGAAGGGAGTGCAGATAGGTGGAGGAGGTAATCAAAAGCAAACCCTTTGAAAAGGGACAGCGTCAATAGAGAAAACCGAAAAATGGGGGCAGGATAGGAGGGAGCAAAATATAGTCACTGTTTCACAACATGAGTATTGTGGAAGGGTTTCACATAATGATACATGTGTGGCCTATGTTGAATTGCTTGCCTTATTAAGGAGGGTGGATGGGGAGGGAAGAGTGGAGAGAATTTGTAACTACAAGTTTTAAAAGCAGATGCTCAAAAAAGAGTTTTTGCATGCAACTGGGAAATAAGACATACGGACAATGAGGCATAGAAATCTTTCTTGCCCTACATGAAAGTAAGGGAAAAGGGGATGGAGGAGAGTGGGGTAACTGAAGGGAGGTCTGACTGGGGAATGGGGCAATCAGAATATACACCATCTTGGAGTATGGGGGAGGGTAGAAATGTGGAAATAATTTGTAATTCAAACTCTTGTGGAAATCAATGCTGAAAACTAAAAATATTAAATAAAAAAATAAAAAAAAATGATGAGACAACATCCCAGAACTTACGGGATGCAGTAAAGGCATTTCTTAGGGAAAGTTTTATGTCTCTGAATGCTTACATGAATAAAATAAAGAAGAAGGAGATCAATGGATTTTCTAGCTGAAACAGCTAGAAAAAGAACAAATTGAAAATTCCCAATTAATTACCAAATTAGAAATTCTGAAAACCAAAGGATCAATTAATAAAATTGAAATTGAGAAAACTATTGAACTAATAAATAAAATTAAGAGCTGATTTTATGAAAGAAAACAATAAAATTGATAAACCTTTGAACAATTTGATTAAAAAAAGAAAGGAAAAAACCAAATTACCAGTATCAAAAATGAAAAGGGTGAATCCACCTCCAATGTAGAGAAAATTAAAACAGTAATTAGGAATTAATTTGCCCAATCGTATGCCCATAAACTTGATAATCTTAGGGAAACTGATGAATATTTTCAAAAATATAAATTGCCTAGATTAACAGAAGGAGTAAATTGTTTGAATAACCCCATCTCATAAAAAGAAATTGTTAGAGCCAGGAATGAAATTCCTAGGAAAAAAATTCCAGGTCCAGATGGATTTACATGTGAATTCTATCAAACTTTTATGCAACAATTATTTCCAACACTTTATAGACTATTTGGGAAAATAGGTGAAGAAGGATTCCAACCAAATTCTTTTTATGACACAAATATGGTACTAATTCTTAAACCAGGAAGAGCCAAAACAGAGAAAGAATATTATACACCAATTTCCCTAATGAATATTGATGCAAAAATTTTGAACAAAACATTAGCAAAAAGATTACAGCAACTTATAATGAGAATAATACATTATGACCAGGTAGGATTTAGCCCAGGAATGCAAGGCTGGTTCAATATTAGGAAAATTATTTGTAGTCAGGTCTACTCCCTTTACTTACTAGGCACTCAGCCTCAAGCCCACACACTTTTGCTGACTGGGCTTGAAGCCCTCAGCCCCTAAAAAGAGTATATACACCCAGAAGGTAGCCATTTAGAACAGAGTATTCAGAAGTCAGAAGTGAGAATTCAGAATCCAGGACAAGGAGAAGTAAGAACTCTGAGCCAACAGAGCTGTGGAAAGAGTGAAGAGCAGAGAGGTGAGTGGAAACCAGGGAACTTCAGAAAGCAGAAAACTGAGAGGGGAGAGAACCCAGGCAAGCAGACAGTTAGAATTTGTGAGTGTTTATGGGGAGGAAGGTTCCAGGATAACTTGGTTCTTTGGTATAATGATGTGTTATAATTTCCTTGTTGCAACATTGAGGTGGGCTTACTGGCTTTGGAATATAGTTACTGCTATATAGAATTGTAGTTATTGGTCTTGGGATTTGATCCTCTTGTGTCTAAATAAATGTTATACTTTCTCTGCCTTCTACCTAGAGAGTTTTTCATACTTTTTGAATCTGAGCCATACAGGCATGTTCATGTACATCCTCAAGGTCATGAATCTTGCCTTACTGATACACCTATCTCTGGCAGAGGAGCTAGATCATAGTCATTATGTGTGTATATGCATATATGTATATGCATGAATACATGCATAAATATATTTTATATGTGGATATTTATTCACACATACCTACATGTGTAACAAGTATATGCATATTTATATATCTTTATAGAGATATGTGCATACCTGCATTTGTGCACCTATACACATGTAAACATTCACATGTTTGTGAACATATGTGTATATGCATATGACTATATGCAATAAACATACACAAATATATTATGTGTATGTGTCACAGTTTTGACTAAAACAAAGGTTGCAGCAGGTTTTTCTTTCCAGAAATTTTCCCAGAATATTCAAAACGAAAAGATAGTAAAGATCTTCAAATGGTTGGATAGTAAATTATTATAGTGTAAGAGGAATAAAAGCTATCAAAGTGTCTGAAATGTAGGTCATATAAAGAAATGAAATAAATATTTATGATTGACAGTTATTTCCCAAAAATTAAGTAGCCTGAGGATATGAAAAAAGTTTTCAGAAATATTAATGCAAATTAAGCTGCCAACTGAAGAAAAATCTATGAATGAAACTCTCTCTGATGTATCAATACTCATAAGAATTATAAAATATGGAAACAACTAATGCTACAGTTTATACTCCCTGTAAATATTAAGATATTTATATTTCTGTTGATGGAACTATGAAATGGTGCAACTTTTCTGGATATATACTTGAAATTATTTAATAGGCATGATTAATTTATGAACTTCCTGATGTAGCAATCTCATTGTTAGTAATATACTCTAACAGGTCAATGAGAGGGAAAAACAGCACCACAAGACCTACATATGCATAGCAGTACTCTTTAAGGTAGTAAAAACAAGCACAGACTTTTCTCTCAGAAGCTGTACTTGGTTTCTGCTCCAAAGAACATCATGCCTCCTCCTCCTCAGCTGTTCAGCTGAAATCTTATCACCATGATGCTAGATTTTTTTTTTGCTTTATTTTGTTTTGTTTTCACTCAAAACCTTCTTAATTCCTTCAGTTGCCTCTGTTTTCTGAATGAAGGGCTTGGGGGGTGGGGTGAAGCAATAAACTCCACACAAAGCCTTCCTTCATATAGGACTCACAAATTGTGAGGCAACTTTCTATCAGCAGCTCTACTTGGTTTCAACACAAGTAAATGTCATGCCACTTTGAGGCATAACCTCTGAATATGTTCCTGCCAATTTTCAGCTTCCTTTTTTGGGTTATCTTCTCCATTAGACTGGAAACTCATTAAGGTCAGGTACTGTCTTTCTTTTTCTTGTTTGTATTCCTCAGCTTTTAGCACTATGCCTGGCTCAGAGTAAGTGCTTAGCAAATGTTTATTAAACTGAATTGAATTGAAAAATAGACAAATTCAGTTAGTGTGCATCATTTGAGGAATGGCTGAACTGATCTGAATTATATGGAATGTGATTCATGATAATAAGTGACAAATATGAGAAAATTTCAAAATGATTTTTATGTGAAGTAAACAAAGAACCAAGAACACAAAATGGACAGTGATTTTTTTTTGGAATTTAAACAAAACTACAACTAAAAGACTGCTGAACTCAAATGACTTGAGTTGACAAATCCTTATTCCCACAGATCAGGTTATGAAACACATCCTTCCTCTCAGGAGAGAATTGGAATCAATCAACAAATAACAAGTAAGTTAGTTCTTTGAGCGACGGAACTCTGCTGAGTTTTGAATATAAGATAATAAAAAGTGAAGCTGTCACTGATCTATGTATCATGTATTTATCGTGTTAGATAATGTGTACATTTATAAATATATTGAAGGTTTAAACAAAATAAATTAATGACAATTGGAGTGGTGTTTGTCAGAAACTCTGTAACCTTCCCATCCTGATAAATAAACAATCATATACACCCACATCCCCCATATGTATATAACATATATACACACATATCACACACATGTATAACGTATATGTGTAAATATAACACATCTATGTGTATTTGTACTTGTATGTGTATATACATGTGGATGCATATACCTGTGTATATGTATGTGTATATATGTATATGTGCATGTGCATGTATATGTGTATGTATATGTATATGTATATGTATATGTATATGTATATGTATATGTATATGTATATGTATATGTATATGTATATGTATATGTATGTTGAGCCAGGAGATAAGATGTTAGCAGCTGGGGTTGGGAAGATATCCTGGATTGGTAAATAGGAATAGCAGCATGAAGATTAGGAATGATCATGTAGAACAGGAATGACACCATGAGAGAAGACAATTGAGTTGAGTCTAGACCAGAGAATCCAAAACTTGTTCTGCTTACTGTCCTATTCTGAAAAAAAAAAATTACTTAGCCTCACCCTAGAAATCTACTTTCTTTAACCTTTTAATGTTTGTTTTTAATTCACATCATTTATACATATATGTATGTATGTATATGCATATGAACATATATATATATTTAAATGCCACATTTTAAATTGAATAATGTATTGTAATTTGTTTTTTCCTCCATTGAAATATTAATGATATAATATTACATCATATACCTGTATGGTATCATATAGTAAGCAAGTCATTACACATGCCTATTCCAGCTGATGCATGCTGGAGTTCCTGACAATGGGCAATGCACTAGCCTTCCAACACTTGTTTGTTAAGACCTGACAATGGACTTGACCACTGATTAGTTATAACTTGCATTTTGTGTGTTTATTTTTAAAAATAATGTAATCACTATGACTAAAACTCTGTTATACAACAGATGAAACACATATGAACATTTTTTCAAAATTTTCTTATCTTCTTTCTTTATGCTTCCACGGCCCCCTTATTTTTATTCAATGCCCCCCAATTGCACCCAAGACTACTGTGGCCCCCATGGATCATTCCAGCACCCCGGAGGGGTGGTGTCATCCACTTTGGGAACCTATGACTAGACTACAAGTGGAAAATGCAGTTTAGACCACCAGATATGGTCACTTCATGTATCAGTTTCATTTAATAAATTTTTTTGTTTCAAAGTAGGGTTTGATGTATGTATATCTGGGGAAATGAAGATATCATTGAAAAGGTGTCATGTAACCTTAACCATAATCAGAGCTACTTTGGGATTTCAGATATGAAGCTGGAAAAAATAATTTAATCTAATCTATACTCTTGTAGAAACAGGATGAAACAGAATGCAGTAAAGAGTCTCCTCAATTTCATCTCAAGGAAAGTCTGAAAAAAATAGCAAAAATGAAATAAAACACTAAAAACAGCTTGAAATGTTTACTATTCAATTAAATTCATGTAGAATCTCTTTTCTTATAGATATAATACCACAAAAGTTCTTTTTTTCTCACTAAAGGAAAGCCTTAGTCTTCATTAATTGAGTATTGTACAACAACAGTGATTTCAAGGCAGCTAAAAGGTGTACTACATAGAGTATCATGCCTGGAATCAGAAACACTCATCTTCAGGAATTCAAATGTGGCCTCAGACATTTACTAGCTGTGTGACTTTAAGCAAAGTCAAGTAACTCTGTTTACTTCAGTTCCTCATTTGTAAAATGAGCTGGAGAAGAAAAAAGCAAACTATTACAGTATCTTTGCAAAGAAAACCTCAAATAGGATTTCTCAAAGAGCCAGACATGACTAAACCAACTAAACAACAATAATGTAATTTAAGAGAAATGGTAAAAGAGTGAATCATTGTTCTAGAAGTCTTGGAAATGTAAGAGTTTATTTCCTAAGGTAATATTCTATAAGCTTGAATGTAAAATAATAGAATAGAATGATAATATAAAATATTATATGACTGTACAGTAAAAATAGATTATACAATCTGGCAGTATATAGTATTAAAAATGAGTTGTGATGTATGAATCCTTTACATCATTTTTTAATCAATAATGGTGTTGATCTCTTGATTCAGAGGACAGGAACAGCAGAGATGAACACAGCGTGAGCAAATATCAATCCATTAAATGACAAGGACCTTAAGCAACCTTTGTCCTATCAGCTTATTTGCTTGAATTTAGGTACAAGTTATAACAATTGTATGCCCATGTTACACACCACGCAACCACACACGCACATACACTCACACACATCTCTTAATAAACTCCAATGGCTCCCTATCACCTCCAGGATCAAAAGCAACATCTTTTGTTCATTATTTAAAACTGTTCATTACTCATCTCTACCATCCCCACACAGATACACACACAGATACACACACATTGCTATTCTTCTTACACCTTCTCACTTTCTTCTTCTTGTAAATTAAATTTATTTTTTTATTTATTTTTATTTTTTCAACATTAACTTTTATAAGATTTTGAGTTTTAATGTTTTCCTCTTCCCTCTACCCCCAAGTCAGAATGCAATCTTCTCTATTAGTCAAGTTGGGAAAGAAGAATCAGAACAAAAGGGAAAAACATTGAGAATTAAAAAGGAACAACAAGAAAGAGAAAATAGCATGTCTTAATCTGCATTCAGACTCCATAGTTCTTTCCCTGGATGGGGATAGCATTTTCTATTCATTAGTCTTTTGGAATTGTCTTAGATCATGGCATTGCTGAGAAGAGCTAAGTCTATCGAAGGTGACCATTGCACAATGTTGCTATTACTCTGTACAATGTTCTTCCGGTTTCTGCTCACTTCACTCACCATCAGTTCATGTTAGTCTTTCCAGGATTTTCTGAAATCTACCTGGTCATCATTTCTTATTGAAAAATAGTATTCCATTACATTCATATTCCACAACTTGTTTAGCCATTCCCCAATTGATGCGCATCTCCTCAATTTCCAATTCTTGGCCACCACAAGAAGAGCTGCCGTAAATATTTTTATACATGTGAGTCCTTTTCCCATTTTTATGATCTCTTTGGGATACAAACCTAGTAGTGGTATTGCTGGATCAAAGCTTATGTTGTTTTGTAGCCCTTTGATCAGAGCTCCAAATTGCTCTCTAGAATGGTTGGATCAATTCACAAATCCACCAACAATGCATTAGTGTTCAGATATTCCCACATGTCCAACATTTATCATTTTCCTATTTTTTAATTCTTTATCAAATTTCTTTACTAAATTTCTTCATCAAAAATTATCTGTTCATATCTTTTGAATATTTATCATTTGGTGAATGACTTGTAGTCTTATAAATTTGATTCAGTTCTCTATAAATTTAGAAATGAGGCTTTTATCAGAGAACTTCATTGTAGTAATTGTTTCCCAGCTTACTGCTCTCCTTCTGATCTTGGTTACGTTAGCATTGTTTATGCAAAATTTTTTTAACTTAATGCAATCAAAATCATCCATTTTGTATTTCATAACATTATCTATCTCTTGTTTGGTCATAAGTTCTTCTATTGTTCATAAATCTGACAGGTAAACTATTCCTTGTTCTCCCAATTTGCTTATGGTATCACCCTTTATGGCTAAATGTATATCCATTTTTACCTTATCTTGGTATACAGTATAAGATGTTGGCCTATGTTTAGTTTTGGGCCATATTCTTTCCCAGTTTTCCCAGCAGATTTTGTCAAGTGGTGAGTTCTTACCCCAGAAGCTGGAGTCTTTGGGTTTATCAAAAGTTAGAATGCTATGGTCATTGATTATTGTGTCTTACACCTTCTCACTTTCATAATCTTTCATCCACTGAGATTGAACTCCTTGCTATTCTATGAATAAAACATTACGCTTCTCAACTTTGGGTATTTTCTCTGGCTTTATTCCATATCTGAAATGATATTCCTTTTCTCATTTCTCTACTGCTTTCCCTGGCTTCCTTCAAGTCCTACCCAAAATCCTATCTTCTACAAGAAGCCTTTCCTAACCTCTCTTTATGTTAGCACCTTCATTTAAAAAAATAATATTTCCTATTTGCACTCTAATATATGATATTTTTACATATGTATTTGCCTGTGGTCTCCTTCATTAGATTGTGAGCTCCTAGAGTCCAGGGGCTGTCTTTTGCCCCTTTTAAAAATATCCCCAGCACCTAACAATTCTTAGCACGGTAGGCATATATTAAATTTTTATTTACTCACTGACTGTCCAGAGTCTAGCACAATCACTAACCCACAGTAGGTGTTTGCTAAATGAAAGAATGAATGAAAAATATATTTAGGTGCAAATTAAACAAATCTCCTTGGAGACTGCTTGCCTCACAACAAATCAATAGTTAAAACATAATAGTAAAAATGAAGCTTCTTTGTGACTTTTTAATCAGGTCTACAAAGAAAGAAGATTCAGCAAATTCCATGAGGGAGAAGCAAACTCATTTTCTTTCCTTTTTTTGTTCTATGATAAGAGAAAAATTGTGCCTCGAGCTGCGCTGGTCTTTATTTCAGGGCCTTCAAAGGAAATGTTTTTAAATGTACATTTTGTTATTATTTGGGCAAAAGAGTAAGAACAACACAATATAACATGATCACATGGATTGACAGAACCTTTATTAAAAAAAAAAAAAGAAAAAACAAATGAGAAAATGTGTGAATGCATGTCAAGCCAAAGGGAACAAATCATTTTGTATTTTGTTTCCCTAAAAAATAATGCACTAGAGAATTCTTTTCCCTAGACAAAATATTTTTCTCCTAGGACATTCTTGTTGGATGTTAAGATTGAATGGACACTTAGATTTGCCTATTTTTCTCCTTTTTTATTTTTCAGAAAATGCATCAAGTGAAAGAGTTTAAAATAAAGAGTAGAAACTATGCATTTTAATACAAATTTGTACCTTGTTGCAAGAAGCTTTTTCAGGGATTCCTCAGTCCTTCTTTCCTCTTGTAGTTATCTTCAACTTATCTTCTATATAATAGCTAGGTGACACAATGAATGGAGGATCAGAGGCAGGAAGACAAGTACAAATCCAGCCACAAATATTTACTAGTTGTGTGACCATGGTCAAGTCACTTAATCTTTGTCTGTCACATTTCCTTGTTTATAAAATAGGTTTAATAATACCACCCACATTCAGATTTGCCATAAATAAAAGCTGAGAGAATATTTAGAAAGCATTGACAAAACTTGAAGTGCTATGACTTAGGAGAACTGGTTCATCAAATGTGAAAGAATTCACTTAGACCTCCTCCGTAGCTACTGGGAGCTTTATTGATGCAAAAGCAGTGAGCCTGAGATTTAGCAAGGAGCTAAACAAAGGCACTGATGTAGGGAAGGGACCAGACTCATATAGACAAAAAGCTATACAGTCTGTAGGATGATTTTAGGGTTTCTTATGGGGGTTGGAGATTTAGGGATAGGATAAGTCTTAAGGGATAAGGACAACAATGGACACAAGATAAGGGAGACATTTTATGACCCAGGGTGGGACAGGAAACAAGGAATTCCATGGTTCAGGATAAGGGGGAAGTTATATGGTAATTCATAAAGGAAGGAGACTTTAGGTCACCAGGGAGAGAAATTCACCCCTCAGGGCACCTTTGTTATCCACATCATTTCCCCACTCAACCACTAGGCAGGAGAACTCTTTCAGGAAAAAGGAGCAAAGGTCATTGTCTTCAGTAGTTGCTTCCTGCTGAACAGGGGTGAACAGTCCATTTCAGGGGCCAAGCATAGGTTGAGGAGGGATGGTCAGTGTGGAGGTGCGGAATGCAGTGCCAGCTGAGTCCAGGGTGGAGAGAGGCGAACCACTCAGGGACACCAAGGGTAAGGGTTGGTAGCCTAAAAGTTCAAAGTAGAATTTCTGCAAGCGAGAAGACACAAAGTGAATGAACCAGGAGGTCAAACAAGGTCGGACCAAATATAAGAGCAAATAAAGCGATAAATAACAAGGTCAGAATGAAACAAGGGGGAGAAACCATGACCCCCAGGAAGAGGTAGGGGGAGATATCAGGCAGGAGTGGATGTCTTGCATCCAAGAGGCTGCATGTAATGTCCTTCAAATGCTCAAAGGATAAATTCCTTGCAGAGCTTCCAGGGGATAGGGGGAGAGCTATAGGGAGTAAGCTAGTATCCTGGGAATGATGTTGATACACCCAGCAATAGTGTACTCTTCCCTGCCCCACAGAGTTCCCTATTTGAATTAAGGCATTAGGCTTCCAGTCCTGAGGAATCAGGTCGAACCCTAGGCATAGGGTGGGAATCAGGAATCAGTGGTATAGAAATAGAAGTGGTTCACGGTGGGGCCCAGAACCCAGCATAGCTAGAAAGCACACAGACAAGTCCCCAAGGTGAGGAGCTTCAATGTATAGTCTTCTTTGATCAATTTTCTGGCGAGTCACACCCACATTCTTATCTCACATCTCACATCCTGCCTCCTGCTTGCTTTATCTGCCTCAGCATTCCTGTCTGCCTCACTATCCACCCAAATGCTTTTGAGAGAGGGACAAAGGAGCTGTCCCTACCTGAGTGGGGGGTAAGGAGAGGAGTAAAATGAGGGTGAAGCAGCATCCAGGGGATGAAGAGAGTGTGGAACAGGCATCCTTGTTGCATGACCATCTGCAGGTGGACAGCCAACAGTCTAGAAGACACAAATCTGATAGACAAGTTCAATATGCAGAGCCCAAAATAGAAGGAACATTATGAGTGACAAAGAAAGCAACCAAGAGCCCTATGATGCTATTATTGACTTTTGACATACAGGATTTTTGATCTTGTTATTTTCTCAAAAGTTTCCACTCTGATTCCAATTCCTTAGGAGGATCAGACGCCACTGAGGATCCAACTCTCCACATGTAAATATAAGTAACAACACTTTGCAGGTAGAAGCTTTCTACCCTTGAGTTCAATAATTATAGAGATGAATTTACTTATAAGAGAGTGACTTTTATTGCAGTTATCATAAAAGACTTGGGAGGATCCAGAAGTAATTAATTCTGAAACAATGCATTTCAAGAAGTTGCTTATAATAAAACATGTTTGCACCACAGAACACAGTATAAAAAGATATTATTTCCACAATAGTAACAAATTTTGAATGAAATTGAATTTTCTGTTAATGCAAAAGTATTCCATAAGTTACCTCTAAGAAAGTGGCACTGAAATTCTTTTCTCCAAACTGAAAATGTTTGTGATCTAGTTTCAGTAGTTAATAAAATAACAGTTATATCCCTCAATCTGTTGTACAAATACTCAATTATTCTAAAATCATTTTGAAACATTTAAGCACTTTATTCCATACAGACATATATCTAGTAACAGGCAGATAACTAGGCCAAATACCCATTTACTAAGTTGTTTAAAATGTAAAAATGAATATAACTTCAGGCTAAATAGCTCAGATCTTAAACACACACTTTGTTCTAGTACCTCAGATGTATCCCAGCCTTAGTCTATGGGAAAATGACTCAACATTGTGTGTGCCTTGGTTTCACAAACTTCTTTTCCCTTTGTCTAATTATTCCCATATTCAGAAACAATGCTCTATTCCACGGACTACACATTCAGATTGAAAAGATCAAGATTTCACATACTTATATTGTGCTCACATCTTATACTAACCACGTCCTTTGATTACAGAAATTTGCCATAAAAGGGAAAGACAAGGACAGGATTAGGTAAAATATCACAGTTTTAAAAACCATGTAGTATGAATTCCATCTCATTGCCAGACTCAGGAATAGTCAGGTGGGAACTTTTTCAAAGGAACACAATGGGAAACTGAGCCAGGAGGATCCCATCTTAGATTGAGGCTAAGATTGTCCTCTCAGCTTTTCCAGACACAGGCCTACACCTGTACCAGTCACATTCTCTCTGAGTAGCTTGTGGCATTTCTCTCAGATGGTAGTGTATTGACTATTGATTATTGGTGAATTTTTATGATCCACCAGGTAGCTCAAAAACACAGTTCATTATGGTCCCAAGAACTTTTACCTCAGATGGCAAGTTTCACTAATCAAAAAAAAATTTTACTAGGACTTAGATCTCCAATTTTAAATCTGTCCTTGTGCAAAAGCCAATCACTAGAGGTTATTTCTATATACTTGTAAATTCCCAGCATGCCAAGTTCCTTGTTTAGGAATCCCATAACTGAAATAAGCTCTTTAGCAAGCCTATAAAATTAAAGATGGACAGGGACCCCTGAGAAGGGGCTGCCTTATCTACCCCATCTATCCTTAGAGATGCTATGGGCTGTGTTTTTGACTAGCCCTGAGGACTGCTCTGAATGGGCAGAACCCTCCTTTTCATATAACACACACATAAACTAATCAATTACCAGCTTTAGGTTTTAGCATCAAAACATAACCAGCAATCTTATTATTTTCTAATTGTTTTAGCTGCATCACAAACAATAAACTTCAGATGACATCAATTGCATTTCCAGATCATATAAAAATTATTGATAGCAAGATGGATTGTCTTACTAAGTGCAGATGCGATTGGCTGGCTTCCTGGGAGGTACTTCCAGGCTTTCTGCCCTACGGGCCCAGGGCCATTTCCAGCTGGGACCCATGGTAGCTAATGCCCTTTCCCAATCCCTCCTTTCACCAGGTGGGAGAAGGTAAATTTGCAGGTGAGGGGAAGGGTGAAACTCTCTTTTTCTAATCTGATCTGGGATGAGAAGAGTTAGTAGAAAAACTCCAGGGCTATTTGCAGTTGTACTGAGATACCCTCTTGACTCAAGGGAAGGGAGTGACCAGGGTTGTCAGGAGGGGATTCAAAGCTTAAAGATCAATTGAAAATCTGCTAAGCTGTTTTCTTAGAACCTTTCAGACCAACATTCAAGAGACTAGTGTCCTTTTGTAGGGTACCTGAAGCATGAACCAGTGACTGTTTCTCTGAAAGCACCTATTTAAGGCTGATCTAAGGACACGACAAACCCAGGAGTGAAACTTAGAGAATTCATAGTAGGCTTGAATACAATTGTTATCAGTATAGCGAGCCTTTAAAATCACATAAAAAGATTTTGCAAAACATTTCTTTGTAAAAAGTATTTCCCTTTCTAAAAGAAAAAGCATATAATTTACCCTGATGTTAAAAGGAATAATCACTAAAACTTTCATAAAACAAATTAGCTGGAAACCTTAAGAGGACTTACACAGGGCTGATAAGAATTTATAACTAGATGTTTCCAAAAATTCTTGTTTTAGTTAATGACCTCAGTTCTTACTTAAGTACAATTCTTACTCTAACAACATCTAGATTATGAGGAATTGCTTTTCTAACAAACATTGGTAATGTACAATGTTAACCAAGTTTCACAATATAAGAAAATTTAGAAAAATAACCACACCACAAGCAATTATCATGTATTTAAAACATGAAACAGGACTAATTAATTAAGAACTTAGTTGGATGAGCAAATCAAATCTGGATTCATAATCACTAGTGGTAACATTTTAATTTCTAAGACCCAATATTCTTAGCACTTTAAATAAAAAGGTTATTATCTATAAACTGACATTTTTTGAAGACATGTGTTGATAATTCCAAGTTCCAGATAACCTTTACTTCCTTGGGCTGGCTCAGGGACCCCCAAGGAGGCCCACAGGGCACAGAGACTCTGAATCCTGGGTACAGGGGCCCCCAAAGAAAAACCAGGGTGCAGGGAGAAAAAGACAGGGTTAGAAGTCTGCTCAAGCAGAGCAGGGTGCTTTTTCCTTAAGTTTTGGAGACCAAATATCTTACTAAGCTTGTTTTGTCAGAAATCCCCTTCACAAATTATTTTCCCAGATAATATTGAGGTCAGGCTGTGTTACAATGAAACACTTAGACACTTTTCTTTAAAGATCTCCTTCCTGAATTTCCCTCCTAGCAGTCAGCTAGCAGCCTCTCACCCAGGACAAGGAGGTTCCCTTATACCAAGGGCCAGAATCTGACTGACCATGCAGAAGTCAGTGGAGCTTCAGATGCCGCTAGCAGTGCCTGAGCACTCCAGGGTTCTAATTGCTAGGGAGACAGTGGAAGCAGAAAGGGTCAGGAGAAGAGAACAAAGAAAAGGGTGCTTATCTGTTATCACAGTGGCTAGAAGAAGATCATTGGAGTCCAATCAATATTTGGATTTCTGGGTTTCGGCACCAAAATAATGATGAGGTCAGGGTTGGGAGAGCTGGTTCATCAAATGTGAAAGAATTGACTTAGACCTCCTCTGTAGCCATTAGGAGCTTTATTGATGCAAAAGAAGCAGGACTGAGATTTAGCAAGGAGTGAAACAAAGGCACTGATATAGGGGAGGGACCAGACTTATATAAACAAAAAGCTATACAGTCTGTAGGACGATTTTAGGGTTTCTTATGGGGGTTGGAGATTTAGGGATAGGATAAGTCTTAAGGGATAAGGACAACAATGAACACAAGATATGGGAGACACTTCATAACCCTGGGTGGGAAAGGAAACAAGGAATTCTATGGTTCAGGATGGGGGGAAGTTATATGGTAACTCAAGATAAGGGGAGGAGACTTTAGGTTGCCAGGGAGAGAAACTCATCCCTCAGGGTGCCTTTGTTATCCACATCACTGTATAAAAGCTAGCTATTATTATACAATTGTCTGTATGTTGTATCCTCTATTAGACTGTAACATCCATGAGGGAAGGGAATATATATTTTTTTTGTTTATCTGTTTTTCTTTGCATCCCTAGTGCTTTGCACAGAGCTTGGTGGCATATAGTGAGTGCCTAACAAATATTCCTTGACTGATGGATTCAAATAGCTGTTATTTCATAAACAGAACTAAGATTTATAGCAGGGCTTTTTAACCTGAGGTCTGTGAATTTTTTTTTAAATGAAATTGGTTTCCTTATTACAGGCCATTTGAAAACATTCTTGAAAAGGTGTGCATAGGCTTCACCAGACTGATAAATGGGTCTAAAACCACAACAAAACTTTAAAACCAATGATTCAGAGTATAGATCTAGCAATTGACAGCAAGAGCCTGTTTAAAGAAAATTGTAACCAGAATTCTGTCTAATAATAATAAATTAATTTGGTCAAACAACTAAATGTTTTACTAAGGAAAGTATGAGGCATTTATAATCTGTATTAATCAGGGAGATTTTTAAGTTTTATCTCATTTCCAGGACAAGGATAAGGGATCAGTGTGAAAGAGGCAGATATGAAAGTGTAAAAATTCTACATAAGCACAGTCTGAAAAACAGTAGGTATTTTTGGCAAGAAAAATATATATCATATTATATTTTGCTTTTATCAATTATAGATATGCCCTAAAAGCACATTCAAAATTTGTTTTAAGGTTTATAACTCATGCTAAAATTCCAATGCATACTTAAAAACTATTTTTTATATATGTAATTTATGCACATTTGATACTCTCACATAAGTTTGTAAATGTCTTTTCTGGAAGAAAAGTCAGTCTCATGGACAAATCAATCCACATGATTTCCCTATACTCATTAAAAAATACTAATACTCTACAATGGTTAATTTTAACTTCATTAGAATTCTCAGTGACTACCTAAGAGTTGAAGTGTTTAAATGGCCAGCTGAGTATGCCATTCAAAACATTTCATAAGCTTGATAGAATCAGAAGAATATTCCTGACCCCCAAATATACCAATTCCCCAGGATCATACCATAATGATTTTTGTGAGATATAGATGGTAGATTCTCAAATTGGCATGTTATATAAAACTAAAAAAAAAAGGATAGTTAACATGATAGTAGAAATCTAACAATATGGAATTTGATAAAGAAAAATATGATGTTCTTCCACAGATGTTCAATTAACTAAGTGTATAATCACAAAATAGAAGAGACATGGCTAGAAAACAATGAAAATGAATGAAAAACATTTTAGAATGTAAAAAGGTTTTAAGCAAAATGAATTAAAAATTTCCCGATGTCAAAGCATTAAGAGAAATTGCTCTGGAATCAGAGGATGTAGGTTCAAAGCCAACCTCTGAAATTTACTCTCTGAGTGACTTTCAATAAGTCACTACACCTCCCTTTTCCTCCCCAACAAATCAAATATGTTGGATAGATGGCCTATGAATTGTGTTTCATTTCTGAAGGTCTAATTCTTTCAGTATCAGAGGTGAAATGTGAACTATGGCATTCGTGGTTCCAAGCCCAGGACTTTAACCAGTAGGCTGTGCTGCCTTTCATGGAAAAAAAAAATTATTAAGGATATTGTTAATATACATCTTTGTTCAGCCAAACAACAACTTATTAGAAGAAAGACAGTAAAGGATTCTGGGAATATGGCGGAGTAGGTCAGAAAATTTCAAGCTCTCAAGATTTTCCCCCACAAAAGAGTTAAAATAGCACCTTAGGGCAAACAAAGTGTGTGTGGACAAAGAAAAATAAAGGCACAACTGGGGTTTTCCTCGAATAGTTTGAGAAAATCTGAAGAAAAACTCCAGGACTAGGTTTGGTCCCCTCCAGGAATAAACACCTCCAGGCTAGGTTCTGTTTTAACAACAAGCTGGGAAGCCGCTCAGACAATTAGCGGCAAGCCTTGGAGTTAGTTGGTCTGAGAGGCTGCGTCGCCCTCAGCCACTGGAACTTTTCACCCCAGGATAGTGAGGGGAGTTGTGCGTTTGATCCCAAGAAGACTGTGGGAACCTCTGCTGACAAGGAACGCCAGACTCAGTTGTGTTTTAAGTAGTGGTGGGGGTGAGAAGGAACGAACACATGCCTGGTGAGTGCAGAAGCAGTGGGGTAAAAGCCTCTGGCCGTGGGCACTTTCAGAACGCTGAAGTTTTGGCTTTGGTTCCAGGCTAAAGGAGGGAACTAACGATCTGGGGCAAGAGTCACCAGTTCCCATATCCCAGGGCTATAGGTATTACTACAAAATAAAAATGCACAGGCCAAGGAGAACGAATCCAACCATAGAAACCTATTACAGGAATAGAGATGAGCGGGGTTCGTCTTCAGAGGAGGGTATTGAAGTAAAGAAACCCCCAAAGAGCAACGTCAAATGGTCACTTGCCCAAAAAGAATTCATAGAAGATCTTAAAAGAGACATTAAAAATTAAATCACAGAGATGGAGGAAAAACTAAAATAATAATAATAATAATAATAATACAAGAAAAGCAAGAAGGTTATGAAAGGAAGGTCAACCAATTAGAAAAGGAGATCCAGAATCTCAAGGAGAAAAATGACACCTTGAAAATTAGAATTGGGCAAAGTGAAGCCAGTGAAATTATAAGAGATCAAGAAATAATTAAACAAAACATGAATAATGAAAAAATAGAAGAGAAAGTGAAACATCTTATAAGAAAAACAACAGATTTGGAGAATAGATCAAGAAGAGAAAATACAAAAATAATTGGAATAACTGAAAGTCTTGATCGAAAAAGAGAATCTTGATGCAATAATACAAGAAATAATTAAAGAAAATTGTCCTGAAGCATTAGAACTAGTCAGGGAAGTACAAATAGGAAAAAATCCATTGCATACCACTTAAAAGAGAATATCATAGTCAAATTCCAAAACCCCCAGCTCAAGGATAAAATATTAAAAGCATCAAGAGTAAAACAATTTAAATATGATGGGTACCACAATTGGAATTACACAAGCCCTAGCAGCAGAGACATTAAAGAACTGCAGGTCTTGGAACACAATATGTGGAAGAGCAAAAGACCTGGGGCTCCAGGAAAAAATATCATACCCTTCAAATGTCAGTATTATCTTGAAGGGGAAAAAATGGACATTTTACAAACCCTCAGAATTTCAAGACTTAGTTAAAAAAAATCCTCAATTTATTAGAAGATTTAACATACAAGAACTAAGAAAAACATAAGGTACAAAACAAAGACAGACTATAAGGGATTCTAAGAACAAACTGCGTACCTTTTATATAACATAAAATGTAAAATATGTGTCTAACATTCTTATTAATAACTGTGAAGCTCATAAGAAAGAGGGGGATAAACCTGACTATCATATGAATTTAAAAATAAAACCATTTAGAAATAACTAAAAACAGTAATCATTTTATACAGAAGAGGTGCAACAAGAAAGGAGACAGAGGATTTAGATGGAGGAGAAGGGCTGGTAGTTCTGCTAACCTACTTTCATTGTGAATGGGTTTAAGAGGGAATAATACATATATATTTAGACGAGTATAAAAGACTTCTAAATTTAGAAGAAATAAAATGGTAGGGGTTTAGTGTGGGGAAAGAGGACGAGGGAGGGATTAGGACAAGGGAGGGATTGTTAGATGGGAGAATGAGGGAATAGGTAAAGGGAGTTCAGATCAATGGGAATGAGAGGATAGGGAGGGATCCTTGGAGGGGGGAAAGCAGGTAATAGGATGGTAGGGTGGTTGGTGGAGGAGGGGGGTAGGTAAGTAGTAGGAAGGGCACTGTAGCAAGTGGAAGTAAAGTAGAGGAGGCAGGAAGGATGGGAAACAAAAGATATGTACAAACAAAAAAAAACAAATATCATGAGTAGATTATGTTTGGGGAATGTATGTGTCTATATACACATGTATATATGTACAATTGTATGTATATATCTGTATGTGTATGTATATATCTAGAAATATCTAAATTATACTGTAGCCTTTTGGCGGGGTCTGGGGGGAGAGGAAAAAGTTTAAAAGTGCACAGAAGAGAACAAAAGAAAAAACAAGGAGGCAAAGAAAAGATGGACAACTCCCAACACAAGGTGTATTATTTATCATACAGGCTTTCTTGAAATGAAAATTTATTGTTGTTACATATTTTGAATACTCTCCTGTGTTCTGTTATGCACGACATGCTTTTTTTTTTCGTTCTTAGTTTATATTTAAGTTTCAATATTTAAGTTTATAATATGTTTTGTTTCTTCTCTCTATTTTGTATTTCTGTTTTGGTAAAATAAAATATAAAAAAAGAAGAAAGACAAAACCAGTATCCTGTGTCAACTATTGTTATTAAGATGCCCAGTTCAAATTGAAGACAATGCATTCATTTACTCATCCATTCATTCATTTATTTATTTATTTAGTTATTTATTTACTCATCCAGCCATTTATTTATTTATTTATTTATCTATCTATTTATTTATTTATTTATCTGTTCATCTATATATTTATTTATCTATTTATTTATTTATTCTCTCAATCATTCACTCATTTATTTATTTATTCATTTATTCATTCATTATATGTTTGTTTATTTATTTATTAGCAAGCACACATGCATTGCACACAAGCATACATGCATATATGCATGCATACACCCATGTGTATACCAACATGTGCATGCATCTGCATATGTGCATATACATGAAATTAACCTATATGCACATGTATGTATGTAGACATACGTATGGACAAGCAAAGTGGGACTTTTTGCTAGTTTTTATGTTGGAGGGCTTCTTAGCACTAATGCACTCAAGTGCCTTTTACTGTTTCTTGCCTTTGTTTCAATCAAGAGTCTTTGACTGAATCAAGAATCTTTGCTGCTGACCTGCTTAAGTCATAGGAAAGCCTTAGTCACAGGAGTTTGAGTCACATTGTTGTGACACCCTCTGAACTTGAAGAAGTGTATATATACTCTCAGGTTAGCATTTTGTTTTGGGGGCTCACTGACCAGAAAAGTATTTGTGTGAATTGACCAGATAAGAATCTGGGTGGCCATTAAGGAGCCCCCGGCTTTAAAAACCCAGATGTTAGTGCTTCTCTCTCTCTGGTAACTACGTATGTATTGCTATGGAGAGACAGAAGCCCTGTCTGCTGATTTGTGTTATTTTCTCTGTTTATATAATTTCTTTCTCGTAATTTCTGTTTATGTTTTCTCTGAAGTTCAGGGTGCCAATTTTTTCCCTTGAACTAGCAGCCTTCTATGTGCTGGTGTTGTTAGTCTTATACCTCCACAGCAGCTGCTAGCAACATTGTTGTTACAACACATGAATAACATATATACAGCTATGCATGTATATGTGTAAATGTTATGTGTATATGCCTGTATGTGTACATATGTAATGGTAATCTGGGCAGAACTTGTTGCTTTTCTTCTGTTTTGGGATGCTACGGCTGTCAAGTGCCTTTAATCAGACTTGCCTTTCTTTGAACGGTCCAGGTAAAGTGGGATCTTTTTATTTTGGAGTGTTTCTCAGCAATAAGAGAATCAGGAGTCATTGATTTGAAACAATATATATGATGTGAATCTAGGGAGTGGAGAACTTTCCCATATCCTAAATGCTAAATTGGCCCCAGCCTTCAGGGTCCTGAACACGGTATATGAGCTCTGAGGTTGGGATTTTGCCTTAGAGGGTAAATTCATTAAAGATTGTTGGTGACAAGACTGGGCATGCCATTGAAACAGCATTCCCCAGCTTTGATAACCCACATGTTGGTGCTTCTCTGGTAACTATGTATTGCTATGTATAGACTAGTTTGTGTTAGTTGATCTGTTTATAATGTATGCTCATAATTTCTGTTTGTATTTGCTCTGAAGTTCAGGGTGCTGACTTTTTTCCCTTAACTAAGTGAATGATGTATGTATGTTTAATTAAAGTGAGTTTGCTAACCCCGTAAAGTTGTTTTCCTTAGAAAAGCAGATCAAAGAATCTGTGTTAGCAGCCCTTCTGTGTGCTGATGTTATTGGTCTTACAAAGCCACAGCAGCTGCTAGCAACATTCTTGTTACAACATGTATAATACTAGTATTTTTCTACTGCTCATACATGGCTACAAATTGCAGAATAATACAGTATTCAAAGAATTATAATTGCTAGGGATATAAAGGACAGTGGATTGATGCATAGTACATGGAAGTGTGATAGCTATGCCGCTATGTGACCCAGTGGAATCAAAGGCTGGACCCGGAGTTTTTAAATCTGACCTCAGACATTTACTAGCTCTGTGACCCTAGGCAAGTCACTTAAGCCTGTTTGTCTCAGTTTCTCCATCTTAAAATCAGCTGGAGAAGGAAATGGCAAACTACTCCAATATCTTTGCCAAGAAAACCCCAAATGGGGTCATGGAGAGTTGCATACAACTGAAAAATGAGTGAACAACAATAATAGCACAAAAGGTAGTAATAGCATATTATTAACAATGTCTCATGCAAAATACATCAATGAAGGTGTCAAACAGATTATCACTGGAAAATATGCTAATTATTTAGTGAGAGCTAATAATAACAGATAACTAGCTTGTGTGTTACATTTGTACTAAGTAATGTTAAAATATTTATAGGGAAATTCTCCATTTTGGCGCCTAGACCCACAATGGAGAATTATGGGAAGACATGAAAGAGTTGCACAGCATGAAAAGATGCATATAGGTGAAAAGTTGTATTATTATGTTGAACATATCTATATCAATGAGATTATGGATTCATTGAAGTTCTGAATTAAGTTAACATCCTTCAGCTTATGGCAATTCGGGTTGATTATGTTTGTTAATTTTTTTATTCAAAAAATGAGCCAATAATTCTGTGGATTTTGTTAAACTCTTTCTCTTGGAAACTTCCTAATATTAAAATATTTTATTTTTATTTTTTTTAATAACTGTCAGGATAACAAACTGAACCCAGAGTCAAAAAAAATGAAGGAATATTTTACTCTGTCTAGCTCATTGTGACATTTTTATATGTTTTTAGAATGAATTCTTAGTTATTAATAGCATTCATCATGGGAAATGGCAAAAACATCACTTTTCAGATACTTGATAAACTGACTGGAAAATTCTGACAAGGTCAAGAAAAAAAATTCTTGCTTTTATCAATTAACACAGGAACTCTGGAACTCATAGAGCACATGACTTCCCTGGAACCATTTTCACAAACTAAGTTCATTCAGTATCTCTATTTGAAGAAGTATAAAATATATATTTTTATAAACATGTGCCTTGATGAAAAATTGAAAAAATTCTATTTCAATTTAAAATGATCAATTTCACTTTTTTAATTATCAATTTAATAATCAATTAATTTAATTAATCAATTTAATTTGTGATCATTAGAATGAGTTATAGGTTGAGTTTCAGAACACATGAATTCTAGATAAGGCTCATTGTGACCCTGGGTAAATTTCTTCATAAATTTTCTCAAATGAAAAATGAGGTGTTTCAACTAGATTACTCTGGTGTCCCTCCTACTCTAATATTATCTGAGAGGTAGTATAGTGTAAAGAGTACTGGGTTTGAAGTAGGAGGACTTGGATTGGAGTTCCAGCTTTGCCATTAAATAACTGTGGGATTTTCAGCACATTACTAAACCATTCTGTGCCTCAGTTTCCTCATCTGTATAATTAGGGATGACTACAAAAAGTTCTTCAAACTCTCTACTATAGTAATAAGTAATCAGAAAATAAAATAATTATCCTTAAAATGGTTCAGGAAAATGCTCTAATGGGTAAGTCCAGCCACTAATTATTAGCCATTAATTTGTTCTATGCCTTTTCTTCCCTCCTTTATAACTCCCCCTATCTCCAGCTTTAGATTATATAAGAATTTGCCTACAGCAAAATGCCTCAAAATTCCTTCCTGAGCCTATACTCTTAAGCAAGTGAAATAATGAAAATAATGTGGTTTTTTAAATATTTTTCTTTAGGTTTATCATCTAATTTCTTTTAGTCCTACCATCTGATTCTAATATCTTTTATACAATGAACATGAGTGAATTTTCATCATTGCACAGCATACTATATCTTTTCAACATGCTGCATCCCATTTTTTTAAGGTTGGCACTCAAGCATGAAAATTGCACTTTTTATTTATAATCAAATGTATCTTGCTCTTTGAACTTGAAATGAAATAATTATTCATTTCTATATCACATTTATTCCATCAGGACTAAATCCAAATCATCCATATAAGTAATGTCTAAGGCAATGGAGTGACCCAATTCACGCTAAATTGTTCTAATAATTGGTGAACATTTGAATACTAAAACAGTTTTCCACTTAAAATTATTTTCTTAAAGCATATTTGATGCCTTTTGTATTTGCATTAGTCAAATCAACTTCTTCCCCACAAGTAAACCCTGTCTAATGGCTACCTCCCAAAAACAAGTTGCAAAAAACAGTTCTGGTGAACACATCTAACAGTACATTCAAAATTCTCTTTCAGTCGTCTCTTACCTCTCTAGATGAAGGCAAACATATGTTTTTCCCTGGCCTTTTTAAAACCTTCACTTGTTTTTTCCCTCTTCAACTATTCAGAGTTGGCTTATTTTTACCATTCTTTCATTGAAATTATTTTAGCCTACATGTATTTTTTTTGTTTTTTTAATTATTATTTATTTATTTAATATTTTTAGTTTTCAACATTGATTTTCACAAGAGTTTGAATTACAAATTTTCTCACCATTTCTACCCTCCCCCCCACTCCAAGATGACATGTATTTTGATTGCCCCATTCCCCAGTCAGCCATCCCTTCTGTCACCCCTTTCCACCCCCCTCATCCCCTTTTCCCTTATTTTCTTGTATGGCAAGGCAGATTTCAATGCCCCATTGCCTGTATATCTTATTTCCTATTTGCATGGAAAAAAAAATTTTTGAACATCTGCTTTTAAAACTTTGAGTTTCAAATTCTCTCCATTTTTCCCTTCCTACCCACCCTCCCTAAGAAGGCAAGCAATTTCACATATGCCACATGTGTATCATTATTCAAAACCCTTCCACAGTACTCATGTTGTGAAAAACTAACTATATTTTTCTCCTTCCTATCCTAGTCCCCTTTATTCAATTTTCTCCCTTGACTCTGTCCCTTTTCAAAAAGCTTTGCTTTTGATGACCTCCTCCCCCTATATGCCCTCCCTTCTATCCTCTCCCCTTTTTATCTCCTTCCTCCTTCTTTCCTGTGCGGTAAGATACCCGATTGAGAGTTTATGTTATTCCCTCCTCAGGTCAATTCCAATAAGAGCAAGATTCATGCAGTCCCACTCACCAGTCCCTCTTCCCTTCCAATGAACTTTTTTCTTGCCACTTTTATGTGACATATTTTACCCCATTCTGTCTCTCCCTTTCTCCCTCTGTCAATACATTCCTCTCTCATCACTTAATTTTATTTTACTTCTTTAGATATAATCCCTTCATATTCAACTAACCCTGTGCCCCCCTATATATATATATATATATATATATATATATATATATATATATATATATATATTCCCTTCAGCTATCCTAATACTGAGGTCTCATGAATTATACACATCATCTTTCCATGTAGGAATGTAAAGAAAACATTTTAACTTTAGTAAGTCCCTTATGATTTCTCTTTCTTGTTTACCTTTTCATGCTTCTCTTGATTCTTGTGTTGAAAGTCAAATTTTCCATTCAGCTCTGGTCTTTTCACTGAGAAGGTTTGAAAGTCCTCTATTTTATTGAAAATCCATATTTTGCCTTGGAGCATGATACTCAGTTTTGCTGGGTAGATGATTCTTGGTTTTGATCCCAGCTCCATTGACCTCCAGAATATTATATTCCAAGCCCTTCAGTCCCTTAATGTAAAAGCCACTAGATCTTGTGTTATCCTGATAGTATTTCCACAATACTCAAATTGTTTCTTTCCGGCTGCTTGTAGTATTTTCTCCTTGACATGGGAGCTCTGGAATTTGGCTACAATATTCCTAGGAGTTTTCTTTTGGGGATCTTTTTCAAGAGAAGATTGGTGGATGCTTTCAATTTCTATTTTGTCCTCTGGCTCTAGAATATCAGGGCAGTTCTCCTTGATAATTTCTTGAAAGATGATATCTAGGCTTTTTTTTTTGATCATGGCTTTCAGGTAGTCCAATAATGGTTAAATTATCTCTTCTGGATCTTTTTTCTAGGTCAGTGGTTTTTCCAATGACATAGTTCAGATTATCTTCAATTTTTTCATTCCTTTGTTTCCTTTTTATAATATCTTGATTTCTCATAGAGTCACTAGCTTCCACTTGCTCCAATTTAATTTTTAAGGTAGTATTTTCTTCAGTGGTCTTTTGGACCTTCTTTTCCATTTGCCTAATTCTGCCTTTCAAGGCATTCTTCTCCTCTTTGGCTTTTTGGAGCTCTTTTGCCATTTGAGTTAGTCTATTTTTTAAGGTGTTATTTTCTTCACTATTTTTTTGGGTCTCCTTTAGCAAGTCATTGACTTTTTCATGGTTTTTTGCATCACTCTCATTTCTCTTCCCAATTTTCTTCTACTTCTCTAACTTGCTTTTCCAAATTCTTTTTGAGCTCTTCCACGGCCTGAGACCAGTTCATGTTTTTCTTGGAGGCTTTTGATGTAGGCTTTTTGACTTTGTTGACTTCTTCTTGCTCTATACTTTTGTCTTATTTGTACCCAAGGAAAGACTCCAAAGTCTCAGTCTGAATCTGAGTCCATTTTCACTGCCTGTTCATGTTCCCAGTCAAATACTTGACCCTTGAGTTTTTGTCAGGGTATGACTGCTTGTAGAGTACAGGGTACTTTGTCCCAAGGTTGAGGGCCTGTGATATTGTTTTCAGAGCAATTTCTTCACATCAAGCTCTGCCACATCAGCACTCCTCCTCCCCCAAGAACTGCCAACTCGGACAGCTACTCAGCTCTAAGCAGGCTCTGCAATCCCACTCTGATCTGCCACTTAATTCCTCCACCAGGTGGGCCTGGGGCTGGAAGCAACTGCGGCTGTAGCTCTGTAAGCAGCCTCAGAGCTGCACCACCTCTGCTGCCCCCAGTGCAGTGGCCAACCACAAACTCCTTTCACTGCATCCCCTCAGTTTTTCCCACTAACCTTCTCTTTTGCCTTTGTTGTTTCTGGGTTCAGAAGTCTGGTAAGTGCCACAGCTCAGTGATTCAAGGCCCTATGGCCTGTTGCACCCAGCTCCAGGTCTGGTTGGTCTGGCACAGCCCATGCTGGGCTCTGCTCCACTCCACTTCCAGTTCCATGCCATAGACCTTACCCAACAACCCTCCAGGCTGTCCTGGGTTGTAGCCCTGCTTCCCTCTGCTATTTCATGGGTTCTGCAGTTCTAGAATTTCTATAGATCCATTTTCATAGGTGTTTAGAGGGTCCTTGGGGAGAGCTTTAGGCAAGTCCCTGCTTTCCAGCCGCCATCTTTCCATGTGTATTTTATTATATTGATTCTGCTTATTTCACTCAGCATTAGTTCATACAGATATTCTGATAAATCTCTGAATTCTTTATATTTGTCATGTCTTACTTCACAATGATATTCAATAATAATTTATGTCATATCCTAAGTATTTTGAGAAACTGAAAATCACAGATCATTTTCAAAATATGTGAGAATATCTCATAATATTGAGTATACATTATTCAAAGTTTAACAAAACTGAGTATAAATGAAATTGCTATGAAAGTATCATCTTTATTCAGATTTTACTGCTAATTTCCAGTCAATTGTAAATGGTGGTTGAAATTCCTTTTGTGCACATACAGAAACATATACATAAGAACATGCTCATTCTGTACAGGAAGGGAAAGAAAAAGATAAATTGAGATAGGTAATTAATAGTTGTTTTGCATATGAATTATTATGATCCTACAATATAATTATGTATAAAACTTATTAATATATATGTATGTGTGTATGTGTGTGTGTGTGTGTGTGTGTGTGTGTGTGTGTGTGTGTGGTGAAATAAACAGGTTATTCATTTAGAAGATCATTAACTCTATCTCTGGTGATCACCTGGGAAAATCCTGTACCCTTTAGGATCTTCACTTTCTTTATCTGCAAATGACTTACCCTACCTATCTAATGGGATTGTTGAGAGGAATTCATTTTTTAAAAAAAAAGTAATTTTGCAAACCTTAAAGTACTATATAATGTCTAGAATTCATCATCTTCATCATTATCATTACTTCCAATTCAGAATATATTGAAAATAAATTTCCCAAGATTTCCTGTTAGTTTCCCAATTGTAAAATGGGGAGAATTATAGTACCTGTCTCGAAGGGCTCTTGTGATGATCGTATGAGATAACACACAAACTACTTTGTAAAACTTAAAGTATTATATAAATGCTAACTACTATAGTTAATTTGGCTTACCATTCTTTGTTCTTTCTCTTCTTAGACTACATTTCTTTTGTAATATCAGAATGCATATTCGTATGTGTGTATAGATACATATATGTGTATGGATGCACATAAAAGCATGATATATAGATATAGATACAGATGTGTGTGTGTATGTGTGTTTGTGTGTGAGTGGATGAGTGTGTATGCATTTCTGTGTGTTAGGATCTAGAGGATTATGATAATATCTGGTTGAAGAGAAAGACTCTGAGACAAAGTTGACATGTCATAAACCTGGTGATCTCTTTCATATCCCTATTCCTAACTTGCTGCTATAATAAAATCTTTGGGGAATTTTCACTGGAGAATTCTGGTTTATTTTCTCTCTCTCTCTCTCTCTCTCTCTCTCTCTCTCTCTCTCTCTCTCCCTCTCTCTCTCTCATGCTCTCTCTTTTTCTCTCTCTCTCTGTCCCATTCATTCACTCATTTCTAAGGGTAGAGGTCATTAATATTAAATCTTCTATCCAAAGTGCCAGGTCAGATTTTATCAATTTAATTAAGAATTTGAGATGTTGTTTTTTTTTGTTTCATTTTGTTTACTTGGTTGGTAATCCAAAAATACACTTTCTTCTTACAAACAGCAGTAAAACAGTGATGAATGAAGAATAATAAAATCTTTTGAGTGATGGAAAATGATGATTTTGCTTTTTTTAAAAAATAATTTATGGGAAATTTGTGGGGGGGGGTGGTTTCCTGCATTGAAATTTTATTGCATCATGTAACTGTATAGTATCATATTGTATGTTTTTGGTTTTTTTGTTGTTGTTGTTTGTTTGTTTATGGCAGGGCAATTGGGGATTCAGTGACTTGCTCAAGGTCACACAGCTAGTGAGTGTGTCAAGTGTCTGGGGCCGGATTTGAACTCAGGTCCGCCTGACTCCAGGGCCAGCGCTCTACTCACTGAGCAACCTAGCTGCTTTGCTTTTATCTAAAAAAGAACAAATAAGTTAAAATTAATTCAAGATTTAAATAACTTTGGGGAAACACAGGCCTCAGTTTCCTCAACTGCTAAATAGTTTGGACTAAATTATCTTTAATATTCCTTCCAACTCTATTAATTTAATACTCTTCCTTTATAAGTTTTCCTATGAAGTACAATAACCATATTAATAGCATACATTACTATGGTCGTTTAAATTTAGCAAAGTGTTTTACATATGTTGTATCATTTCACCTTCAAAATAACCCATAAGATAAGGGCTATTAATTCTATTTTACAGATGAGGATCCTAAGTATGAACTCAGATCCTCTTGACCCTAATTCCAGTGCTCCATCAGCTAGCTTCCTAGCTGCCCTTCTCTTTGGGAACATGAAAATTTGTTATTAAATCTTCCTGTTCCTAAAGGTCACTCTATGTTCAGCACTTCTTATGGAAAGTTAATGTGTTGCCCACACTTCATTGTCATACATTCAAGTCCATTCTTTTAAATATCATAAAATGGGCTCTATAGATTCTGCCAAGTCCAATTACTGTTATCCATTAGGTTGAATAAATCAGTCTCTGTGCCCCCATAAAGTAGAGATGTTTTAATTTATTTAAGGGCATATAAAATCAAGACAAGATGATTGTTATTGCTGTATTTATTAGAGCAATGAGAACGGTAATTACAATTTCAAATTAATACCATCAAACATGTCAGCCCCAGCAGTGTATACATGACACCTAACTATATTATCTTCTTTTTTCTCCATAATAGGTTGTTTCATTGCCTTACATAATTCCAAAGGTGACCAAATATGTGAACAAGTTTTGTCAGAATACAAACAAGTTACTTATTTTATGTTGGATCTCTGGCACAGTGTGTTGCATGTAGTATGTACTTAGTAAATGTTTGTGATTACTGTTGAAGAGCAAAGCTGTCCTTTTTTTCATGGAGCCCTCTCCAACAACAGACACTATGAGTCTACTTAATCCCACTTATCTCCTTTTTCCCAAAATGATCAGAAAGAGTTTAACATACTGAAATGAAATTCAAAATAATTAAACCTCCAATAACAAACTTCAGTAAATTGAATTGGAGTTACAGAAAGCTCTGCAGCTATAATTGTGGTGTGTGTGTTTGTGTGTGTGTGTGTGTGTGTGTGTGTGTGTGATTATGCCTCACCTGCTCTGCATCTTTACCTTTCCTTTCAGAAATATTTACATGCTGAAATCAGAAGCCATTTGCAGCAGAAACCATGCCCTGGAGAGAGAATTCTGTGCATTTACTATGTAAATTAAATTATTTTTCCATGCATTAATTGACCCATTCAGACAGGAAACCTTCAGACAGGTACCCAGTACTTTCAGACATACCCTTTATGACAGGAAACACAGTCTTGTGGATTCCAAAGTATTTTTGCTGCAAAACAATAGTATACAGAAACTTCAAAAGAAACCAAGCCCTTGGTTGTATGCATTCACATTCATTTACAAAATGCAAAATCCCACAATATATAGTTTATTATCATAAAAAAATACCTGGGACTGGAGCCAAGTTGGTGGAGTGAAAGCAGGGATGCAGATGAGCTCTCACACAAATTCTTTCAGATACCTCTAAAAAAGTGAATCTGAACAAATTTAGGAGTGGTAGTATCCACTAGGAGACAGAGTGTGGCAGGTTTTCAGCCTAGAAGAGCTTGTAATGTTGATGGGAAGGATCTGTTGCACCAGCTGAGAGAGCATAGAGCATGCCAGTCCACACCCAATGGTAGAGAAGCAGGAGTAGGATCAGCAGTTTGAATTATGGGCAGGAGTAGCTAGTACCAAACATCTCAGCTCAGGACTCTGTCAGAGCTGGGTGAGAGAAGCACAGTGCCCACATTAGCAGCAGTGGCAGCAGCTACTGTGGGGGCCATCAGCCCAGAGACTTAATGTTTGAAAGCCACCTAGTTGAATTTCCTGGAGCCATGGTGGCAGAGTAAACTGTAAGTGCTCTCACCCCCACCACCCCATTCACCTTGAAAAACCCAGAGAATATTGCCCCAGGAAAAATCCTGAGATACGGGACCCAGCAGAAGGGATACAGCAGTTTTTTTGTTGTTGTTTTTTGTTTTTTTTTAGCTTTGGAAGCTAGAGAGATCAGTTCCTCTGACTGTGGCTGAAGGGGATCAGTGCAGTACAGGAGGTATCCCATGAAGCCTCACTTCAGCAGACCAGTGGGAGTTCCTCAGTCCCAAGGCAGTGGAGCTAGCAAGTGCCAACACCAGGACTATACAAGTGCCTAAGCACAGCCAGGGAAGTTGGCAGACGACAGCTCAAATGACATCTGAGGCTACACACTCTATCGTGAAGGCTTAGAGGAAGAGGAGAACTCCAGAGGTCAAACTAGCCCTCCCCCCACCTCCTGTTTCGAACTTCAGTAAAATCCCAGGGAAACAGAAAGACTTTACCAGGCCTCAATAATTGGCATATATGAGATAGCTCCAGCTCAGCACTAGATGTGCTGAATCATTATATAGATTCTAGCTAACAAAACCAGAGGCCAGAGCACACAAAGTCAGTAACTGAGCCCCTAGATCCCTGCACAAGAAGTATGGGACAGAGCTCCCTGTGCCCCAGAGGCAGAGATCCATTTTAAAATCCAGGAAAGGTATACCAAAATAAAGTAAAAATGAGTTCATGATTTAGAAATAAAGGCTGATACTATAAGCAATTTTGGAGATAAAGGAATAGTTTACATGTCAGATTTATAGAGAAGGGAAAAATCTATGACAAAACAAGAGATATAGAGCATTACAAAATGTAAAATGGATAATTTTGATTATGTTAAACTGAAAAGTTTTGTACAAAGACAATGAAAAACAGAACAGGAGGAAGGAGAAAATTGGGAAAGAACTTTTACAACCAGTATCTCTGATAAAGGCCTCATATAAAAAAATATACAGGGAAATGAGCCAAATTTATAGTAATACAAGTTATTCCCCAATTGAGAAAGGGTCAAAGGATATGAACAGGCAGTTTACAGATGAAGAAATTAAAGACATCTATAGTCATAATTAAAAAATACTCTAAATCACTATTGATTGGAGAAATGCAAATCAAAACTCTTAGGTACAACATCTCTCCTATCAGAATGGCTAACATGACAAAACAGGAAAATCATAAATGCTGGAGCAGAAGTGGGAAAATTGGAAAATTATTACATTTTTTTCAGACCATGGTAGATTAAAAATGATTTGTAATAAAAGACCATGGTAAGATAGAGTACAATTAATTGGAAAGTAAATAGTCTAATAATAAAGAATGAGTGGGTCAAATAACAAATCATAGAAACAATCAATAACTTCATTCAAGAGAGTGATAATAATGAGACAACAAACCACAACTTACTGGATGGAGAAAAAGAAATTCTTATGGGAAGTTTTTTTTTTTAATCTTTGAATGCTTACATGAATAAAATACATAAAAAGGATATCAATGATTTGGGCATGCAACTGAAAAAGCTAGAAAAAGGACAAATGGAAAATCCCCAATTAAAAATCAAATTACAAATACTGAAAGCCAAAAGAAAGATTAATAAAACTGAAATCAAGAGAATCATTGAAGTAATAAATAAAACCAAGAGCTGGTTTCATGAAAAAAAATTAAAATTGATAAACCTTTAATCAATTTGATTTTAAAAAAGAAAGAAAACCAAATTACTAGTATCAAAAATGGAAAGGGTGAATTCACCTGCAATTAAAAGGAAATTAAAACAATGATTAGGAATTAGTTTGCTCAATTGTATGCCCATAAATTTGACAATCTTAGTGAAATGGATGAATATTTACAAAAATATAAATTGCCCAGATTAAAAGAAGTGGAAGCAAAATACTTAAATAACTGCATCTCAGAAAAGGAAATTGAGCAAGCCATCAATGAATTCCCTAGGAAAAAATCTATAAGGCCAAAAGGATTTACAAGCAAATTTTATCAAACATGTAAAGAACAATTAATTCCAATACATTAGAGACTATTTCAGAAAATAGATGGAGTCCTAAAGAATTGTTTTTATGACACAAATATGGTACCAATACCCAAACCAGGAAGAGTCAAAACAGAGAAAGAAAATTATACACCAATTTTGATAATGAATATAGATTCAAAAATTTTAAACAAATAGTAGCAACTTATCAAGAGAACAATGCACTATGACCAGATACAATTTATCCAAGGAATTCAAGTCTGATTCAATATCAGGAAAATTAACAGTGTAATTGATCATATCAAAAACAAAACTAGCAGAAACCATTCCTATTAAAAACACTAGAAAGCATAGGAATAAATGGAACCTTCTTTAAAATGATAAGTAGCATTTACCTAAAACCACCAGCAAGCATTACAGGTAACGGGGATAAGCTAGATTTATTTCCAATAAGATAAGGCATGAAAACAGCATCACCATTATCACCCCTATTATTCAATTTCGTACTAGGAATGTTAGCTTTAGCAATAAGAGAAGAAAAAGAAATTGAAGGAATTAGAATAGGAAAAGAAGAAACTTTAAGTTATCAGTCTTTGTAAATGATATGATGATATACTTAGAGAATCCTAGAGAATCAAGTAAAAAAACTACTTGAAATAATAAACAACTTTATCAAAATTGCAGGATATAAAATAGGCTCGCATAAATCCTCAGCATTCCTATATATTACTAAGGAAGCCCAAAAGCAAGACCTAGAAAGATAAATTCCATTTAAAGTTACTGTAGACACTATAAAATATTTGGGAGTCCACCTGACAAAATAAACCCAGGAACAATATGAACCCAACTACAAAACACTTTTCACACAAATAAAGCCAGATTTAAATAATTGGAAAAACATCATTTACTCCTAGTTAGACTGAGCTAATATAATAAAAATGATAATTTTATCTAAGTTAATTTATTTATTTAGTGCCATGCCAATCAAACTATAGAGCTGGATATAAAATTAACAAAATTCATTTCAAAGAACAAAAGGTCCAGAATTTCAAGGGAATGAATGAAGAAAAAGTTAGGGAAGGTGCCCTAGCCATACCAGATAATAAACTGTATTATAAAGCAGCAATCATTAAAACTACTTGGTACTGGCTAAGAAATAGAGTGGTAGATCAGTGGAATAGAGTAAGTACACAAGACACAGCAATCAATGACTATAGTAATTTACTCTTCCATAAAACCAAAGCCTCCAGTTCTGGGATAAAAACTTACTATTTCACAGAAACATCTGGGAAAACTGGACACTAGGATGGCTGAAACTGGGCATAGACCAATATCTTATACCATATACAAAATTAAAGTCAATATGGGTTCACAATTTAGATATAAAGCTGATACTATAAGCAATTTGGGAGAGCAAGGTATAGTTTACCTGTCAGATTTATTGAGAAGGGAAAAATTTATGACCAAAAAAGAGATAGAGAGTGCTACAAAATTCAAAATGGATAATTTTGATTATGTTAAATTAAAAAGTTTTTGTACAAACAAATCAAATGCAACCACAAATAGGAGGGAAGCAGAAAATTGGGAAAGAATTTTTATAAACAGTGTCTAATAAACTCCTCATCTTTAAATATACTGAGAACTGAGTCAAATTTATAAGAACACAAGTGACTCCCCAATTGAGGAATGGTCAAAGGATATGAACAGTCGGTTTTCAGAGGAAGAAATTAAATATATCTATAGTCATATGAATAAATGATCTAAATCACTATTGATTAGAGAAATACAAATCAATACAACTCTTATATACCACCTCTCTCCTGTCAGATTTTCTAACACGATGAATTGGAAAATTATAAATGCTGGAGATGTGGGAAAATTGGAACACTATTACATTGTTGGATGAGTTGTGAACTGATCCAACTATTTTGGAGAACGATTTGGAAGTATGCCCTCAGGACTATAAAATTGCATACCATTTGACCCAACAATACCACTGCTAAGGCTGTATCCCAAAGAGAACATACAAATGGGAAAAGGACCCATACATACAAAAATATTTATATCATCTCTTTTGGTGGAGGCAAAGAATCGCAAATCAAGGGATTTCCATCAATTGCAGAGTGGCTAAAAAGTTGTGGTATATGAACGTAATGGAATACAATTGTGCTTATAAGGAACGAGGAGCAGATGGACTTCATAATAGCATGGAAAGACTTATATGAACTGATGCTCAGTGAGGGGAGCAGAACCTGGAGACATTGTACACAATTACAGACACATTGTACCTGTGACACCTAACTTGATAGACTTGTGTCCTCTCAGCAATGCAAGGTGCTAAGACAACTCCTAAAGACTCACAATGAAAAAAGCTATCCACATCCAGAGAAAGAATTACAGAGTGTGAATGCAGATTGAAGCAAGCTATGTACTCTCTTTCATTCATTCATTCTTTCATTTATCTGTTTGTTTATTTGTTTGTTTATGTATTTATTTTTCCATTAATTTATTTACTTATTTATTCATTTGTTTATAAATCTAGTTTTTCCTTTATTCATTTATTTGTGAAAATATGATTAATGTGAATGTATATGTAGTACCTATATCAAATTACCTGTCCTCCTGGGTGGGGAGGGAGGAGAAGAGGGAGAGGGAGAAAATCTAAAATTCAAAAACTTGTGGAACTGAACATTGTAAACTAAAATTAAAAAAAAGGAAAACAAAATAACCCTTGTTTCTAAAAAGTGGTCCATCTACAAGCTTAATATCATCAGGGAAAATATCAGGAGATTTTGGATAAAGTATGTTTTTAAAAATAATGATAACCTTATTATTCCTAAGGCAACAGTTTATAGAGTCAGGGTTGAAAGAGAACTCAAAGCTTGGAGGTTAACGATTCTAACTATCTCATTGAACAAAAGAAACTAAGTGTCCAAAATTTTAGAAATATTAAAGAATAATTTGAACCCATGTCCTCTTGTTCCCAAATTCAACTTTCTTTTCCAGGCCATCATCTTGTCTCACTCATGATTCCTTTCAAACTCAGAAATCTTTCTAGTATGTCTTCTCCAACAACAGAGTAGGGAACCATCTCATTTAATGACTTACTTTGACATCTTTTACATGTGGAAAAAATAATGTAACAAATATCTATATTATTGTTTTTCAAATGAATTTATATATTATTATGATTAATCAAATTGATCTAAAATTACTAATATTGTACAGGGAGCAATGACTTTGTAGCTGGCAGGAAAGCAACTGACAACCTAAAGCAAATAGCTTCAGTTTTGTTATATAAAACTTCCCAGGTTTTTGCATAGAACTAGAAATTATGAGATCTAAAGGAAATATTCTTGGGGTGCAGAGCCAAGATGGTGGAATAAAAGGAGAAACTTGCTTGAACTCTCCTGTAAACATCTCCCAATATTTGTAAAAATGACTCTAAATAAATTGTAGAGCTACAGAGCCCTCAAAGCAACAGAGTGAAACAAATCTCCAACCCAAGGCAACCTGGAAGACTCAGCAGAAAGGGTCTATCACACTGGGCTGGGAGCGGAGCACAGTTCAGCATGGGCTGTACCAGCACAGACCAGACCAGAGCAGACCAGGTGAAGCAGGCCTCAGGGCACTGAATCATTGGCAGCTGTGGTGGTTTCCAGACTTCTCAACCCACAAAAGATAAAGCAGAAAGTCATTGGAGAAACTCAGTCAGACCTGGATGAGAGAAGAGCATGGTCTAGATCCAGTCCCAGGGAGGTAGAGGTGGTGGCAGTGGTGGTGGCAGGAATGGCAATGGCTGTTTCCTGAGCTCCAGGCCCAAAGATGGTGGAGGGATCCAGTGGATGATCAGAGGAGAATTGTAAGGATCTCTTTGCTAGCACCAATGCAGTATTCTCTTGCTTTTCCTTGCAGTCCTGGACAGTGGTCCTGAGTTAAGGAGGCACTCTGGAGTGGCAGAGCTTGTGTTGGCTGTGGAGAAGGAACCCTCCTCAAGTTGCAAGGCAGAAAAGAGTGCTTATGATCTGTAGTATTGTGATCAAAGATCTTCCCCACCTATTTAATAGTCCTCAGGTGTGCCTAGGTGGGAAAGCTTGATTATATGTTTTTGTAAGTAGCCCTAAAGCTTCTGCTTACTAGGCACTAAGGTGATTTGAGCATGAGGCCCTCAAGGCCCTAAGGGGAGTGGCTAAGACCAGTGCCAATAGTTTGTTAACTGAGTTCTAGTCAACCATGAATTCAGCCAATTAGAGACCTGAGTTCTAGCCAATCAGATGGCAGCTAGGACTCTATATAAACAGAGTCCAGAACTGAGAGCAGCAGAATCTGCAGAGAGCTCCAGGAATCAGAATTCAGCCCAAGGAAAAGGAGCAGACACTCGGAGTCAATGAATCTACAGAGAGAGTGTGCAGAGCAGAGAGTGGAAACCAGGGAACTGCAGAGACCAGAGAACTGTGGAAGAGAGAGAACACAAGTAAGCAGACAGTTAGGATTCATCAGTGCCTACAAGGAAGGTCCTAGCAGGGAGGAAATTTACAGGATGCCTTGATTCCTTGCTATAATACTGTGTTATAATTCCCTTATTGCTACATTGAGGTTGACACTCTGGTTTTGGAATATAATTACTGCTATATTGAATTGGGGTTATTGGTCTTGGGATATGATCCTCTGGTGTCTAAACAAATGTTATACTTCCTATGCTTTCTACCTAGAGATTTTTTCAAACTTTGTGATTCCAAACCATTCAGGCACATTCATGGCCATCCTCCAGGTCATGAATCTTGCCTTACTGATACATGATCACTCACAGGCCAGAGCACAGGCCAGAAGAGAAGTAAACACCTCTCCTTTGATCATACCATCTTAGAAGAACTGAAAATTTACAGGAGTTTAGAAGTATCTTTGACAACAGCTACATAAAACACCTAAAGCTTGGTACAGAGCAATCTCCACTCTGGAAACACACTCCTACCTTGAAAAAGAGCTCAAAAGTCAAGGAATTGGCTGGGAAAATGATTGAACAGTATAAAAAAAACTCAGACTATAAAATCTTACTTTAGTGACAAAGACAATCAAAACATACAACCAGAAGAGGACAACAAAGTCAAAACTCCTACACTCCTACATCTAAAGCCTCCAAGAAACATATGAATTGGTTGCAGGACATGGAAAAGATCATAAAGACGTTTGAAAATCAAGTAAGTGAAGTAGGGGGAAAACTGGAAAAAGAAATGAGAGTGATGGAAGAAAAATCATTAAAATGAGTCAAGAGCTTGCTAAAAGAGATCTAAAAAATACTGAAGCATATAACACCTTAAAAGTAGACTAATCCAAATGATGGTAAAAGAGGTCCAAAAAGCTAATGAGGAGAAGAATGCCTTAAAAAGCAAAGTTATTGGAAGAGTGGGGCCAAGATGGTGGCTGGAAAGCAGGGACTCACGAAATCCCTCCAAAAGCCTGTAAAAATGGCTCTGAACAAATTCTAGAGCTGCAGAACCCACAAAATAACAGAAGGAAGCAGGTCTTCCACCCAGGACAGCCTGGATGGTAGCTGGGAAGGGTCTATTGCACTATGCTCAGAGTGGAGTGCAGCCCAGTGTGGGCCACACCAGGATGAACCAGGCTGGGAGTTGTGCAGAGCAAGCCTTAGGGCCATGAATCACCGAGCTGTGGCAGTTATAAGACTTCTCAACACACAAACTCCAAAGACCACAGAACAGGTTGGTGGGAAAACTGCTGGATCTGGGGGGAGGGGGAGAAGAGCTGTCTAGCCCCAGCCCTGGGGTGGTGGTAGTAGCAGCAGGAAGCTCCAGTGGCTGCTTCTAGAGTTCCAGCTGTGGTTGCTTCTGGCCCCAGGCTCACACAGTGGGAGGAATCAAGCAGCATATCAGAGTGAGAGTACAGCAAGCACTTTGCTGGAACAGAGGCAGGGTTCTCATGCTTTGACTGGGTTGGATATGGATTGCGGTCCTTGTTGATGGTTCATGGGGGAGTAAAAGCACTGGTGTGGCAGAGCTTGAGGTGAAAGTGGAGGAGAAGTATCTCTGAAGACAGCGCAGCCCCTAAAGCTTGGGACAAAGTACTCTCTACTCTACAAGCAGTCATACCCTGACAAAAAGCTCAAGGGTGAAGTAGTTGGATGGGAACACAAACAGGCAGCAAAAAGGACACAGACTACTGAATCTATTTTTGGTGATAAAGAATATCAAAACATAGAGCCAGAAGAAGTCAACAAAGTCAAAGAGCCTATATCAAAAGACTCTAAGAAAAATATGATTGGTCTCAGGACATGGAAGAGCACAAAAATGATTTGGAAAAGCAAGTAAGAGAAGTAGGGGAAAAATGGAAAAAATAAATGAGAGTGATGCAAGAAAATCATGAAAAGCAAGTAAATGACTTGATAAAAGAGACCCAAAAATGCTGAAGAAAATGACACCTTAAAAAACAGACTAACCTAAATTGCAAAAGAACTACAAATAGCCAATGAGGAGAAGAATTCCTTGAAAGGCAGAATTATCTAAATGGAGAAGGAGGTCCAGAACATCACTGAAGAAAATACCACCTTAAAAATTAGATTGGAACAAGTGGAAGCTAGTGAATTTATGAGAAATCAAGAAATTATAAAATGGAAACAAAAGAATGAAAAAATGGAAGGAAATGTGAAATATCTCATTGGAAAAACTACTGACCTGGAGAATAGATCCAGGAGAGATAATTTAAAAATTATTGGACTACCTGAAAGCCATGATCAAAAAAAGAGCCTAGATACCATCCTTCAGGAAATTATCAAGGAGAACTGCCCTGATATTCTAGAGCCACAGGGCAAAATAGAAATTGAAAGAATCCATCGACTGCCTCTTCAAAAAGATCCCCAAAAGAAAATTCCTAGGAATTTTGTAGCCAAATTCCAGAGTTCCCAAGTCAAGGAGAAAATACTTCAAGCAGCCAGAAAGAAACAATATGAGTATTGTGGAAACACAATCAGAGTAATACAAGATCTAGCAGCTCCTATATTAAGGGATTGAAGGACTTGGAATATGATGTTCTGGAGGTCAAAGGAGCTAGGATTAAAACCAAGAATACCCAGCAAAACTGAGTATAATGTTCCAAGGAAAAATATGGATTTGAAATAAAATAGAAGACTTTCAAGCTTTCTCAATGAAAAGACCAGAGCTGAATAGAAATTTCACTTTCAAATACAAGAATCAATAGAAGCACAAAAAGGTAAACCAGAAAGAGAAATCATAAGGGACTTACTGAAGTTGAACTGTTTTGTTTACATTCCTACATGGAAAGATGATGTTTGTAATCCTTGAGACCTGTCTATTAGGTACATTAGGTTAGATAAAGGGAATATGCACATATATAGACAAAGGGCACAGGGAGAGATGAATATGAAGGGATGATATCTAAAAAAATAAAATTAAGGGGTAAGAGAGGAATATATTGAGAGAGGGAGTAAGGGAGAGCTAGAATGGGGTAAATTAACTCACATCAAAGCGGCAAGTTAAAGCAGTTCTGTTGGAAGGGAAGAGGAGGCAGGTGAGGGGAAATGAGTGAATCTTGCTCTCATCAGATTTGACTTGAGGAGGGAATAACATACACACTCATTTGGGTATTTTACCCCACAGGAAAGTAGAGAGAAGGGGAAAATAGCAGGGATGATAGTAGGGAGGGCAGATTGGGGGAGGAGGTCATCAAAAGCAAACACTTATGAAAAGGGAGAGGGTCAAGGGAGAAAATTGAATAAAGGAGGACAGGATAGGAAGGAGTGAAATATAGTTAGCCTTTCATAACATGCTTATTGTGAAAGTGTTTTGCATAATGATACAAGTGTGGCCTATGTTGAATTGCTGGCCTTCTTAGGGAGAGCGGGTGGGAAGGGAAGAGGGGAGAGAATTTGGAACTCGAAGTTTTAAAAACAGAGGCTCAAAAAAAGTTGTTTTTCATGGAACTGGGAAACAAGATATATAGGGAATGGGGCATAGAAATCTATCTTTCCCTCCAAGAAAGTAAGGGGAAAGTGGATGGGGAGGGGAGTGAAGTGACAGAAGGGAGGGCTGACTGGGGAACATGGCAATCAGAATATATGCCATCTTGTTGTGGGAGGGAGAGGGTAGAAATGGTGAGAAAATTGGTAACTGGAAATCTTGTGGAAATCAATGTTGAAAACTAAAAATACTAAATAATAAAATATGAAAAAATCAGAATTATCCAAATGGGAAAGGAGCTCCAAAAGACCACTGAAGAAAATACTGCCTTAAAAATTAGAATGGAGCAAATGGAAGCTAATGAGTTTGTGAGAAATCAAGATACTGTAAACAGAACCAAAATTATGAAAAAATAGAAGACAATTTGAAATATCTCATTGGAAGAATCACTGACCTGGAGAATAGATCCAGGAGAGATAATTTAAAAATCATTGGACTACCTGAAAGCCGTGATCAAAAACAGAGCCTAGATGTCCTCTTTCAAGGAATTATCAAGGAAAACTGCCCTGATATTCTAGAACCAGAGGCTAAAATAGAAATTGAAAGAATCCACTAGTCACCTCTTGAAAGAAATCCCACTAGGATTGTAGCCAAATTCCAGAGTTCCCAGGTCAAGGAAAAAATATTTTATGCAGGCAGAAAGAAACAATTTGAGTATTGTGGAGGCACAATAGGGATAAAACAAGATCTAGCAGCTTCTACATTAATGGATCAAAGGGCTTGACATATGATATTCCAGAGGTCAAAGGATCCAGGATTGAAACAAAGAATCACCTAGCCAGCAAAACTGAATATAATACTTCAGTGGGAAAAAAGGGAAATTCAGTCTAATCCAGTACTTTCATGCAGTGGGGAAACCAAGAAAATTTGAAAATCAAAAATTTTTAAATGTATGTTAAAGTGTATGGAAAATTATACCTTTCATATCTTTGGATGAGGGATATGTTTGTGACCAAACAAGTGATCGAGAAACTCAGAGGAAGTAAAATAAATAATTTTGGTTACATGAAATTAAAAAAAAAAAAACATTTTTCACAAACGTAAATAATGTAGCTACACTAGAAGGAAAACAGGAAATTGGGGACATTTATAGCAAGTATTCTGAACAAAATCCACATTTCTAAATAAAATAGGGAATTGAATCAGATTTATAATAATATGAACCATTCCCCATTTTTAAATGCTAAGATATTATGAAGAATCAGTTTTCTGAAGAAGAAATCAAAGCTATCCATAGTCAAATAAAAATTGCTCTAAGTCACTATTGAGTAGAGAAATGCCATTTAAAATAACTCTGAGATAGCACCTCCTATCTATCAGATTGGCTAAGATGAAAGAAAAGGAAAAAAAAAGACAAATGCTGGATGAGATGTAGAAAATTGAAACTCTAAGGTACTGATGGTGGAGGTTTAACATGGTCCTACCATTCTGGAGTAAAATTTGTCACTATGTCCAAAGAAGTATCAAATTGTGTATAACTTTTCACACAGTAGTAGCTATAACTATTAATTGTTTATACCAAAGAGATCAAAGAAAAGGGGAGAAGACCTATTTGCATAAAACTATTTATAGCAACACTTTTTGTGGTGGCAAATAATTAAGAACTGAGAGGATGTTAATAAATTTGGAAATTCCTGAATAATTTTTGTTATAATAAATGAGGAGCAGTATGGTTTCAGAAATCTTTGGAGGACTTATATGAACTGATGCAAAGTGAAGTGAGCAGAACTAGGCAAACATTATACACAATGCAAGTTATATACAAATGAGGATCAAGTGTGAAAGACTTAAATATTGTGATCAAGAAAACAATCCAAGACAATTACAAAGGACCCATGATAAAAAAAAGCCTACTCATCTCCTGAGAAAGAACTGATGAATTCTATATACTGAAACATATATTTTTTAAAAAGTTTCTATATTGTCATCTTACATTTTTGTGGATTTTTTTCTTTTGCAACATGGCTAACATGTTTTTCATGACTATATGTATAATCAATAATTTGCTTACCTTTTCAATCACTGAGGGAGGTGAGAGAATTTGGAAATCAAAACTTTAAAAAATGGCTGATAAAATTTTTACATATAATTGACCTTATTCACTTTGAAGTGGATTTATTATAATTAATGGTTTTTAAAACATTTCCAATTTTAAACATATGCAGAAATGTTTCTATTGTATCTTTTACCTTTTTATTCACCCCCCACTCTTCTAAACAATAAATACTATTATACATGTGACCACCCCATAGAGTTTATTGAAAAGGATGGAGAGGCCTGTCAGAGCTGGGTGAGAGAAAAGCACATGGCCTGTGGCAGTGGCAGCGGCTATACCCAGGGCTGTAAGCCCGCAGACTAAACGTATGAAAGTAAGCTACTTGAACTTCTGGGACCCAAGATGGCAAAGTAAACTGTAAGTGCTCTCATCCCACCTCTCTTGTTCACCTTGAAAAAATCCAGAGAATATTGCCCCAGGAAAAATCCTGGAATAGTGGAGCCAGCAGAAAGGGTTCAGCAGTCTTTTAGTTCAGGAGGCTAGGGAGATCACCAGGAAGTGTCGCTCTTACTGTGGCTGAAGGGGAGCAGTACAGGATGGGAGGCATTCCAGCAAACCCCACCTCAGCAGACCAGTGGAAGAACCTGAGCCCCACGGGGGTGAAGCCAGCAAACACCAGTACTAGGGCCTCAGGCATGCCTTTGCAAAGCCAAGGGAAGCAGCAGACACCAGTGTAGATGGGTGTTGACTAGTGGCTGAGCATACACAGATGGAGGGAGAGAGAACTCCAGAGGCCAGACTACCCCTCCCCCACACATCATGCAACAAGCTGCCATGTAAACCTGGGGAAAACTCAAGAAAACCTCACCTGGCCTCAGCGTTGGCACACACCAGCCAGCTCCAGCTCAGCACCAGGTAAGCTGCAGCATTACATGATTTCTACCTGACAGAACCAGAGACCACAGCATACAAAGCCAGTAACCAAGCCACTAGCTTCCAGCACAAGAAGTGTGGGACAAAGCTTTCTGTGCCTCAGAAGCACAGATCCACTTTAAAAGCCAGGACAAAGGCAATCACAATGAACAAGAACCAAATGAGAAAAGCTAAGACCACAGGTCCTTACTATTGGGACAGGGAAGACCAAAATACTAATTCAGAAGAGGACAGCATTGACACTATACCCACATCTGAAACTTCAAAGGGGAATATGAACTGGTCTCAAGCCCCAAAACATTCTTGGAAGAGCTCAAGAAGGATTTTAAAAGCCAAATTAGAGAGGTAGAAGAAAAATTGACAAAGTCTTTTAAAAACACAATGGCCAAAATGAGAAAAAACTTCACTGAAGAGAACAACTCCTTAGAAAGTAAAATTGGCCAAATGGATAAGGAGGTACAAAAGCTAACTAAAGAATACAACTTGTTAAAAATTAGAATTGTGCAAGTAGAAGTTAATGACTCTATGGAGCATCAACAATGAGTCAAACAAAATCTAATGAAAGAAAAAAAAATAGAAGAAAACATAAAATATCTCATTAGAAAAACAACTGACCTGGAAAACTGATCCAGGAGAGATAACCTAAGGATTATGGGTCTACCTGGAAAGCCATGATGAAAAAAGAGCCTGGACAATATCTTTCAAGAAAACATCAAGGGAAGCTGCCCTAAGGTCTCAGAACCAAAGGGTAAAATAATCATCGAAAGAATCCACCAATCACCTCCTGAAAGAGATCCAAAATTGAAAACTCCAAGGAATATTGTAGACAAATTCCAGAATTATCAGGTCAAGGAGAAAATATTGCAGGCAGCCAGAAAGAAGCAATTAAAATATTGTGGAGCCACAATCAGTATCACATGGGACCTTGCAGCTTTTACATTAAAAGTTCAGAGGGACTGGAATATGATAATCTGTAAGGAAAAGGAGCTTTTGGACTACACGTATGGATCAACTATCCAGAAAAACTGAGTATACTCTTTCAAGCCAGGAGACAGACATTCAATGAAATAAAGGACTTCCAAACTTTCCTGATGAAAAGGCCAGAATTCAATGGAAAATTTCATCTTCAAATACAAGACTGAAGAGAGGCATAAAAAATAAACAGGAAAAAAGAAAGAAAAAACACTTGTTATTCAATAAGGGTTAACTGTTTACATCTCCATCCCACTTGTTAATCTTGAGAATTGTATATTCATTGCAACATTTAAAATGTAAAATTATATATTTATGTGTATATAGACAAAGGGTATGGGTATAAATTAACTGATGTGATGATAAAATCTAATTAAGGGGGCAAAGGGATTGTAATGGGAGAAGAATGGAGAAGGCAGGAAAGGGCAAATTATATCACATGAAGAGGTACAAAAGCATATTATAGCAGAGAAAAAAAGGGAGGGAGACAGGCATTGTTTGAGATTTACTCTCATCTGATTTGGTTGAAGGAGGGAATAATACATCCATTTAAGTATAGAAATCTAATGTACAGGAAGTAGGAGGGGAAAGGGGAATGTAAAGGGATGGGGTTTAGAAGGGAGAGAAGTAGTAAAGGAAAAAAATCAAGAAAAGAGGAGGGGCTAATAGAAAAGAGGGTGGTGGTGGTCAAAAGCACAACTCTTTTAAAGAGGGGAAAGGATAAATAAAAGCATAAACAGGTTGGAGGGATAGGATGGAGAGAAAGACACAGATTATGTTCATAATTGTGCATGTGAATGGAATCAACTCTCCCGTAAAATGGAGGTGGATGGCAGAGTGGATTAAAAACCATAATCCTATAATATATTGTTCACAATAAACATATCTGAAGCAGGGAGATACACACGGAGTAAAGGTAAAAGGCCAAAGTAGAATACATTATGCATCAGCTGCAGGGAAAAAAAGCAGAGGTAACAATCTTGATCTCAGACAAAGCAAAAGCAAACATAGATCTAATTAAAATAGATAAGGAAGGAAACTATATCCTGCTAAAACACACCACAGGCAATGAACTAATGCCATTAATAAACATATATGCACCAAGTAGAATAACATCCACATTCTTAGAGAAGTTAAGGAAGTCACAGGAAGAAATAGACAGTAAAACTATACTAGTGGGGGACCTCAACCTCTCCCTTTCTGAAATTGATAAATCTAGCCTCAAAATAAACAAGAAATAAGATAAGGAGGTGAACAGAATTTTAGAAAAGGTAGATATGATGGACCTCTGAAGAAAATTGAATGGGGATAGAAAGGAATATATCTTTTTCTGTATTCCTAAAGAATGAGTGGGTTGAACAAATAATCATTAACTTAATTCAAGAGAATGATATTAATGAGGCAACGTACCAAAACTTGTGGGATGCAGCAAAAGTTGTTCTGATGGGAAGTTGTATATCTCTGAATACTTACATGAATAAAATAGAAAAAAAATGAGACCAATGAATTGGGCATGCAACTGAAAAAGCTAGAAAAAGAATAAATGGAAAATCCTCAAATAAATACCAAATTAGAAATACTGAAAAGCAAAGGGGAGATTAATAAAATTGAAATCCAGAAAACTATTGAACTAATAAATGAAACTAAGAGCTGACTTTATAAAAAAATAAATTTGATAAAACATTGGTTAATTTGATTTAAAAAAGAAGAAAACTAAATTACCAGTATCAAAAGTGAAAAGGTTGATATCACCTCCAATTAATAGGAAATTAAAGCAGTAATTAGGAATTATTTTGCCCAATAATATGCCCCTAATTTTGACAATCTAAGTGAAACAGATAAATATTTACAACAATATAAATTGTCCAAGTTAACAGAAGAGAAGTAAAATACCTGAGTAACTCCACCTCAGAAAAAGATATTGAACAAGACATCAATGGACTCCTTAGGAAAAATCTCCAGGGATAGATCGATTTACAAGCAATTTCTATCAAACATTTACAGAAAAATTAATTCCAGTATTCTATGGACTATTTGGGAAAATTGGCCAAGAAGATTTCTTTTTGCTAAACAAATATGATACTGATACCTAAACCAGAAAAAGCCAAAACAGAGAGAGAAATTATGGACCAATTTCCCTAATGAATATTGATGTAAAATTAAATAAAATATTAGCGAAAAGATTACAGCAACTTATCACAAGAATAATACACTTTGATAAGGTAAAATTTATACCAGGAATGCAGAGCTGGTTCAATATTCAGAAAACTATCAGCATAATTGTTCATCTCAACAATCAAAGTAACAGAAAACATAATATTATCTCAATAGGTGTAGAAAAACCTCTTGAGAAAATATGACACCCATTTCTACCAAAAAACATTGGAGAGCATAGGAATAAATGGAGCCTTCCTTAAAATGATAAGTAGAATCTACCTAAAACCATCAGCAAACTCACATGTAATGGGGATAAGATAGATGTATTTCCAAGAAGATTGGGGTGAAACAAGCATGTCCATTATCACCACTGTTATTAAATGGGGTAGTAAAATTAATTAATTTAGCAATGAGAGGAGAAAAAGAAATTGAAGGAATTAGAATAGGCAAAGAAGAAATTAAATAATAGCTCTTTGCAGGTGATATGATGATTTACTTAGAGAGTCTTATGGAATGAAGTAAAAAACAGCTACTTGAAATAGCAAACAACTTTAGCAGAGTTTCAGCATATAATATAAATCCACATAAATCCTTGGCATTGCTATATATTACTAACAAAGTTCAATAGCAAGAGATTGGAAGAGAAATTCCATTTAAAGTTATTGTAGACATTATAAAATATTTGGGAGTTTACCTGCCAAGACAAACCCAGGGACTATATGAACACAATTACAAAACACTTTTCTCACAAATAAAGTCAGATCTAAATAATTGGAATAACATTGGTTGCTAAGGTATAGGCTGAGATAATATAATAAAAATGACAATTCTACATAAATTAATTTACTTATTCAGTGCCATACCAATCAAACTACAAAAAGCTATTTTATAGAGCTAGAAAAAATAACAACACAATTCCTCTGGAAGAACAAAAGGTCCAGAATATCAAGTGAATTAATGAAAAGAAATGCTAGGGAAGGTGGTCTAGCCATATCAGATCTTAAATTGTATTATAAAGGAGCAATGATCAAAACCACTTGGTACTGGCTAAGAAATAGATTGGTAAATCAGTGGAATCGTTAGGTACAAAAGAGACAGTAGTCAATGATCTACTGTTTGATAAACCCAAACACCCAGGCTTCTGGGATAAGAACTCACTGTTTGACAAAAACTGCTGGGAAAACTGGAAAAGAGTATGGCAGAAACTGGGCATAGACCAACATCTGACAAAATAAAGTCAAAATGGGTACATGATCTTGTTATAAAGGCTAATAGTATAAACAAATTAGGGGAGCAAGGAATAATTTATGTGTCAGATTTATGGAGAATGGAGGCATTTGTGAACAACGAAGAGATAGAGAGCATTATGAAATACAAAATGGATAATTTTGATTACATTAAATTGAAAAGGTTTTGCACAAACAAAGTCAGTGCAACTAAGATCAGAAGGGAAGTGGAAAATTGGGAAAGAATTTTTATGGTGAGTGTCTCTGATTAATGGCCTCATTTCTAAAATATGTAGAGAACTGAACCAAATTTACAAGAATACAAGTCATTCTTCAATTGATAAATGGTCAAATGATGTGAACAGGAAATTATCAGTGGAAGAAATTAAAGTTCTATTTAGTCATATGAAAAAATGCTCTAAATCACTATTTATTGGAGAGATGCAAATCAAAACAACCCTGAGGTTCCACAAAACACCTTTCAGATTGGATAACGTGAAAATGATAAATGTTGGAGAAGCTGTGGGAAAGTTGGAACACTAATTCATTGTTGGTGGATCTGTGAACTGATCCAACCATTCTGGAGAGCAATTTGGAATTATGCCTAAAGGGCTATAAAATGTGCATACCCTTTTACCTAGCAATACTGCTTCTATGGCTGTACACCAAAGAGATTGTACAAATGGGAAAAGGGCCCACATGTACAACATTATTTATAGGAGCTCTTTTTATGGTGGACAAGAACTGGAAATCAAGGGGATATTCATTAATTGGGGAATGCCTGAACAAGTTGTGTTGTATGAATGTAATGGAATACTATTATGCTATAAGAAATGATGGACAGGTAGACTTCAGAAAAATCCGGAAAGACTTACGTGAACTGATGCTGACTGATGTGAGGAGAACCAGGAGAGCATTATACATGTCACAGCCTAATGACTAATTTTGATAGACTTAGCCTTTCTTAGCAATGCAAGGACCTAAAACTTTTCCAAAGGACTCATGTTGGAAAATGCCATCCACTTCCACAGAAAGAACTATGGAATTGGAAGACAGAGTAAAGCATACACTTTTCTCTTTTGTTTTGTTTTGTTTTGTTTTGTTGTGTTGTATTCTTTCTCATGGTTTCTCCCATTTTTTATAATTCTTCTATGCAAAGTGAAAATGTGCTTAATAAGAATGTATGTGTAGAGACCATATCACATTATATGCTGTCTTAAGAAGGGAGGGGGGAGGGAGGGGGCAAAAATTTGAACTTTATGAAAGTGAATGTTGAAAATTGAAAATAAATTAGTAAAGAAAAAAGGAAAAAGATGGAGAAATTTGGGGGAGAGATAATAGCAGTTTTTAAAAATTCATAGTAAAGAAAGAGATTGACAACATCTAAAGTAGTTGACAATCATTGTCAAATTACATTAGGATAGCATCAGTTTAAATATTTTCAGTTAACTCCCTTCAACCAGATTGTAGTGTGAAGGTGACCTTGGATGCTTGAAGTTCATCCTGGTAGAAGACATTATGTGCCTAGTAGTTTCCAAGCTGAAAATCTTTGACTAGAGTCCCAATGATTAGGATCAAGCTACTAAGAGAAGCTCATCATTAAGGTATCCATTGGGTGATTATTTTTTTGTTGCAATGACTTTCAAAAAGTAAGTTATGAAAAATCTTAATTTTTAAGGATAAATAAGAGATCCATGTTGAAAAATTATACTTCTTTTTTCTTCATATTCATAAACCCTACTGACTACTCTATGGATCATTCTTAGATCATGTTGTATTGAAGTTTATAATAAACAAGTTTTCTTCTATTGAATCTTCAGAACTCCAACTGAAATATAGAAATGAAATTTGTCAATTGAAGGAATTGGATTCTAAAGGCTGCTTCCACATATAGTTTATAACAAACCCATATCTAACTCAAGTCTCTTCCTCTAAAATGTATATAGATATACAGAGCATATCATGCGTATAGGAGTATAGAGTGTCCTAAACATAGTTCAGTATTATGATTTAGTAGCTTAAAACCACACTAAGAATTTTGGGACACCCTATGTACTTCCTTTGAATTATCAGTGTCTGCAGATAGCTGTGATTATATGGAAGCCCAATAAAATAATTTTAGAAATATTCACTAACAACACTTTTAATTTAAAAGTACATAAAGGTCTCTATACTTAATCATTATCAACAAATACTTATGCACAAAACAATGATATGTATAAGAATTTAAGAAAGAAGAACATTACAGAAGAAAACTCATTGTTTCCAGAGTCAGAGGACCTTGTTTGAAATACTCCTTGTCATGCTTATTCCTCTTTGACTTTGGGAAACTGCTTTATGTTCCAGGGCCTCATTTCCCTTATCCATAAAATAAGGGAAGTTGACTAGATGTCCTGTGGGTCCCTCTTAGCTCTGTATCAATAATGTGATGCCAGAACTATTCTAAAAAAGGGTAATTCAAGTCATATTTGTTTGACTATGACTCAGGTTATTTTACTAGTTGATCACTATATAGCAATTCAAAGCTATCAAATGGAATCATATAAGACACAAGGAATCCAAACCTTAAAAGATCTAGTTTTCTTTAAAGGGGCATCTTAGCTGGGGGGGGGGGCAGCTATGTGGCACAGTGAGTAGAGCACTGGCCCTGGAGTCAGGAGGCCCTGAGTTCAAATCCAGCCTCAGACACTTGACACATGTACTAGCTGTGTGACCTTGGGCAAGTCATTTAACCCCAATTACCCTGCCAAAAAAACAAAAAAAAAAATTGGGGGGCAGCTAGGTGGCACAGTCAGTGGAGCACCGACCCTGGAGTCAGGAGGACCTGAGTTCAAATCAGGCCTCAGACACTTGACACACTTACTAGCTGTGTGACCTCAGGCAAGTCACTTAACCCCAATTGCCCTGCCTTCCCCCCTAAAAAAATAAATAATTAAAAAAAAAAGAAAAAAAAAGAATAAGACACAAGGAATCCAAACCTTAAAAGAGCTAGTTTTCTTTAAAGGGGCATCTTAGCTGGAAGACTTAATTTTTATATTAAATTGGAAAAAAAAATTTGGCTACCTAAAGTAACATAATTTGTGGTTATTTTGTTCAAAACATATTTATCAATGCTGTAGTGAACTTTATTTTTGTTAAAATTGCTCTTTTTATGTTGAGATATTTTAAAAATATAATAATGGAAAATTTAAACATCTAGGTTACATTCTTTAAGGAAATATTTTATTAATATCCAAAAAATTGATTTGATATTTCACTCAAGGCAAGTGAAGCCAACATTTGTTAATTGAGGCATAAACTTCGCAATGATAATAACATATCTGTCAAAATGAGATAGACTTAGAATCATATGAGAACACCAGAAATTTTAACACCTACGCTACCACCTTCTTCTTCTAAGCAATAATACAGTTATCAAATTTGTCAAATCTCACTAAAATTATCATCTCAAATGGTTGATTTTTTAGAGCAAGAATTAGGTTTTTAGACCAAAGGAAACTGAATTTGATATCAAACTATTTTGGAGATAAATTTGTAAAGTAATGATTCTTTTAAAAATAACTGTATTAGAGTTATCTTTTCAAGTTAATATTTTTCTTTGTGGTAGTCACCAAAATTTGGTAGTCAGCAATTTTCCAACAATCCAACAATGCTGGCATTTCTGGCAACCTATCCTATAATCATACATATATACATATACATACACATGCAAACATATACACATATGATACATATCCATCCATATATCTATATACACATACATATATCTATATCTATCTATCTATCTATCTATCTATCTATCTATCTATCTATGTCCGTACCTGTGCCTATACTTATACATATACATGCAAACATATACACATACGATACATATCCATCCATATATCTATATACACATACATATATCTATATCTATATCTATCTATCTATCTATCTATCTATCTATCTATCTATCTATCTATCTATCTATATATGTCTGTACCTGTGCCTATACTTATACATATACATGCAGCTAGGAGTCATAGTGGATAGAATGCCAACCTGAAGTCAGAAAGACTAATTTTCATGAGTTCAAATTCTGTCTTAGACACTTGGCAGCTATGTGACTCTGGACAATTCCTTTAACCTTTTTTGTGTTCCTTATCTATAAAATGAGCTAGAGAAGGAAATGGCAAACAACTCTAGTATCTTTTCCAGGAGAACCCCAAACTGGGTCATACAGAGTTAGACATGACTGAAATGATTGAAAAGTAACAAAAATGTGTATATACATATACAGAAATATCTATATATAATAATGTGAATATATTCACACATGCATGGTGAGATCTTCCTGGGCTTCATATATGTTTATATGCATGTATGCATACATACATATGTACACACATGAATATACAAACATACACAGAAATATATATGTGTATATATACACACATACACATGTGCGTATACACAGAGTGAGAACAATTGTGCGGCTGATGACATTAATATTTTTACAAAGATAAAGCATAATGATATAATTATATAGGTATCTATATATAATCTATACTTATAGTATGTGTATGTATGTGCATATACATACACACATGTTTTCACAGATTTTGCTTCAAATCACTTTTGCATTTCTTTGCAATGGATGGATTTTCTCATCTGCCCTCTCCTGTGCCAAAATAATTTCAAAATTCAAAAGATGAGGATTTGATGGAACTGAAGATATGTTAAAGCATATTCTCCAAGTTCTAAAGGCAGTTTCAAAAGAGGTGATCAGCATACTCTCACCTGTCTAAAATAGTGAAGTTTAGTAAATGACTATGGCAGAACTCATGGAAAAAAGCCTGCATGTAGAGCAGCCAGAAACTCAATGATTCCTCTATTTCCCTACACTTTTAAAAGCCACTTTTTGCCACTAAAGGCTTTGGAGAATTTCCCCTTAGGTGAGATCTGAGACTCTCTCCCTCCCTCCCTCCTTTCTCTCTCTCTCTCTCTTGTTTGGACCAGTTTTTATGTGAGAAATATAAAGGTTGCATTTGCAATAATTTTTAATTTAGGTTTGTTTTATTTAAGTTTAATGTTAATTCCATGCTTGGTTTCATTAAGAACAATATAAATTCTGTATCTGTGGTTCCGGTCAGATATCCAATAGTGCAAATTAGCTTCAAGTTACACATTGTGAACAAAAGAGGTTGAGCAAGACAAGAAGGATGGAGAGTAAAGGGGGAGAAGAGGAAGAGGGAAGGAGAAAAACCAAAGAATTGGACAGGCATGCAGGCTTTTCAATACCACCTTCAGTGCTAACCTGCTGTGAGAGAAGGCCAAAGTCGACAAGAACGAGCAGCCACGGATTGTTGGGCTGATACCAGCACCATTTCAGCACAGTTTGGAAACACGTTTCACAGCAAAAGCACTACAATAAACATTCCAAGGCAACGTGCAACTTCAAGCTAAATATCCAATTAATTTTAAACATTGGTACAAAATTCAGTTTAAACAATTATAAAAAGGAAAAATGCCACCACATGCACCCTCTCTCCTAGACTCTCACTTCACCTAGAAGCCTAATGCATTCCAATGTAATATCCATTTCTAATGGTTTTCTTGCCATATCTGGCACAGAGACAATACAATAATGCTCAAAAAGTCTCTATGCAGTCCTGTTGGTATCTTAAAGAACCTAAAAGCTGGGACCAGTAAAATCCACAGAAACTCACTTTTGCCTTTAAGAACTTTGAAAACCACTTAAAAGAAAAAACCAACAGGGCAGGAACCTAAATTCTGAGACCAAAAGTTAAAGTCAGATTTGGTGGTCCTCAGTAACTATTGGGAATTATGGGGTGGAGGTATGGGGAGGATTGGGGTGGTAAGAGATGGATCCACGTGTTCACTTTGATGTCTCTCACTGCTTTTCATCTTCCACATCTTGCAGTGCTTCTTAATTCTTTTCTTCACCATCACCCTGCATGTCCGAAGTTCATAGTGTCAGGTTATGCTGTAACAACTGCATAATAAATGTCAAGCCCTTATAGCTTCCTTCACTCAGTGTATCCAGTTCTGCAACTGCATCATCAAAAGCTGCTTTTGCCAACCTGCAGGCACTGTCAGGAGAAGTAAGAATTTCATAGTAGAATATGGAAAAGTTGAGAGCAAGACGTAAGCGAAAGGAGTGCATTGGTGAAAGTTCTGTCATTGTCCTATCACTAGCAGCTTTATAAGACACCAGGGTATTCTCTGCAGCCTCCTTCCTGTCATTTCCTGCATCAAATTCAGCCACTAACTGTGCTAGGCCCATTTCCTTTTATAATAGAAAACCTTTGACTCCTGAGTGTTTGCTGCTGGAATGAGGAGTTTGTCCAGTACATCCAGAATGTCACAAAAGATTAATTTTCGTTCAGTCTCAACAGTTTGCTGATATTCCTAAATCATTTTATTTTGTCTTTTACTCCCTTGTTTTCTTCTTTCTGTTCAATACTGCTGATAATACACCAGTGCACTATTCTGGCTCCAATCATACTCTTACATGCAACTGACAGTAGGTTTCTTTCTTCAACTGTCAACTCCACATCCATTCCTTCTACTTTTTTCATTGATTCCACCATTTTCTTGTATAGCTCAACCTGTTTGGGCAGTTTTGCCTGTTATACCCGATCCTCCCGAGGATCTGCGTGACAGTTGGCAGTAGATGGCCACTCTTAACTCACTTGTCAGGCTCTCTCTCAATATCTGGGCAGCCGACTCTCTCTCTTTCACTGAGAATGAATTCCACCAAGTGAAAAACAAGATCTCATACTGGAAAATTTCCTGAACGCCGTGTAATTAGATATGGGACATGAGGAATGTTAAAGACATTATCAAGGTGCCAGCTCCTCGACATATTGGCTTCTTCGAAGAATATTTCTCTCCCTTCAGACACCTATCTTTGATGAGAAACTGTGTGTCTCGTCTATCAAAGTTTAAAGCATGAAGATCAAGATCTCGTCTCCACCAAGTTTACATCAATTCTGCCTTACTCTTGAATAATCAATCTTAACCAGTAGGAAGACTCTTATGCAAATGGCTATTAAGCCTTGAGTTACATTTATATGATTTTGTTGCTGTATTTTCTCCAGGGTAAAAGGTAAATTTCACTGGGGTGAAAGGAAGCAAGTATTTATTAAGCACATACTATGTGCCAGGCCTTGTGCTGGGAAATTTACAGGCATTTAACTTTATTCTCCCAACAGCACTTTGAGGAAATTGTTGTTAGTAACATCTTATACTTCAGGAAACTGAGGCAAACAGAGGTGAAGGAACTTGTCCAGGGCCACCCAACTATTAAGCATATGAGTCTTCCTACCTCCAATCCCAGTGCTCTATCCACTGTGCCATTTAGCTGTTTCTATTCATGATATACTACAACTATATTATTGTACATTTAATAATTTGAAGTTTATTTAAAGCATAAACCTTAATTGTCCATATTACATTTATTTATTTTTTTTATATTTGTGAACCTGAATGTGGACCATCCTTTGACAAATGTATGGTATGTATGGGTTAATTCAACTCAAATCTTCATGGTAAACTTTATCATTTCAGTGACGAAGAAGCATTTAAGAGAATCATAAAATCCCACGAGCTAGAAAGGATTTGAGAGATCTGATATTCCAATTCACATTTAAACAAGCATCCTCTATAAAGTAGAATTGAAATAGTAACATATTTCCTGGGGCTATCCATTATATTCTGGGATATTTTTAATCTTGAGGAAGTTTTGTTGTTGATGCTTTTGTTATTTTTCCTTACAGGAAGCTTCATTTTTCCTTTTGCCACTTCTATCCATTGCTCCAAGATAAGCCCTCTAGGATCATATTGGAGAAAAAAAGCAAACCAAAACATATAATCCTTCTTCTAAGTAACAGCCTTTCAAGTCAACAGGAAGGCAACAAGTATTTATAAGTATTTACTTTATCCTAGGCAGTGAACTAAACATACTTTTCTTCAACTTTGAAGAAAGCTATTAGATTCTGCCTTAAATTCTCTCTTATTTATGCCATTTTTTTCCGCAGTACATTTTTTGGTAGAATTTGTATCTGTGAAATTACACATTCTTCTTATAACTAAGATAAACATTTGTTAAATAACTCCTCCAACACTGTCCAGATATGCTTTTATTATTCCATGACCTATTTGTATGTTATAGTCCTTGGTAAATTTAGGCTGATAAAGAACAGCATTTAAAGTGTTCATTGAATTGATGCTTGTAAAAATTAAGAAACAATATTTTGTAAATAAGAAAAATTCCATAATGGATAGAGATCTAGGAAGAGTTAGAAATAATATTTCAATATCTACCCACAGCATGGCTGTGTGATCCTGGACAATCCATTTAATCTCTTCACTTCCCCAGGTAAATTTCTAAAACCATAAAAAACAAAGTAGTTACTAATCTGGATTGGTAGAGAGAACTTTATCAGTAACAATTCCCTACACTAATGAAATCAAAGGCCTAAAATAAGGTAACAACAACTAAAAATGAAACTATATTAAGAGAACTAATAAAGTAAATGGGTTCTCTCTGCCTTCTGGAAGGCCTTATTCTAGATCAGACTCCTCCTATCATTCCATAAAACTAATTCTGCTATTCTGAATACAGCCAAAAAATTCAAATATTTTATCAATCATGTAAACATAATCTTGAATAGTTTTGCCATCAGCTTTATTTTTTTTAAATTAGTTATTTAATATTTTAGTTTTCAACATTGATTTCCACAATATTTTGAGTTACAAATTTTCTCCCCATTTCTACTCTCCCTCCACTTCATATAGGGGCAGATAGGTGGCACAGTGAATAGAGCAATGTCCCTGGAGTCAGGATGACCTGAATTCAAATCCGGCCTCAGACACTTGACACATGTACTAGTTGTGTGACCTTGAGCAAGTCATTTAACCCCAACTGCTCAAAAATGACAAAAAAGATGGCATATATTCTGATTGCCCCATTCCCCAGTCAGCCCTCCCTTCTGTCACCCTACCTCCTCCCCAATCTCCATTCCTCTAACTTTCTTGTAGAGCAAGATAGATTTCTATACCCCATTGCCTGTATATCTTAATTTCCAGTTGCATACAAAAACAACTTTTTTTGAGCATCAGCTTTTAGAACTTTGAGTTCCAAATTCTCTCCCCTCTTCTGTCCCCACCCACCCTCACTAAGAAGGCAAGCATTTCAACACAGGCAACACATTTCAATATGAAAACATATAGTCATGTTGTGAAAGACTGTATTTCCCTCCATCCTATCCTGTCCCCTTTTGTTCAATTTCTCCCTTGACCCTGTCCTTTTGCAGAAGTGTTTGCTTTTGATTACTCCTCCCCTGATCTGCCCTCCCTTCTATTATCCCCATTTTCTTATCCCCTTACCCCTACTTTCTTGTGGGGTAAGATATCCAATTGAGTGTGTATGTTATTCCCTCCTCAGTTCAAATCAGATGAGAGCAAGATTCACTCATTCCCCCTCACCTGTCCCCTTTTCCTTTCCAACAGAATTGTTTTTTCTTGCCACTTTTATGTGAGATAATTTATCCCATTCTATCTCTCCCTTTCTCACTGTCTCAATATATTCCTCTCTCCCCCCTTAATTTTATTTTATTTTTTAGATATCATCACTTTGTATTCAACTCACCCTGTGCCATCTTTCTATATATGTATATATATATATATATATATATATATATATATACCCACACCCACACACACCCACCCACACACACACACATATATATGTATATATATGTATATATATATATATATATATATATATATATATATATATGTATATATATATATGTATATGTATGTATGTATGTATATATTTCCTTCAACTGCTCTAATACTAAGAAAGGTCTAATGAATTAAGAACAGCAGCTTTCGTTGTAGGAGTATAAACAAAACAGTTGAACTTTAGTAAGTCCCTTATGATTTCTCTTTCTGGTTTACTTTTTCATGCTTCTCTTGATTCTTGTGTTTGAAAATCAAATTTTCTATTCAGCTCTGGTCTTTTCATTGAGAAAGCTTGAAAGTCCTCTATTTTACTGAAAATCCATATTTTGCCTTGTAGCATTGTACTCAGTTTTGTTGGGTGGGTGATTCTTGGTTTTAATCCTAGCTCCTTTGACCTCTGGAATATCATATCCCAAGCCCTTCTATCCCATAATGTAGGAGCTACTGGATCTTGTGTTATTGTGATTGTGTTTCCACAGTACTCAAATTGTTTCCTTCTGGCTTCTTGCAACACTTTGTCCTTGACCTGGGAACTCTGGAATTTGGCTATAATATTCCTAAGAGTTTTCTTTTTTGGATCTTTTTCAAGAGGTGATTGGTAGATTTTTCAATTTATATTTTACTCTCTGGTTTTAGAATATCAGGGCAGTTTTCCTTGATAATTCCTTGAAAGATGATATCTAGGCTCTTTTTTTGATCATGGCTTTCAGGTAGCCCAGTAGTTTTTAAATTATCTCTCCAGTATCTATTTTCCAGGTCAGTGGTTTTACCAATGAGATATTTCACATTTCCTTCCATTTTTTCATTCTTTTGTTTCCATTTTATAATTTCTTGATTTCTCATAAATTCACTTGCTTCCAATTGCTCCAATCTAATTTTAAGGTGGTATTTTCTTCAGTGGTCTTTTGGACCTTCTTTTCCATTTGATTAATTCTGCCTTTTAAAGCATTCTTCTCCTCGTTGGTTTTTTGGGCTCTTTTGCCATTTGTCTTAGTCTATTTTTTAAATTGTTATTTTCTTCAGTAATTTTTGGGTCTCCTTTAGCAAGTTGTTGAATTGTTTTTCATGAATTTCTTGCATCACTCTTATTTCTCTTCCCAATATTTCTTCTACTTTTCTTCCTTGCTTGTACATATCCATTTTGAGCTCTTCAATAGCCTGAGACTAATTCATATTTTTGTTGGAGGCTTTTGATGTAGGCTCTATGACTTTGTTGACTTCTTCTGGCTATATATTTTGATCTTCTTTGTCACCAAAATGATTCTAAAGTCTAAGTCTGAGTCTGAGTCCATTTTCACTGCCTCTTCATGTTTCCAGCCAACTGAATGACCCTTGAGCTTTTTGTCAGGGTATGACTGCCTTCAGAATGGAGAGTACTTTGTCCCAAGCTTATGGGGCTGCACTGCTGTTTTCAGAGCTACTTCTACTCTGTCATTGCCGCAAGCTCTGCCACAGCAGCACTCCTCCTCCCCCAAGAACCAATAAGCAGCACCATGACCCATATCCAAGCAGGGTAAACTGCTCCCTGCACTTCCCCTTTGATCTACTGCTGGATTCCTCCCAACCCATGGGCCAGTGCCTTTGGAAGCAGCTGATGCTGGAGCTCTGGAAGCAGCCACAGGAGCTTCCTGCTGCTGCCTCCACCACCACCTTGCTGCCTCTGCTTCCCCCAGGCCTGAGGACTTACTGCCCTCACCCAAATCTAGCAGCTTTCCCACTAACCTGCTCCATGGTCTTTGGCATTTGTGGGTTGAGAAGTCTGATAATTGCTACAGCTCAGTGGTTCATGGCCCTAAGGCCTGCTGTGCCATACTCTTCATCTGGTCTGTCCTGGCATGGCCCATGCTAGGCTATGCTCTGCTCCAAGCACTGGGTGATAGACACTTCTCAGTGACCATCCAGGCTGTCCTGGGCTGCAGACCTGATTCCCTCTGCTATTTCATAGGTTCTGCAGCTCTAGAATTTGTTCAGAGACTTTTTTACAGGTGTTTGGAGGGATTTGCGGGAGAGCTAGCTTTATATTTATTAAACAAATCTTCAGGCTTAACATAGTGCTTAGTTGGTCACAGATTCAAAATATACACGAGTCAATTAATTGCTTCAGGAAAAAAATTGGTTCTTCAATCTATGATTGCCATTGATCTTTTAAATTAATCCCTGGCCACAATGGGGACATATAACTTTTAATACTTTTGTGGAATTCCTAAAATTCAAAGGAAAGTAAATCCAAGTGTATGTCATACCAATAGTCCATTGAATCAAAGTTAAAGATAAAAGAAAGGCATTGCACTGCAGGGCAAGGCATATTTGTGTTCAGGCCCTATTTTTGATAGATATTGGCTGTATGACTCTGAGTTAGTTACTTAAGCTCTCAGTTCTCTAGGGAATTCTCATCAGAGAAGGCTACAAACCATCAGTAGGAATTTCCTTATCTAGGAGCATTCTTTACCAATGGAATCACAGACCCAATACATGCAATAGATATGTTCTTAATTATTCAAAGTATCACTTGACAAGATAATGAAATATACATAACCTATGCACATTTCAACAATACACACATTTCCATATTATACCACAATCAATCATGAACAAAGCATGAATAAGAAATAAAACATAACTATCTAATAGCAATGGTAACACTGTTAATAGGTCTACATAAAAATATTCTCATGATATATCGCAGATTCTTGGTTGGCTGTCCATTTAAGCAATTCCTAAATCATCATAATTAGGTGACTTTTCAAAACTTGACCATATCCCAATGTTACTGGTTCTGTGAACTATAGTTGGGCTGTCTTCACTGAGTTATCTTGATACAGCACTAATAAGTTTGAATTTCACAAATCTTGCATTTCAATTAGATGAGTCTTTTATTTTACATTAGGGAACCAAGCTCATCAAGTCCATCCTAAGACTAAGATTATGGCTGAATCTCTTCATTCACCAAAAACAACAACAAAGAAGCACTGAGTGCTCCATTTTTAAGAGCTTGGTTGAGATTAGAGTTATAAACAAGGTTAGCAAAACGTCATGGCTGTAGTCCCTGTCAAATGAAACCTGAAAAACCACCATTTAATATTCAATTGTCTCACTTTCAGTAGTAAAGTGAAACTTGCTGGATAGCAAGGTGACTCCATTCTAATACTGCACCATCTATTCCCAAATATATTACTTTATTCAGTTACCTCATCATACTGTATGAAACATGATCGAGTTGCAACTGCATAACTGGTGGGTTATTAAAATATACAAAGCATAAAATAAGAAATCACTCTTACAAGGGTTTTCTACTCATTAAGCTCTTTGCCTTTTAGCCAAATAGCTTAAAAATGGAAGGAGAAAAACAAATTTTGTAAGCTTATCAAATAAAAGTTTCTTGTGTCTGTTTTGTAGGCTTTCAATTTTTAACCCTAAATTTGAAAAAAAAAAGTTTTAGAATCTGAATGAGAGACATTCAAATATATTAAGTATATATTATTCATTTAAATTAAGAATGCCATTATCTGTAATGCACGTACATGTGAATTTTAAAAATCTAATAATAATGCTTGCTGTATTTTCCACATTTAGACCCATAATCTGTCCTCTGGTGAGCTGCTGCATTTTATCATCAACACCTGTTTCTGTAGGTTTCTCTGCCTTATAAAGTACATAATATCATTCAAAATAAATTATCAAATATTTAATTGTTGTTAAGATGCCTATTTAAACTTATTATATCTAATAGATATATTTAGTGATTATATAATTATTTGTGATCTGATTACTTTGGTATAGGAAACTCCAGATGCCATTTCAAAAATGGCACCACCTAATCAGCTGGAAGTCTTAGAAATTTATTTGGGGCAGGAGGGCACAGAGAGGTTAGGTAACTTGCCTAGGGGCAGGGCTCTAAGTCTTTCTGACTTCATGGCAACCACTTTTTCTCCTACACCATGCTTTCTTTTCTAACATAATTTTAGCAAAGTCAATTGGTTTTTTTATATGAAGACGCTAAGGAATGCAAGATATTGTTTACTCCAGCAAAACTAGACAAGGAGGACAAATCTGTTACAAAGAGAATTTATCATAGAATTTTCTTAAAGAACTCCAGGGACATCTTTCTAGAGACAATGTTCTTATTGGCATTTTCTAGGTAGCTATTCTTTAGTCTAATTTAATTCTTTGTTCTTGCAGATGACATTTACTTAGCCTAGTTATTGTTCTTGCAAAGACAAAACAAACCTAGAGCAATCTAGAGTCTTGATGCACACTTGTCATCTCTCCTACTGGGGACTCTGATGTTTTTTAATCACTTGATCTTAGGAGTTCTCAGCTCTAAGAGAGTAACATCTAGTTGGGTATCTACACTAAGTTCAACACCAGTATGGTAAGTCCCCAAGAGCAGAGTTTCCAGGCTAGCTGTGAAGGGGCCAACCAGCCCAGATAATGAAAAGAAGAGGTCAAAGCTTCTGTGACCACCAATAGGGGTGCATATCTATCCTATATGAGATAGAAAGATGGAAAGGCAAGGCAATGAAAGAAAAGGCAAGGCAAGGCTAGACAAGGCAAAAAAAGGGAAAGGAAGGATCAGGAAGAAAGGTTATCTTTTTCTTCCTCCTTCCCTCTCAGGAAGGGGCGGGGAATTATTAGACTATCTTAAAACCCAAGGTAGCGAACATGGTAGATTACATAAAAATAATGCTTATAGTTTTGCATCTTACAGAATTATGGAATTTTTCCGTCAAAAATAATTGCATCTGTAGGCACTTATGACAGTTGATTTTCATTGAGGAGCCTGTTGTCACTGTATCGTTTTAAAATTGATGACCTGGGGTGGAGCCAAGATGGCAGGTGGAAAACAGGGACTCACTTAAGCACTCCCCCAAATCCCTGCAAACACCCATAATAAATGGCTCTGAACAAATTCTGAAAAAACTCTAGAGCTATAGAACCTACGATATAAATGAGGGAAACAAGTTTCCATCCCAAGATTGCCTGGATGGTCACTGAGAAGGGTCTATCACACCATGCTGGGAGTGGAGCAGAGTCAAGCCAGGACAGACTAGACCAAGAGTCTGATGGACCAGGCCTTAGGGCCATGAATCATCGAGTTACAGCAGTTGCCATACTTCTCAAACCACAAATGCCAAAAACAAAAGAGCAGGTTATTGGGAAAAATGCTGGATATGGGTGAGAGGAATTCATGGTCTGACCCCAGCCTCAGAGGCAGTGGAGGTGGTGTGGCAGCTGCAGCAGGAAGCTCCTGGGGCTACTTCCAGAGCTCCAGCATCAGCTGCTTCCCAATCCAGACCACTGGTAGAAGCAATCTAGCTGCAGTTCAGAGTGAAAGAGAAGGGAGTGCTTCATTGGCTCAGAGGCAGGGTTTTCTTGCTGTCTCCTGCTTGGATCTGGGTTGCAGTCCTGGTTGTTGGTTGCTGGGGGAAGAGGAGTGCTGCTGTGGCAGAGGTTGTGGTGACTGGAGTAGAAGTAGCTCTGAAAAGAGCAGCACAAAACCCCTAAATCTTGGGGCAAAGTACTCTCCATTCTGAAGGCAGTCATACCCAGACAAAAAGCTCAATGGTCAAGTAGTTGGCTGGGAACATGGTCAGGCAGCCAAAAAGGACTCAAACTCAGGCTCAGACTTTAGAATCTTTTTTGGTGAAAAAGAAGATCAAAACATACAGCCAGAAGAAGTAGACAAAGTCAAAGAGCCTACATCAAAAGCTTCCAAGAAAAATATGAATTGGCCTCAGGCCATGAAAAAGCTCAAAAAGGAATTGGAAAATCAAGTAAGAGAAGTAGAGGAAAAATTGTGATGAGAAATGGGACTGATGCAAGAAAAACATGAAAAACAAGTCAACAACTTGCTAAAGGAGACCCAAAAAATGTTGAAGAAAATAACACAAAGTAGACTAATGCAAATGGCAAAGGAGCACCAAAAAGCCAATGAGGAGAAGAATGCCTTAAAAGGCAGGATTAGCAAAATGGAAAAGGAGGTACAAAAGAACACTGAAGAAAATACCACCTTAAAAATCATATTGGAACAATTGGAAGCTAGTGAATTTATGAGAAATCAAGAATAAATAAAACAGATCCAAAAGAATGAAAAAAATGGAAGACAATGTGAAATATCTCATTGGAAAACTCACTGACCTGGAGCATAGATTCAGGAGAGATAATTTAAAAATTATTGGACTACCTGAAAGCCATGATCAAAAAAAGAGCAGAGATATCATCTTTCAAGAAATTATCAAGGAAAATTGCCCTGATATTCTAGAACCAGAGTGTAAAATATAAATTGACTGAATTCACCAATCGCCTCTTGAAAAAGATACCAAGAAGAAAACTCCTGAGAATATTGTAGCCAAATTTAAGGGTTCCCAGGTCAAGGATAAAATGCTACAAGCAGCCAGAAAGAAATAATTTGAGTACCGTGGAAACACAGTCAGTATAACACAAGATCTAACAGCTTCTACACTAAAGGATTGAAGGGCTTGGAATATGATATTCCAAAGTTCAATGGAGCCAGGATTAAAACCAAGAATCACCTACCCAACAAAATTGAGTATCATGCTCCAAGACAAAATATGGACTTCAAATAAAATAGAGGACTTTCAACCTTTTTCAGTGAAAAGACCAGAGCTGAATAGAAAATTTGACTTTCAAATACAAGAATTAAGAGAAGCATGAAAAGGTAAACAGGAAGAGAAATCATAAGGGACTAAAGTTGAACAGATTTGTTTACATTTCTACATGGAAAGATGATATTTGTAATTCATGAGACCTTTATCAGTATTAGGGTAGTTGAAGGAAATAGGAAATATATATGTATATATATATAGACAGAGGGGACAGGGTGAGTTGAACATGAAGGGATGATATCTAGAAGATAAAATAAAATTAGTGGGTGAGAGAGGAATATATTGGAAAACGAGAAAGGGAGAGATAGAATGGGGCAAATTATCTCCCATAAAAGTGGCAAGAAAAATCAGTTCTATTGGAAGGGCACAGTGGGCAGGTCAAAGTAAATGAGTGAATCTTGTGCTCATCAGATTTGACTGAAGCAGAGAATAATATATAAACTCAATAGAGTACCTAACTACACAGGAAAGTCAGGGGGAAGGGGATAAGATCAGGGTGGATGATGGAATGTAGGGCAGATTGAGGGAGGAGGTAATCAAAAACAAATACTTTTCAAAAGGGGCAGGGTCAAAGGAGAAAATTGAATAAAGGTGGAGAGGATAGGAGGGAAGGAAATATAGCTAGTCTTTCACAACATGACTATTATGGAAGTGTTTTTCGTAATGATTCATGTGTGGTCTATGGTAAATTGCTTGCCTCCTCAGGGAGGGTGCTTGGGGAGGGAAAAAGGGAGAAAATTGAAACTCAAAATTCTAAAAACACATGTTCAAAAAAAAGTTGAATTTACATGCAACTGGGAAATAAGATACAAGGTAATGGGGTATAGAAATTTATCTTGCAGAGTTGGGGGAATGGAGCCAAGATGGCGCTGTGAAAGGAAGCAATGACTGGAGCATTCTCACAAATTCTGTCAGACATGTCTAAAAAAGAGAATATGGGCAGATTTGAGAGATTTAGAAGCCACAAGTAGACTGAGAGGGGCCAGAGCATCAGGCACACACAAGCACAGAGGAATCCAGCCAATGCACTGGTCTGGGAGGTGCCTGGGTGAGCAAAATGCTGGAGCAGGAACAGGCCCAGGGCAGAAGTACCAGCTACGGCCACAAATGAGCCCCAGACCTCTCAGCACAGGACAGGAGTATGTTGGATAACATAGCCTGATAAGTATAGAAATCTAACTTGTTCTTCAGGTGGTAGGAGGGGAAAGGGGGAAAAAGGGAGGAGGTGGTCAGAAGGGAGGGAAGAAGTAGCAAGTAGAAAATGGGAAGATAAGAGAGGGGAATCAAGAGGGAGGGTAAACTGAGGAAGGTGATGGTCAAGAGCAAAATTTTGTTGAGGAGTGGAACCGGAAAGGGAGGAATAGAAGCATAAATAGGGGGTAAATAGGATGGATAAAAAAGGCACAGATAGTAATCATAACTGTGAATGTGAATGGGATGAACTCTCCCATAAAACAGAAGTGCATATCAGAATGGATTAAAAACCATAATCCTACAATATGCTCTTTACAAGAAACAAATGTGAAACAGGAGGATACACACAGGGTAAAGGTAAAAGGATGGAATATATTGTGCTTCAGGTAAGTGAAAAAATAAAGCAGGGGTAGCAATCCTAATCTTAGACAAAGTAAAAGCAAAGATAGATCTAACTAAAAGAGATAAGGAAGGACGCAACATCTTGTTAAAACGCACCATAACAATGAAGCAATATCATTGTTTAACATATATGCCATAAGTGGTTTGGCATGCAAATTCTCAGGGGGGAGGTTAAGGGAGTTACAGGAAGCAATGGACAGCAAAACTATAATAATCGGGGACCTCAGCACTCCCATCTCTGAACTTGATAAATCTAACATCAAAATAAACAAGAAAGAAGTTAAGAAGATGAATAAAATTTTAGAAAAGGGAGATATGAAAGATCTCTGGAGAAAACTGAATGGGAATAACAGGAATATATTTTTTTTCTCAGTGGTACATGGCACATACTCAAAAACTGAACATGTACTAGGGCACAAAAACCTCACAATCCAGTGCAGAAAGGCAGAAGTAGTCAAAGCATCCTTTTCAGATCATGATACAATATAAATTATTTATAATAAAGAACCATGGAAAGATAAACTAAAAATTAATTGGGAACTAAATAATCTAAATCTAAAGATTGGGCCAAAGAAAAAATGATAGAAACAATTAATAACTTCATTCAAGAGAATGACAATAACGAGACAACATACTGAAACTTATGGGATGCAGCAAAAGCAGTTCTTAAGGGAAGTTTTAAATCTCTAAATGCTTACATGAATAAAATAGAGGAAAAAGACATCGATGAATTGGGCATGCAACTGAAAAAGCCAGAAAAAGAACAATTTGAAAGTCCCCAATTAAATACCAAATTAGAAATACTGAAAATTGAAGGAGAGATTAATAAAATTGAAATCAAGAAAACTATTAAATTAATAAATGAAACCAAGAGCTGGTTTTATGAAAAAAAATTGATAAACCTTTGGTCGGTTTGATTAAATAAAGACAGAAGAAAATAAAATTACTGGAACCAAAAATGAAAATGGAAAATTCACCTTCAATGAAGAGGAAATTAAAACAATAATTAGAAATTATTTTGCCCAATTGTATGCCCATAAATTTGACCACCTTTGTGAAAAGGGTGAATATTTACAAAAACATAAATTGCCCAGGTTAACAGAAGAGGAAGTATACCTAAATAACGCCATCTCAGAAAAAGAAATTGAGCAAACACTCAATGAACTCCCTAGGAAAAAATCCCCAGGGCCACATGGTTTTGCATATGAATTCTTTCAAACATTTACAGAACAATTAATTCCTATACTGTATAGACTATTTGGGAAAATAGGTGAAGGAGTCCTACCAAATTCTTTCTATGATTTAAATATGGTACTAGTATGCAAAACAGAGAGAGCCAAGACAGAGAAAGAAAATTATAGACCAATTTCCCTCATGGATATTGTTGCAAAAATTTAAATAAAATACTGGCAAATAGATTGCAGCAACTTATCATGAGAATAATACACTACAACCAAGTAGGATTTACTCCAAGAATGAAGACTGGTTCAGTATCAAGAAAACTATCAGCATAATTCATCATATCAACAACAAAACAAGCACAAATTGTATGATCATCTCAATAGGTGCAAAAAGCCTTCAAAAATACAACAACCATTCCCATTAAAAACACTAGAAAGCATAGGAATAAATGGAGCTTTCCTTAAAATTATAAATTACACCTACCTAAAACCATCAATAAGCAATGTTTGTAATGAGGATAGGCTATATGCATTGGCAATAAGATCAGGGGTGAAACAAGGATGTCGATTATCACCCCTATTCTTCAATTTGGTACTAGAAATGTTAGCTGTAGCAATAAGAGAAGGAAAAGAAATTGAAGGAATTGGAATAGGCAAAGAACAAACTAAATTATCACTTTTTGCAGATTATATGATGATTTACTTACAGAATCCTAGAGAATCAAGTAAAAACTACTTGAAATAACAACTTTAGCAAAGTTGCAGGATGTAAAATAAAGCTACATAAATCCTTGGCATTCATACACATTACTAACAAAGCCCAATAGGAAGAGATAGAAAGAGAAATTCCATTTAATGTTACTGTAGACACTGTAAAATATTTGGGAGTCTATCTGCCAAGACAAATTCAGGGCCTATATGAATATAACTGCAAAACACTTTTCGCACACATAAAGCCAGATCTAAATAAACGGAAATACATCACTTGCTCCTGGTTAGGCCAAACTAATATAATAAAAATGTCAATTTTACCTAAATTAATTAATTTATTCAGTGCCATACCAATTGAACTAACAAAATTATTTTACAGAGCTGGATAAAATAATAACAAAATTCATATGGAAGAACAAGAGGTCTAGAATATCTAGGGAATTAATGAAAAGAAAGGCTAGGGAAGGTAGCCTAGCCATACCAGATATTAAATTGTACTATAAAGCAGCAGTCATCAAAACTACTTGGTACCAGCTAAGAAACAGAATGGTAGATCACTGGAATAAGTTAGGTACACAAGATGCAGTACTCCAGGACTATAGCAATCTACTCTTTGATAAACCCAAAGAATCCACCTTCTGGGCTAAGAATTCACTATTTCACAAAAACTGATGGGAAAATTGGAAAATGGTAGGGAAGAACTGGTCATAGACCAATATCTTATACTTTATACCAAAATAAAGTCAAAATGGGTTCATGATTTAGGAATAAAGGCTGATACTATGAGAAATTTGGGAGAGCAAGAAATAGTTTACATATCAGATTTATGGGAAAGCAAGGAATCCATGACAGAACAAGAGATAGAGAGCATTACAAAATGCAAAATGGATGTTTTTGATTATGTTAAATTGAAAAAGTTTTGTACAAACAAAGCTAATGCAGAAAGATTAGGAGGGAAACAGAAAATTGGGAGAAAATCTTTACAACTAGCATCTCTTATAAAGGTCTCATTTCTAAAATATACAGGGAACTGAGTCAAATTTATAGGAATACAAGTCATTCCCCAATTGAGAAACGGTCAAATGATATGAACAGACTGTTTTCAGAGGAAGAAATTAAAGATATCTATAGGCATATAAAATCCTCTAAATCATTGCTAATTAGAGAAATTCAAATCAAAACAACTCCTAGGTACCACGTCTCCTGTCAGATTGGCTAAAATGACAAAACAGGAAAATGATGAATGCTGGAGAGGATGTGGGAAAATTGGAACATTGTTACATTGCTGGTGGAGTTGTGAGCTGATCCAGCTATTCTGGAGACCAATTAGCAACTATGCCCAAACAGCTATAAAAATATTCATATCCTTTGACCTAGCAATACCACTTCTAGGACTGTATCCTAAAGAGATCACATAAGTGGGAAAAGGACCCATATGTACAAAAATATTTATAGCAACTCTTTTTGTAGTAGCAAAGTATTGGAAATCAAAGGGATGCCCATCAATTGGTGAATGGCTGAATAAGTTCTGGCATATGAATATAATTGAATACTACTGTGTTATAATAAATGAGGAACATGCGGACTTCATGAAAACCTGGGAAAACCTTCATGATATAATGGTGAGTGAGCAGAGCAGAACTAGGAGAACAGATATATTGATTCTGTGATTACCAATCCTGATAGACTTGGATCTTCTCAGCAATACAAGGTTCAAAGATAACACCAAAGGACTCATGATGGAGAGAGTTATCTACATCCAGAGAAAGAACTATGAAGACTGAATGCAGATTGAGGCAAACTTTGCTCTCCTTTTTTTTTCTTTTGTTTTTTTTATTTTTTGTTTTTGTTTTTGTTTCTTCCTTCTCATGATTCATTCCATTGGTCATAATTATTCTTTCCAACTTGACTATTGTGTAAATGAGTGCAATGCAAAGTTATATGTAGAAGTTATAGGGGATTCCATGTCACCTTACGGAGGGAAGGGAGAGGGGAGAAGAAACTCTGGAACTCAAAATCATGAAGAACTGAGTATTGTAAAATAAATATAAAAAATCTTAATTAAAAGAAAAACCTATCTTGCCCTACATGAAAGTAAGGGGGGAAAGAATGGGGGGGCAGTGCGGTTACAGAAGCAAGGGTAGACTTGGGAAAGGGGCAATCAGAATGTATGCCATCTTGGAGTGGGGGAGCATAGAAATGTGGAGAAAATTTGTAACTCAAAATCCTGTGGAAATCAATGATGAAAACTAAAAATATTAAATCAACAATAAAAATATGGAAAAAAAACAAATGAAAAACACAATGACCTTTAATCACATAACAACCATTTGAAAGTGTAATGATAACTTGACGTTGCAAATTTCAAAGCACTTTCAAACACAGAATCAATACATTTCTGCTTTCCATTTCTGTAAATGAAAAGATTATCATTTCTACTTTCCATAAACAAAAATTTCCCCAATTGATAAATGGTTAAAATATCTGAACCTGCCGTTTTCATATGAAGAAATTAAAGTTGTCTATGATCATATGAAAAAATTGTAGTAAATCACCATTTTAGAGAAATACAAATTAAAACAATACTGAAGTACCACTTTGTACATATCAAGTGATCTAATATCATAGAAAAGGAAAATGATAAATGTTGGAAAAGATGTGGGAAAACTGGGACACTAAAGCATGGTTGGGTAGAGTTGTGAACTGATTCAACCCCTCTAGAAAGAAATTTGGAACTATGCCTAAAGGTCAATCAAACTGCGTACCCTTTGATCCAACAATGCCACGACTAGGTCTACATTCCAATGAGATCATTAATTAAAGGAAAAGGACCAACATGCACAAAGATATTTATAGCAGCTCTTTTTTCAGCGGCAAAGAATTGGCATTTTAGGGGATGCCCATCAATTGGGGAATGGCTGAATAAGTTTTGGTCTATGAGTGTAATGGAATACTATTGTTCCATAAGAAATGGTGAGCAGGTAGATTTCAGAGAAAAAAACCTGGAAAGATTCTCATGAATTGATGCTGGGTAAAGTGAGAAGAACTATTGTACATATTAACAGCAACATTGTGTGATGACGAATTTTGTTAGACTTAGCTCTTCTCAGCAATGCAATGATCTAAGACAATTCTAAAAGGCTTGTGATGGAAAATGTTATCCACCTTCAGAGAAAGAACTATGGAGTCTTTACGCAGATCAGAAAATATTATTTTGTCTATCTTTTTTCTTTATTGTGTTTTTTTTTTCCTTTTTGTTCTGATCTTTCTTTCACAACATGACTAATGTGGAAATATGTTTAATATGATGGTACATGTAAAGTCTATATCAAATTGAATGGCATCTTGGGTTGGTGGGAGAGGGGAAAATTAAGAACTAAAAATCTTATAAAAGTGAATATTGAAAACTAAAAATAAAAAAATAAAATTTGAAAAATGGCCTTAAAATATTGTCTCATTTCTTCTTCACATCAATCTTGCTGTGTAGGTGCTATTATTATCCCCATTTTACAGATATGGAAACAGAGGTAAGTAGAGGTTATGGTCACAAAACTAGTAGGCATCTGAATCCAGATCTGACTTCAGTTCTTTCCAACTCCAGGACCATTGCTCTATCTACTGCATCACTGCTGCCTGCAATATTGATTAAGAGGAGCCTTGCTAGCATCCATTGTCAGCATTTCTCTGTTACTTGGCATTGAAATCCCTGAAGCTACTTTCTTCTTGAGGAATTATCTTCCCACCTCCACGTCCATTGACATCAGCACCACCTACATCTCCTCTCTCATTACTTAATATTGGCATGTTTTGTGTCCCTAGGATTACGCACAGTGTCAGGCACATCATAGGAGCTTAATAAATCCTTATTTAGTGATTGACTCTTTCTAACTATGGTTTCTTGTAGGAGTGATGATGGTTTTGATGAAGAATCTCCTGGCTACTTCCATATCTCAGTATTCATTCCCTTTAGATCAGGAAAGAATAAACATGAAAGAACGCATATATATAGGGGCCCATGGCAACTGGAGGGTGATGGGATTTCGGGGAAAGAGTGGAACCAACTAGCTTCCTTTATTGACAAAAGAGCTTCCAGTAGCCTTCCTCTCTCAGAAGTCCCCAGAGAAGAAATGAGATTGACTCCTTTAACTTTTGTATGCATACTTTCATCTGACTCAGTGCATCCTCTGTTTTTAGTCTTTTTGTTAAAAAACCATAAGAAAACTCTTTATAAACACAGAGTTCCAACACCACACTGTGACAGTCACTCATAATCAAAAGCAAATTCACCAAGCCTTGTAGGACTGGAACCAGGCAGACATTATATGTTCATATATTGTATAACTCACCAGGCATGGAAATCAGAACATGCTCTGAAGACTGACCCTCTTTTACCAGTTCCACTACATCATTATAAGAAATGCTAAGATTGTATACAGTAACAGCAATATTGTCTTAAGAATACCTTTGAATGAATAACATATTTTTACTTATAAATGCCCAAATTAACTATAAAGGACATATGAAGAAATACACCATCTGTATATAAGATTACATATATACACATATATGTGTATGCATGTGTACACACATACATATACATACATACATACATATATACATATATATGTATATATATGTATACACACACACACAAAGATATACTACCTGTATCCAGAGAAAGAACTGATAAATAGATGTATAGAATAATTTTACATGTGTGTGTTTATATGTGTTTGATATGGATCCTGATTAAGGACATCCAAAGTTAGTAGCATATAGGAAAGGAGACAGTTAAACTCAAATAGCCAAGTTGGCAGAAGACTCAAGAATATGCCAAAGGCCTGGTGCAGTCAACTGGGTTTCAAAAATAACGAACTAGGGGCAGTTTGTTGGCACAGGGAGTAGAGCACTGGCCCTGAAGTCAGGAGTACCTGAGTTCAAATCCTGCCTCAGACACTTGATACATTCACTAGCTGTGTGATCTTGGGCAAGTCACTTAACCCAAACTGCTCTTCCTTCCCCACTCCAAACAAATAAAAAAAATACATTATGAACTTTTAGGAAAGGGTGCAAGAAAAAAGCATTTACAGATAACATCAGGATTTCTTGACTTGATTCAGAGAGGAAGAGTTAGTGTCTTGAGAAAGGAAAGGGTCAGTAAGACCTAAAGCCTAGTCGCTTCTTACATCCACAATGTTTAAGTGATTTCCTCAAGGTTACCCCAAGTCAACAACTCCTCCGCAGGCATTCTAACCCCTTGCTTCCAGTCTACCTTTCAGTGCCAATTTCAATGTCTTTTTTCCCTTTTCACATGCTACCATTCTGCTACTAAGAAACCGAGGAGAAAAATAGCTACTTTTTTGTGCTCATTGACCCTAAAATGTTTGGCCCTGTGAGTTAGGCCTCTAAGGTACCTTGCCTTCTTCTCACTTGTATTTTGACATGATTGATTGCAGAAAAAGCATGCAATGCAGTAAATCCAGGTTAACTTCAGTTCTCCAAAATAGAAAACAAAACTCAATCATTCTGACAAACAGAACAGAAAATGTGCACAAGAAAAATGGTTTTCACATTTGTTCACATCCAGTGACTTACTCTTTGGTACTATTTTCTTTGTCATTCATTCTTTTGATGCTGTGAGTTAGTAACTGAAATGTTCCTCTCTGTAGTTGGTAGTGCTGATTTTGTCATTTATTCACATAGTAAGATGCTTTTAATTTAAAAAAAAAGTTTTTTGCTCCAGGTTTAATATTTCAGAGCCCAATCTCAGCATAACTTCAGATAAAATTTCCAGTTATGTGGGTGGAGTGAATCTGTCATTCTTATATTTTTGAGTATTGTGTACTGTCTTGCACTAATATTCTTTTGCTTTTCTGTCACTTCTTTTATTGAAATAAGATATATATATGGCTGAACACACTCATCTATACATGTGCATTTATACACACAAATAGCCTGTAATACATACATGAATACACATGTGAACATATGTATCTGAATGCATTTTGACCACAGTGAGAACTCAAATTTATATAACAAAGTAATTCACAAATGATGTCTCATTCATTCACATAACTGTAGAAGGTAAGTTGAACAAGCATTATTATTGCTAATATATATTTGAGGAAGTAGATTAAAACTGGTTCAAATTCATACAAATAATAATTGGCATTATCCCTGGAATATCCTGTTCAATTCTCAGGATGTGTCCCTTAAAGAGTAGCCATCTTAGGTCAAGATTTTCTATGTGTCATTATTCATGAAACTGTGGATCACCAAGCTCCCGTATATGTAGTTACCTTTTGATATACAGACGCTATTATTCAATCAAAGACATTTAATGAAGTAGCAGAGTAAGATTTATAAGAAAATGTTATTCTCATAAAGTTAAAGACTACTGTCCTATAAACATACACACCATCTATGTAGAATGCAATATAGGATTAAATCACACATGGTAAGGCCCACAGAAGGGGTACAGGTAAGGTCAAAGTTTTCTTATGTGGCAGCACTATTCTTCGATCTCAGTGTAGATAGATAGCAAGATATGAAAAGATTTAGATATAGTTTATATGGAGAGATATAGTTAATACCTATATCTATCTATATATCTCTCTCAATCTATCAGTCTATCTATCTGTAGTTATGAGGATGCAACAAGAACTCCAAAGACTTTATTGCAGAAATAATAGAGATAAAATTGAGGGAATAAAAAGAACTGGGAATGATGAGAAATTAAATATCTATCTATCTATCCATCTATCTATCTATCTTTAGTGTATCACACACACATACAAAACAAATACATGTATATAAAATTTATAATTATTCCTTCTCCTTTTTCCTCCCTCAAAATCATCTTTATTATTTTTACTGTAACTTTTTTTTAGAGTTGTTAGTTGTTTGTTCATCCTCATGCTGATTTACATCTGCATTTTTAAACTATTTTCTATTTTACCATTAAAATTTACAACATAAAAAAGATTTGGAAGTAGAACTCCCAACAGTACAGTGTTCTTTAAGAAAAAGAATTTAGTATGGTACCTGATATAAGTAGCCTATATTTTCATAAATTTTTAAAATTATTTATTATTTTTTATTTTTAGTTTACAACACTCGGTTCTACATAATTTTGAGTTACAGGTTTTCTTCCCTCCCTCCCCAAGATGGCATGGAATCCCATGTAAATTCCACGTATAACTTCACATTGAATTAATTTACACACTGATCAAGTTATGGAGGAGAATTATGACCAATGGAATGAATAATGAGAAAGAACAAACAGAAGCAAAAAAAAAAACAACCCAAAAACAAAAAGAAAAGAGAGAAAAAAAGGGGAAAAAAGGCAAGCCTGAAGTGTGGCTCAATCTGCATTCATACTTCATAGTTCTTTCTCTGGATATAGATAGCATTCTCCATCATGAGTCCTTTGGAGTTGTCTTTGCATGTTGTGTTGCTGAGAAGAGCAAAGTCTGTCAGGGTTAGTCCTCACAGAATCCATATATCTGTGGTTGTTTATCATGTTCTCCTTGCTCTGCTCTGCTCACTCAGCATTATGTCATGTAGGTTTTTCCAGGTTGTTATGAAGTCCGTATCATCCCCATTTCTTATAGCACAACAGTATTCCATTACCTTCATATACTACAGCTTGTTCAGCCATTCCCCAATTGATGGGCATCCCTTTGATTTCCAATTATTAGCTACCACAAAAAGAGCCACTATAAATATTTTTGTACATATGGGTCCTTTTCCCACTTGTGTGATATCTTTGGGATACAACCCTAGAAGTGGTATTGCTGGGTCAAAAGGTATGAACATTTTTGTAGCCCTTTGGGCATAGTTTCCAATTACTCTCCAAAATGGCTGGATCAGTTCACAACTCCACCAGCAATGTAACAATGTTCCAATTTTCCCACATCCTCTCCAGCATTTATCATTTTCCTGTTTTGTTATTTTAGTCAATCTGACAGGAGAGATGTGGTATCTAAGAGTTGTTTTGATTTGCATTTCTCTAATCAGTAGTGATTTCGAGCATTTTTTCATATGCCTGTAGATATCTGTAATTTCTTCCTCTGAAAACTGCCTGCTCATATCCTTTGACTATTTTTCAATTGGGGAATGACTTGCATTCCTATATATTTGGCTCAGTTCCTTATATATTTTAGAAATGAGGCCTTTATCAGCAACGCTAGTTGTAAAGATTTTCTCCCAGTTTTCTGCTTCCCTCCTAATTTTTGTTGCATTGGCTTTTTTTGTACAAACACATTTCAGTTTAACATAATAAAAATTATCCATTTCGCATTTTGTAATGCTCTCTATCTCTTGTTGGGTCATGAATTCTTTTCTTTTCCATAAATCTGATAGGTAAACTATTCCTTGCTCTCCCAAATTGCTTATAATATCAGCACTTATTACTAAATCATGAGCCCATTTTGACTTTATTTTGGTGTATGGTGTAAGATATTGGTCTATGCAACTGAGGAAGGTGGTGGTCAAAAGCAAAACTTTGTTAAGGAATGGAAGGGGAAAGGGAGAAATAAAAGCATAAACAGGGGGAAATAAGATGGAGAAAAAGACACAGATAGAAATCATAACTGTGAATGTGAATGAGATGAACTCTCCCATAAAACGGAAGCAGATAGCAGAATGGATTAAAAACCATAATCCTACAATATGCTGTCTACAAGAAACACATTTGAAACAGGGGGATACACACTGGATAAAGGTAAAAGACTGGAGTAAAATATATTGTGCCTCAGCTAAAGTAAAAAAAAGCAGTTGTAGCAATCCTAATCTCAGACAAAGCAAAAGTAAATATAGATTTAATTAAAAGAGATAAGGAAATATACTACATCCTGCTAAAAGGCAGCATAAACAATGAAGCGATATCATTGTTTAACATATATGTACCAAGTGGTATGGTATATTTTCATAAATTAAAGAAAAAATACTTTCTTTAAATGAAAGTATACTCTATATGCGTGAACATGCTAACATGTATGAACTGCTCAAACAGAACAGTGATAGCATCTACTATCCTTTATCTTCTTTACTATGTTGCTTTACATTGGACTTCCCCAGATTATAGATTTGAAGTTAAAAGGAACCTTACAGCTAGTCTAGTTCAAATTTATCATTTATACAGGAGAAAAGTAAAGCTCTTACACTCTAAATAACTTGCTCAAAGTCATATGTATAGTGATAGTTCAAAGGCTACAAAAACTCAAGGGGCTATTGTAGCATACTAATTAATTACATTAAGGTAAAATAAGTGCATTAATTAGTGCCATCAATCTTATAACTTTTTAACATCATTAAGTTCTCCCTTTGCTGTAATCAATTGCATGGCAAGTATAGTCTTGAGTTCACAAGATTTTGACACAAATTCTTTGTCTACATCATTAAATCACAGTCTCATCACATTGTGTATTAAGTGTAGCATTGATAAATGGTCCATTTTTCCATTTCTAGCCTTGGTTTTTATCCATAGGTTTTCCTTAAATTAGGAAAGTTCACAAGTAATTGAAGTGTGCTTACTAACTCTTAGATAAATTTTGTTTTCCTTTGGTGATATGTAGGGTAGTACAAGGTCATGTTCTCTATTCCATTCTATTGGAAGTTGTTTAATTGGAAAACAATTTAGTTTCTCAGCAAATCAAGATATTTATCAGAGTGCATTGTTCTGTCTTTGGGAATGTGACTTCCATGCTCACTTGGAGTAAAAACACATAAGTAAGTAAGTAAATAAATAAATGAATAACAAATAAATAAATACTGAAATACTTTATGCAGTGTAAGTTAAACTGTAAGATGAAGATAATAATACCAGGCTCACTTGGATTTCTGACAATATTTAGGACATAACAGTGATTAATAAGTAACAATATATTTGATACAGTAGATATTTTACAGTATGATGAAGATATCCAGACATTACAGGGTCACTCTGACTTCTGACAATAGTTTGAGTACAGCCTTGATTGAAAAAGTGAGTTTAATTAACAAAACACTCCTTTTCCCCAAGCACCAGTAAAACAAGTCTTTGCAGCATTTTTTCTCTCATAGTAAGACTTAGCATAAGTTTTTTGTTTGTTTATTTATTTTTACTTGGGATGTCGCTTTTCTTTCAACTTCATGCAGCCTAAATTTCACTGGAGAGGAATGGATTATCCACTAGCTTCCAGGGCTCTCTGAAGGTCCTTGCCTGTTGGCCAAGAATTAATTAAGCTACTTCACTAAAGTTTCTTAATTAGTGGAATATAGTTCTGTCCTGTGATTTATAAGTGTCAATTTTCAACTTTGTGGACTGAATATTGGAATTGGGAGGGAGTGGGAGCCCTAAGACCAGGTAGTAAGTTATTTAAGATGTTCAGTTGAAAGATTTTGGGGCCTGAACTGGTGTAAGGACTATGAGAGTAGAGAGAAAGGAATACAGATAAAAGGTATTTAAGAGAAACAGAAAGAAAGAAAGAAAGAAAGAAAGAAAGAAAGAAAGAAAGAAAGAAAGAAAGAAAGAAAGAAAGAAAGAAAGAGAAAGAAGGAAAGAAGGAAAGAAAGAGAAAGAAAGAAAGAAAGAAAGGAAAGAAGGAAGAAAGGAAGGAAGATAGCTATAGATACACACACACACACACACACACACACACACACACACACACACATATATATATATACATTTGAATAATATGCACATATGAGTGTGCATGTGTGTGTAACTTGTCTAATCATTTCAAATTAGAAGTGATTTGATTTTTGAATCCTTGCCAATGAGAAACTATGAGGAGTAAGAAAGGTTAGATATAATCCATTCTTCTCAAGATGACAAAGGATGTCTTCTATGGGGTAAGGTAGTAGGTTAGTGGTAGTAAGAAATATGCAAAAACTAAAAGAGCTTTAATAAATGTTTTTTTAAGCACACAGAAGTTCAGAAAAATATAGAAGGGGACATTGATACATTTTGTTATTATTTTGTTAAAGTAGATATGCATGTATGTATATATGTGTATGTGTGTAAATTTCTTAACACACTGTACCATATGTCAGTTTCTTGTATATGAAATTTTTGTTAATGATTATTAAATAGAAAATAACATTTAAATATTTTGAAAGTTTACATGAAATATAAATTCTTCTAGATTTTGTGGACCACAGTAATATATCATTCAGTAGATCAACAGCACTGAGCACTTATTATATTATGTGCTGGGGACCATACTAGGTGATGACAAACATTTTTGACAATGGAACGGAATACAGTAAATCTCTGTCAAAAACTTTTGATCTATTGTCATAAATAGACTAATAATATCATCTAAATGGAATGATTTGAAGATAATAAAACATGACAAATGACTTCTAATAATTCACAGATATAAGTATCCAATATTGTGGTCATACATTGTCCAAGGCTTCTCATCTTGTCTTAATAAAATTCAGTCTAGCAATAAAACAATTATATAAATTAGACAACACTTAGAGCCTTAGTCTGTATTATACATTGGCGTCAATGCCCTCACAAATTTTCCATATGTTTCCTGCTATGTACATAAAGCATGAAAAAGCACAAGAAAATTTCTTTTACCATGTTTAAATATTATGAAAATAAAGACCCCATTCAATGTTAATTTAATAAAGACAATGTGAAAATCTAATAACATTATTTTCAGCTTTCTTTAAAGACCTCCATACATCTCCCCATTTCTCTAGTTAACATCCACATAGAGAGAAAATTTGGGAGGAGAGGAGGAGTGATTAAATTGAAAATATGTAAAAGATGATTTCATTTTTTCCCATATATATTTTATTTAATATTTTGGTTTTCAAAATTGATTTCCACAAGATCATGAGTTATAATTTTTCTCCCCATTTCTACCCTCTCCCCCACTCCAGGATGGCATATGTTCTTTTTGCCTCATTCCCCAGTGAGCCCTCCCCTCTTTCACCCCATTCCCCGCCATCCCCTTTACCATTACTTTCTCGTGGGGCAGGATAGATTTCTATGCCCAATTCCCTATATATCTTGTTTCCCAGATGCAGGCAATTTTTTAAAGCATCTGCTTTTACAACTTTTGAGATCCAAATTCTCTGCCTTCTTCCCTTCCCACCCACCCTCCCTAAGAAAGAAAGTAATTCAACATAGATCACACATGTATCATTACGACAAATACTTCCAAAATGCTCACTTTGCAAAAGGCTAGCCATATTTCCTTCCATCCTATCCTGTCCTCCTTTATTCAATTTTCTCCCTTGACCCTGTCCCTTTCCAAATTTGTTTGCTTTTGATTACCTTCTCCCCCAATCTGCCCTCTCTTCTATCATCCTCCCATTTTTATCCCCTTCCCCTTACTTTCCTGTGCAGTAAGATATCCAACTGGGTGTTTATGTTATTCCCTCCTCAAGTGGAATCCAATGAGAGAGTAAGATTCAATCATCCCCCTCACCTGCCCCCTCTTCCCTTCCAAGAGAACTGCTTTTTCTTGCCACTTTTATGTGAATTTACCCCATTCTATTTCTCCCTTTCTCCCTCTCTCAATATATTCCTCTCTCACCCCTTACATTTATTTCATTGTTTATATATCATCCCTTCACATTCAACTCATCCTGTGCCCTCTGTCTATATTCTCTTCAACTCCCCTAATACTGAGAAAGGTCTCCTGAATTACATGCGTCATCTTTCCATGTAGGAATGTAAACAAAACAGTTCGACTATGTTAAGTCCCTTATGATTTCTCTGTCTTGTTTACCTTTTCATGCTTCTCTTGATTATTGCATTTGAAAGTCAGATTTTATATTCAGCTCTGGTCTTTTTCACTGAGAAAGATTGAAAGTCCTCTAGTTTATTGAAAATCCATATTTTGCCTTGGAGCATGATAATCAGTGTCGCTGGGTAGGTGATTCTTGGTTTTAATCCTAGCTCCATTGACCACCAGAATAACATATTCCAAGCCCTTTGATCCCTTAATGTAGAAGCTGATAGATCTTGTATTATCCTGATTGTGTTTCCACAACACTCAAGTTGTTTCTTTCTGGCTGCTTGCAGTATTTTCTCCTTCACCTGGAAACTCTGGAATTTGGCAACAATATTCCTAGGAGTTTTCTTTTTGGGATCTCTTTTAGGAGGTGATCGATTGGTGGATTCTTTCAATTTCTATTTTACCCTCTGGCTCTAGAATATCAGGGCACTTTTCCTTGATAATTTCTTGAAAGATGATGTCTAGGCTCTTTTTTGTGATCATGATTTTCAAGTAGTCCAATAGTTTTTAGATTATCTCTCCTGGATCTATTCTCCAGGTCAGTGGTTTGTTTTTTTTTTCCAATGAGATATTTCACATTGTCTTCCATTTTTTTCATTCCTTAGGTTCTGTGTTATAATATCTTGATTTCTCATCAAGTCAGTAGCTTCCATTTGCTCCAATCTAATTTTTAAGGTGGTATTTTCTTCAGTGGTCTTTTGTACCTCCTATTTCATTTGGCTAATTCTGCCTTTCAAGGCATTCTTCTCCCCATTGGCTTTTTGGAGCTCTTTTGCCATTTGGGTTAGTCTATTCTTTAAGGTGTTTTTTTCTTCAGTATTTTTGGGGTCTCCTTTAGCAAGTCGTTGACTTGTTTTTCATGGTTTTCTTGCATCACTCTCATTTCTCTTCCCAATTTTTCCTCTACTTCTCTTACTTGATTTTCCAAATCCTTTTTGAGCTCTTCCATAGCCTGATCCCAATTCATATCTTTCTTGGAGGCTTTTGATGTAGGCTCTTTGATTTTGTTGACTTCTTCTGGCTATATAATTTGATTTTCTTTGTCACCAAAAAAAGGAATCTAGAATTTAAGTTTGAGTCTGAGCCTGAGTCTGAGCCCTTTTCCACTGCCTGCTCATGTTCCCAGCCAACTACCGACCCTTGAACTTTTTGCCAGGATATGACTGCTTGTAGGGTAGAGAGTACTTTGTCCCAAGCTTTAGGGTCCAAACAGTGCTGTTTTCAGACCTACTTCTACTCCACCATCACCCCACGCTCTGTCACAGCAGCACTCCTCCTCCCCCAATAACCACCAACCAGGTTCATAATTCACATCCAAGCAGGGTACAGCAAAAGAAATTGCCTTTGTGTCCACAAAGTGCTCCTTGCATTTCTGCTCTGATCTGCTGCTAAATTCCTCCCACCACATGAGCCAGAGACTCAGGAAGCCATTGATGCTGGAGCTGTGGAAGCAGCCTCAGGAGCTTCCTCCTGCTGCTACCGTCACCACTGTATTACCTCCTCCACCCCCAGAACTGGTGGCCAGACCACTCTGAAGTCAGTCCTGCAGTTTTCCCCTAACCTGCTCTTTGGCATGTGTGGGTTGAGAAGTCTGGCAACTGCCACAGCTCACTGTTTCGTGGCCCCAAGGTCTTTTCCAGCTGGCTGACTCCAGGTCTAGTCTGTCCTGGCACCATCCATGCTGTGCTACCCTCTGTTCTCAGCACCTTGTGATAGACCCTTCATAGAGACCATCCAGGCTCTCCTGGGCTGAAGATCTGCTTCCCTCTGGTATTTAGTGGTTTCCACAGCTCTAGAATTTGTTCAGGGCCATTTTTTACAGGTGTTTGGAGGGATTCGGGGAGGAGCTCAAGCAAGTCTCTGCTTTCCTGCCACAATCTTGGCTCCATCCTCTCAATGATTCCATTTTTTAACTAGTACACACTGTTGTGCAATTGAGATATACAAACTGAGGTTAATAAATAAATATATTACCTGATTATATTAAAACCTTCTTTTAGGAAGGCAGTGACCCTGATATTTCAAAGGTTAATCCAGGAGAACACAAACCTTGACAAAACCAAAAAAGATAAAAAGTACTTTAAGTAAGGGTTCAATGATAGACTATGTATTTTGTCCAAAGAACAAACTCAACACCTCTAAGTAGGTAAAGGACTCAGAACGTAGAACGAGAAGAAAAAATCGGGACTTCCCTAATGTGGACATTTTATTTTTTTTTTTGCTTGACTACACATGATTATAACATTTTTCCCCTTTACTTTTCAATTGGGTCAGTGGGATGGGGTTCAGATAGGAAAAATGAGTAGGCAGATTTTTAATTGTTAAAAAAAAATTAAATTACAACCAAGTAAGCCACATCATATGGAGAGTATTTACAGATGGAGCAAAAACTAAGTAGACAATTCTGAAAATAACATATTTTCTAGAATTTCCTTATTTGTCTCTCATAATCAAAGATGAAAGAATCATAATGTTTGGATTTCACTGGCTAAAAATCCATATGCTATATATAAAAGCGACCATAGCAATTAAGAGACAATGTAGAGAAGCTGCATATGACCAGAGTATTTCTTTGCTGCATACAAACATAATTTAAAGGCATCCAGAAAATTGATTGTCAGATATAATCCTTTAATTAACTTAGCTAATTCAGAATAGATCTATTTGACAATACAAACTAGAAAAATAAAGTAGATGAAAAAAATGTTACCTAGATAATGAGGTGCATTTATTTTGTCAACCCATTTTATTACTCCATCAATACATACAATTCAGAGAAATAATACAGATAGAAAATGGGTTTGGCATGACAGCAAGTTATAGGGTAAGGCTGAGCTGAATTGAATTTGGGATATCATGCAGTGTTTTAAATTATTTGAAGCTACTTGCTTCTACAAAACAAATATGTCTAAAATCAGTACTCTTCTACAATAAAAAAGTCTTTGAATCATGTAATTCCATGATCATGGATGAAATAAATTTACAATTCAAAGAGCAAGACAATATTCACATTCTTTTGTGTCTGGCATAAGTAGAATTGTAGTCCTTAACAACAGCAACAATAAAAAAGAAAAGCATAAATTGGTATAAATGGTATAAAATTAATGTAAAAAATAAAATAAATATATGAATTAAAAAGAGTATTGATTCAATATATAACAAAAGATAAACATAATTTCAGATAATCTTAGTGCAACATTGGTACTGCCCTAAAATTGACAAATCAGGAAAACTTCTTTTTGAATCCTTTAAGAAGGACTGATGTAAAAACTTTGAAAGAAATCTTATATAAAAAGAGAGGGATGAATTATGAACAGTGAAATTGCATATGTGTGTTTGTGTATATGCACATATTTATGTACATATACGTGTATATTAAATGAATATATACATACAATACATATATACATATAAAAAGATCTAAAAACAAATAGCTCAACATTTTTATATTTACAAGCTAGTGAAGAAACACACCAAAGTGTAATGGTTCAATTTAGTTCAATAAATGCTTATTGAGCACTTATTGTGTGTCAGGCCTTATAAATTATTTTAGTACTATTCACTGCTCTCTTGTATGAAGTATTTCTGTGAAAATAATTTGAAGTGCAAATGACAAATTTAATAAAAGTAAAAACACCATATGTTCAACAAATTATATTTGTTTACTGACATATTATCAAGAAAGGCTATTATCCACTAAATTCATCATCATCATTACAATAATTAATATTATATTTTAATAATATTATATTTTATTATTTAATATTATGTCAATTATAATATAATTATATTATATGATTACTTTAATATTTTGATAAATATACATATTAAATAATATACTATTTAATAACATTATTATTATATCAAATGGGATTTTTTAATTTGAGTATGTGAGAAATTCTGCTTTATTTCATATCAAAAATTGAAGAAAAATATTCTTTGACTCAGTGTGTTAGGCTGATTTTTACAAGCATGTGATGTACAAGATTAATAATTCTTATTTTAGAATTTGTTGTTTAGTCATTTTCAGTCTTTTCTGATATTTTGAGACCCCTTTTGAGATTTTCTTGGCAAAGATAATGGAGTGGTTTTCTATGTGCTTCTGCAAGTCTGTTTACAGATGAGGAAATGAGGCCAACAAGGTTAAATGACTTGCCAAGCAGGACACAACTAGCAAGTTTTTGAGGTCATATTTGAATCCAGGTCCCCTTCCTTCCAGGGTTAGTACTCTATCCACTATACCACCTAGCTGTCATTCTTACTTCAATACTAACTACTATATTCCCCAAAGACATTTTAGACCAAACAATTTCATTTATAGTACCTAATAAGGGGTCTAAATAATGGCATGCATTTTTATATGGCCTTGGGACTTGTTAAATAATCAGTCCAATGCATTCAATATCAGCTTGCAAGGATTCTGGGTAATGAATTCTCAAAGCATTTAAGCTTAGCCTCATATCTACATTTTCTCCCAACGATTCAGAAGAAGATATTGCTGCCATAGTTATAAGCTTGTAGATGACGTGATGCTAGGAGGAATAACTAATATATCGGATAACAGAGGCAAGAGTCAGATAGATTTTAATATAGAGAAGAAATAGGCCAATATGATTCAGAGGAAATTCAACAGGGATAAGTGCTACATCTTACACATGGGACTAATAAATGAGTTCAAAATTGCTAAATGAGGGTGTTGTGGTTAGACTTTATAGAGATATAGTGAATTTAAAACTCAGAGTCGAAAGGATTTTCTGATAATCAAGAAACATAAGGTAATCTTTGGCTTCATCAAGAGACCCATCATTTCCAGAAAGAGGGAAATGATAGTCCCAAGTACACTTCTCTGGACAAACTATTTGTAGATTATCTTATTCAATTTTAGGCATCATAATTTCAAATAACATTGATAAGCCAATGAGTATACAGAGGAGGGAAACCAGGAGGATAGAGAGTCTTTGTGAAGTAGTAGGAAGAACCAAGGATATATGGTATGGAAAAAGGAAGATGTGGTTGTGGTGGGGAGGGTGGGTTTGAGGTATGACAACTTTGGCCACATATTTCAAGGAGTAATATGTTTAAGAAAGACTGGACTTGTTTTGTTGATCTCCAGAGTACATAACTAGAACCAAGGAGTGAATGTTACAAAGTGGCAGTTTTAAGTCTGATGCAAAGGAGTTGGAGCCAAGATGACAGAGAGTAGCCAGGAAGTTGTCTGAGCTCTCCCCAGTTTCCCTTGGAAACAATATTAAATAAAGCCTCTAAATGGATTCTGGACAAACAAAACCCACACAATTCTGAGGGAAATAGCCTTCTAGTTTGTGATACTTAGTAGGACTTCAAGAAAGGTCTGTCTTACTTGGGAAAAGGGGAGCATAGCCCAGTACAGAAGGTGTCTGGGAAAGATAGCAGGAGTCTCTTAGCCACAGCACAGATCATCAACCAAGGCCACTCATTCTCCACTACACAGGCCAGTGGCATAGCAGGCCAGTTGTGAGGCCTTCAGCCCCAGCACAGAAGGCATTTGCAGCCCTGGAACCCAGGCAACAACAGGTGTAAGTAGGCTGGGCCACCCCAGTGAAGTAAGAAAGCCACCTGGACCCAATGTATATAGCCAGTCACTAGGCCACTGGCTCCCAGCACAAGAAGTTTGGGACAATGCCCTTTGTGCCCCAGCAATAGAGTTTAACTTTAAAAGCCATGAAATAGGCACAAAAGATCAAGAAAAGCCTGCCAGGGGTGGGTCTGGGACAGCGGAGCTCCTGACATGTTGCAAGGATCCCAGACACCAGCAGCATCCTGCAAAGGAGCATCTCTAAACTCAGGAACCAGCAACAGCTGCAGAGCCCCGAGGATGAGGACTGAAAGTTCCATAGGAGAGAAAAAAAAGTTGCTGCTAAGAGGAATCAGAAGAAATACACCTAAAAGGCTAATAAACTTCATGAGGAATATGAGCGTTTGGAACAAGAAAATATGAATGTACGGAATACAGAGAATCATGGGATAATATATGAACTAATTCAAAGTTAAATAAGCAAAACCACGGAAATAGCATACACATTGAAGACAATAATGGAAGAGATAGGGAAGCTGACAGAAGATCTGAAGCATTTGAATAACATGCTAAAGGACCATGAAAAATATGTCTCCTGCTTCACTCCTCTATGAAACTTTGTACCTATGGCTCTGCCTGACCCCATCACCAACTGCCTGCCCCCATGAGGCCCAAGGATTGTCTTTGTCACACATTGAGGGAGGAGGCCTGGTGGTTTTCAACCAGGATGAGAGGCTATCCAATTCATGCCTTCATATACAAGGCAGCAGAATTCCTTACCTATGAGGTGCTGGTGAAACCTAAAGCTCTGAACACTTAAGTGGATCTAGTTTTTAGTTCTACTTTTTGTCTACTTTGGCAGTCAGTAGCTTTCATTATCACTCAAATATTAGATACCTTTTCCTTATTCTCTTTAGAATTTGGTTAATAAAAATTATTTTAGCTCTTTCTCAGTATCTCATTTCTCTAGGCTTCTAGTCCCCAAACTAGTTTGAGTTTTGTTTGTTTGTTTCTTTCTATTAATGCTCTTCATACATTGAGTGGAATATAATTCTCTGAGGCTCAGTTATATTTTTGTGTTTCAAAGAATGATGATGTGGATCCCCAAGTATTACCAGGAAAATGTTTACCAGGCAAAAACCAGAGAAAGTAGAAACAAATTGCTTTGCTTGGGCACATCTAGCTAAATGTCATGAGGCATCTATTAGCCTGCTTGAAATGGGGCACCTTCCTAAGGCACATATCCAGAAAGTGATAAGAACTTTCTGAGCTTTTTCATACCTGATGGCTGCTATACATTATTAGTGATTGAATGAAAACCAATAATACCATCAGAAAGAATCTACAGTGTTACTCCCAATTAAGAAAGCATGGGCAAGTGTCTCCATCTGTATTGTGTACAAATCAAGTTAGCAAAAACCTGAATTTTTAATTTTTTATTAGGGAAGGATAAATTTCATTTCATCATTAATTTTCCCTTAACTAAATGTTATTTAATATTAAAAAAGATATAACTTACCCACTTCTAACTCTGTGACCAAATACAACCATGTAATTTTTTGACTTTCTATTCTCGCAGTTTCACTGACCTTATGGTGAAATATCTTTTAATCTTCTTTATAGTTTCACCTCTTCCTATGTATGTTTAATAGATACTATATCACGAGTTGTCTACTGTCCCCCCACCCCAAACCATTAATTTTCCTTGTAAAAGTTCTCAGCACATTGAAGTCTTTTTGGGGAAAAACAAAAACAAAACAAAACTAAACTAAGAACATTGTTAAGTTTTCCATTGTAAAGACAATTTTGTATCATTAAAGTTCATAATATGGAACTTTTAATGGCATGACCGATATACTACAGCCTCAGTATTTTCTTGTTTGTCACACTCTTGTTTACACAAATGACAGTATAATGTGCTATAATAAAAAGGTGGGATTTGTGTAAAAAAATGACTCCATCATGGAATTATTTCTGCCGTATTATGTATATTGTGTGTAAGTCTTAAGAAACTACTTAGCTATTAATTTTTGGGCCCTTTCATGGTTTCTGAATAGAGACTTACAGGTGCAATATCAGACTAATATTTCCATAACTGATTACTCTAAACAGCTTCCCTGGGAGAAATATTAAGGTCTTTACAATGGAGTTCTTTTTGTTTTGTCTTGTTGACTGTCTAGACTTTATTTTTTATTTTTTAAATAATTTATTTATTTAATATTTTTAGTTTTCAACATTAATTTTCACAAGAGTTTGAATTAGAAATTTTCTCCCCATTTTTACCCTCCCCCCCACTCCAAGATGGCATATATTCTGATTGCCCTGTTCCCCAGTCAATCCTCCCTTCTGTCACCACACTCCCTCCCATCCCCTTTTCCCTTACTTTCTTCTATGGAAAGATAGATTTTTATACCCCATTGCCTGTATACCTTACTTCCTAGTTGCATGCAAAAACTTTTTTTTGAACATCTGCTTTTAAAACTTTGAGTTCCAAATTCTCTCCCCTCTTCCCCCCCCCCCCCATCCTCCCTATAAAGGCAAGCAATTCAATATAGGCCACAAGTGTATAATTATGCAAAACCCTTCCACAATCCACAATACTCATGTTGTGAAAGACTACCTACATTTTGCTCCCTCCTATCCTGTCCACTTTATTCAATTTTCTCCCTTTATCCTGTCCCTTTTCAAAAGGGTTTGCTTTTGATTACCTCCTCCCCTTATCTGCCCTCCCTTCTATCTCCCCCTCCCCCCCTTTTTATCTCCTTCTTCCTTCTTTCCTGTGAGGTAAGATACCAAGTTGAGTGTATATGTTATTTCCTTCCCAAGTCAAATCCAATGAAAACAATATTCACTCATTCCCCTCACCTGCCTCCTCTTCCTTTCCAACAGAACTGCTTTTTCTTGTCACTTTTATGTGAGATAATTTGCCCCATTCTATCTCTCCTTTTCTCCCTCACTCAATATATTCCTCTCTCATCCCTTAATTTTATTTTTTGGATGTCATCCCTTCATATTCAACTCACCCTGTGCCCTCTCTCTCTCTCTCTCTCTCTCTCTCTATATATATATATATATATATATATATATACACACACACACACACACACACACATACACATACATATATATACATATGTGTGTGTATATATATATATATACATATATATATATATATATATATATATATATATGTATGTATGTATGTATGTATATTCCCTTCAGCTACCCTAATACTGAGGTCTCATGAATCATACACACCATCTTTCCATGTAGGAATATAAACAAAAGAGTTCAACGTTGGTAAGCCCCTTATGATTCCTCGTTCTTGATTACCTTTTCCTGTTTCTCTTGATTGTTGCTTTTGAAAGTCAAATTTTCTATTCAGCTCTGGTCTTTTTCACTGAGAAAGATTGAAAGTCCTCTAGTTTATTGAAAATCCATACTTTGCCTTGGAGCATGATAATCAGTTTTGCTGGGTAGGTGATTCTTGGTTTTAATCCTAGCTCCATTGACCACCAGAATATCATATTCCAAGCCCTTCAATCCCTTAATGTAGATGCTGCTAGATCTTTGGTTATCCTGATTGTTTTTCCACAATACTCAAATTGTATCTTTCTGGCTGCTTGCAGTATTTTCTCCTTGATCTGGAAGCTCTGGAATTTGGCAACAATATTCCTAGGAGTTTTCTTTTTGGGATCTTTTTCAGGAGGTGATTGGTGGATTCTTTCAATTTCTAGTTTACCCTCTGGCTCTAGAATATCAGGACAGTTCTCCTTGATAATTTCTTGAAAGATGACATCTAGGCTCTTTTTTGATCATGCCTTTCAGGTAGTCCAATAATTTTTAAATTATCTCTCCTGGATCTATTTTCCAGGTCAGTGGTTTTTCCAATGAGATATTTCACATTGTCTTCCATTTTTTCATTCCTTTGGTTCTGTTTATATTATCTTCACTTCTCATAAAGTCACTAGCTTCCACTTGCTCCAATCTAATTTTTATGGTAGTATTTTCTTCAGTGGTTTTTTGGACCTCCTTTTCCATTTGGGTAATTCTGCCTTTCAAGGCATTCTTCTCCTCATTGGCTTTTTGGAACTCTTTTGCCATTTGTGGGGCAGTGGCTGAACCACGAACTCCTTTCACTCTGTCCCTTCAGCTTTTCCCACTAACCTTCTCTGTTGTATTTGGTGTTTGTGGGTTGAGAAGTCTGGTAACTGCCACAGCTCACTGATTCAGGGCACTAGGGCCTGTTCCACCCAGCTCCCAGTCTGGTTGGTCCAGGCGCAGCCCACACTGGGCTCTGCTCCCAGCTCCATCGGATAGACATTACCCAGCCAACATCCAGCCTGTCCTGGGCTGTAGCCCTGCTTCCCTCTGCTATTCTGTGGGTTCTGCAGATCTAGAATTTGTTCAGAGTCCTTTTTGATAGGTTATTGGAGGGATCTGGTGGGGGAGTTCACGTAATTCCCTGCTTTCCAGCCACCATCTTGGCTCCATCCCCTACAATGGAGTTCTAATGGAAATTCAAGGGGACTATTATATTCTGTGTGACCTCATACTACCCTGTTACTCCTGGTAATATCTGAATATGGATTGTACTACTTCAACATAGAAAAATCAAGGGAATTAACCTTTCATACAAGCACAATATGTCAAATGATGGACAGATTTTCTTCAACATAATATAGAAATTACTCATATCCAATCAAAAGAACAATCATTGTTACTGGTCTTCTCTTTATGATTTGCCTGTATTCATCCTCAAGTGCCTCTATAGTACTCCAGACTTGTAATTATTCTCCTAAGGTTGAGAAATTCCAGAAAATGAGAATGCAATTATGATCATAATTATGATCAACATCTTCCCTATTGTATCCAGACCTGCATAGTCAATAAGTTACAGAAATTAATGCCAAGCTCTGGGGATGTTATTCCAACTTACGCCTGTTTCTTTCTTCAACTAGAATAGAAGGCCTGCTTGTTCCTAAAATTCTGCTCCTTGGCTTCAGGTCATGTCATTTTTAGGGACTTTTCAGATTCCCTGTAGGAACTTGGCATAAGAAGCTGAAATTTCCCAGAAGTGACACTTTTGTGTCCAAGAGGTACAGATATATTTTTGGCTGACAGTGGACTTCTTGCTTATTCACCACTCCTCTTATTCATTTAGTTCTCTAGGGTCACATGATGCCTTTCTTTCCTTGAGTCATAGCTCTCTTGTTCGTTGAATGTGCCTCAAATATGCCAGTGCTTCCCTTTTAGAGAATCCCTGGGTTAATATTCAAGACAACTACACTGAAACATGGAAACAATCAATCACCCTACATGTTGGGATAGTGTGTAAGGAATATGAAGTAGAGGTTGTACCCCATCAGGAAACATCTTCAATTATCCTACAAAGACATCATCCACTTACCTTCTTTTTTTCTAAAATATTTATTTTGTTCTGAACATAAGAAATGAAATAAGCATTTCTATAACACAGTAGAATAGAAATATATTATTGTACATGAAATTGCAAATGTATTATATATAACAAGCTATTCCTTATAAATATATATTAAGATTATCATATAATTCTTTCCCCTTTTTTCTTCCTTCCCTCTCCCCTAAACATGGCTACCATTAAACACACACATATGTGTGTATAAAAATATATACGTGTGTATACATATATGTATATGTATGTATATGCATATATATGTGTGCTTATATATGCACACACATATATGGATACGTGGATACACATATGTGTATATGCATGTATATAAACACATACATACACACATAAATATATAAATTCATTCTGTATGCCCTTCTATTGATCAGTTCTTTATCTGGATACGGATACCATTTTCCATCACGTGTCTTTTCTAGTTAATTTGGGTATTTATAATAGTCAAAATGACTTAGTCTCTCAAAGTTAGGTTTTTACATTTGATACTTTTTCCTCAATTACATGTAAAAACAATTAAAGCATTAGTTTTAAAACTTTGAGTTCCAAATTCTCTCCCTTTCTCCTTCTCCACCACCACTCATTGAGAAAACAAGCAATTAGATATAGGTTATAAATGAATACTCATGCAAAACATTTCCATAGTATTCATATTGTGAAAGAAAATAGACCAAAAAAAACCTCAATAAAAATAAAATTATATATATATATATATATATATATATATGTGTGTGTGTGTGTGTGTGTGTGTGTGTGTACGTATATATATATATATGTGTGTGTGTGTGTGTACATATATATATATATATATATATATATTTCAATCTATATTGAGACATTGTCAGTTCTTTCTCTAGGGATAGACAGCATTTTTCATTATAAGTCCTTAAGAGTTGTCTTGGATCATTGCATTGCTGAGAATAGCTAAGTCATTCATAGCTAGTCATCTGACAATATTGCTGTTACTTTGTACACAGTACATTTCACTCTGCATCAGCTCATGTAAGTCTTTCCAGATTTTTTGTGAGAGCATCCTGTTCATCTCTTCTTATAGCACAACAGTATTCCATCATAATCACATGCAACAATTTGTTCAGCCATTCCCCAATTGCTGGGCATCCCCTCAATGTCCAATTCTTTGCCGCCAGAAAAGAGCCACTTTAAATATTTTTATGTGTGTAATACCTTTTCCCTTTTTATGATCTCTTTGGTATAGAGACCTGGTAGTGCTATGTAAAGAAAATATATTGTAAAGATATTTATCCTTGCCACTTGATATTTTTTTTGTCATTGGAATTGCTAAGTGTAACCACTATATGTTTTGATATTTAAAGAGTAGGGTGTTTTGTCTTGTGCCATTTTCATGAGATAATCTTTGCATATCCTCAATCAGTGGATTGTTTACCCATAATTTCAGGGCATTTGTACTATAAATTTTTCCTGCATTATTGTATTTTCCTTTTTAAAAATATATATATCATGTTTGATTAGAGAAATGCAAATCAAAACAACACTGAGGTCAGGTTGGCTAACATGAAAAAAACAGAAAATTTATAAATGCTGGAGAAGATGTGGCAAAATTAGAACACTAATGCATTGTTGCCGGAGTTGTGAAATGATCCAACCATTCTGGAGAGCAATTTGGAATTATGCCCAAAGGGCAGTATAAATGTACATACCCTTTGACCCAGTAATAGTTAACATATTTTTTTTTATCTCCTTGTTCCTGGGAATGAGACGCTAGTCTCCTGATGGCTAACAGAATTGAAACATTTCTGTTCTTTCCTGTTCAGGTAGCAGCTGCAAAGGTGGGTATTCTCCATCACGTCTTCTTATCCTTAGATAGCATTTGCCTCACATAGACGTATCCTCAAATGATCTTGACTAGCAGAGGCTTAGGAGGCTGCCTTGCAGAAGTCTAAGAGGCCTAACTACTAACCAGGATATAGCTGGCTCCCCACATTTTATAATTTCATATACAATCTTTTTTCTTCTTTATATATTAAAGAATCCATTTGTGGATAATTAAGGTGTTTTTAATTGCTACTTGATCCCATGCCCCATGTTATTTTTTGCCCCAAATTCTGTAAGATAATTTCTATAGGAAACTGTTCATTTCCACAGAATTCCAGATCAAGTTGTCTGCGAATTTTGCCCAATGTTTCCAAACAAGTTTAGGAAAGGATCTCAAAGGACATGAGAAGTTCAACTATTATTTTCTGTACAGCCTGTCACTAAAGTCTAATGGACACAAAGAGAATACAAACTAAAATATCAGATAATATCTGTGCTGCTACACTTCACATTAACAGTTTGACTAAGCCCAATTCCTGCCAGTAACGGAATTTGACAGGAATAATACAATTCTCTTTGCCCTTGCAACTTCACCTTTTCACGTGACCCATAGATTTCTCCTGTTTATATCCCTGACAAAATATCAAGAAACTTGGGGAAATACTAGTTTTGATGGAATGGGGAGCATGCTTGCAAAAGGGAGTTTGACCCATGCAGTATTAAATTAGGCATTGGTACAAGATTGGTCTCATCTACGAAAGGGAGTGAAGGGTTTGGTAATTGGCTCCCAAGGCCCCTTCGAGTATTAGATCTATGATTCTATAAATAAGGCAGAAGGAAAGAGGGGTATCTTTTTTATGGGAATGAAGTAATTGGGTTTCAGTAGTTCACATGTATTCCTAAAGTTTGCCATACAACTGATGCTTACACTCATTCACCATCATTTGGTATTTTAACCCAATGAATTATAAGCTAAGACTATGCTAAAGCTCCAAAATTTCCTGAGAATGTTTTTGTGTACTTTGAATCTGTGTATATTCTCATGGCAATATTAAGAAGAACCAATTATTACAGGTAGAAGCAAGAAATTAGTGTGAGGTAGAATATTTTGATTGCCCTTCGAATTCAACCAGAGGTTTTGTTACTAACTTATGATTGGCAGAGTGAAGATCCTGGAAGTTTGAACATGGAAATTATTTTTAAAGATTAATGGCCCTAACCTTTTTAGGTACTTTTGTTAAGCATACCCATCTTTCTTCCCAAGGAAGGCAATTCTACCAAAAACTTGGCACTGAGCTATGCTATGATGTGATAAAGAGGAGGCCTCATGGTCAGTATCTTGGAATAGGTGCAATCAATGAAACTCAAGTTATATGGTGATGTTATTATGCACAATCAGGGTCAATTCATAGTTTGCAGATTTAAGGAGTAAGAGCAGCATCTGATAGTATTAGCTCATAAAATATTACAGTTTTATAGTTGTTATAGATAATTCTCTGTGGTATGGGAAAAATAAGATTGAATTAATTGGAATTCCTTAGAGATTACCCACCTTCCTCAGTCATTTGACAAACATATAATAAATTTCCATAACTTTAAGGTATTAATGAAAGAAAAAAATAAAGTAAAATTCCTTCCTACAAGGAATTACATTCTATAAGATATAAAATGTACATAGTAAATACCTCAGGAAATATTAGGGATATAAAAATAATCTTAAAAGGGAAAGGTCACTAATAAGGGCCCCATATTGAAAAATCCAGATAAAATAACTTTTTTTTCTTATCAGGAAGCATCCCAAGTCTCTTCAGAATTAAGTGACCAGGTGATCATCTGCTCATCTCAACCAGCTTAAGCTCTCCTGCCCCTTAAACTTTCCATTCATTATGGAGACATAATAGTATACCTTCCTTTCTAAATCTATATATTTAGATCTATCTATATCTATGTATAGATATAGATACATAAATCTATATCTATATCTAATTTCTGGATATTTTCTGTTATGTTCTGGTGGCAACAAAAAAAAATTATTCAACATTTTAATTATTACATATACCGCAGGCTACCTCCAACAGTCTACTGAACACAGAGAGTTGGGCTATTTATGCTATTACAATATGCATTCTCAATAGGACTGGTTTTACTTCTAAGCTAGTAGAAATAAATTTGCTTCTGGGTATTAGATTGAAGAATAATAGCCTGTGTTAGTAAGCAAAATAGGCTCCTTAGCACTTAGTTCAACAAGTGCCCTTGAAGAGTTTGGCCTTTGTTTCCTTTGATTAATTCAGTGTCTTTGATTGAGTCTTGCTAGGTGCTAAACCCCAGGCCCAAACCCCTATCTATTAGGTGCTAAGCCTATGTGGGTGTGGATTGGTGACTGGGGTGTGGCCCAAGGTGGGGCTGGTTAAGGGGAGGTGAGAACTCCAGAGCCATGCCCTATTAGGTGTTAATCTAATCTATGTGAATGTGAACCTCCCAGGGTCCTAAGGGGAGGGCCAACTCAAGAACCAATCATTTAGATGATGTTTGATGATGTCTGAAGCCCTATAAGAAGAGAGGACAGAGCCCTTTGTGCAGGGCTCTTGAGATGGTGTTCATGAGGAGACTCCAGGCAGCTGTAGCTAAGGAGCCCTCCAGCTTGTAAACCTGGATGCCGAGACTTTGTTGAACTCTGGTAACTATGTATTGGGATTTGAATCAGACAAGGTCTATCTGTTGATGTTTGTAATTTGTTTGTATTTTATTCTGAAGTTCAGGGTGCTGGCTTTTTTCCTCTGAACTAAGTGAATTATATTTGTATGCTGAATTAAAGTAAGCTTGTCAACCTCTTCACCTTGCTTTCCCTAGTTAAGCAGATCAAAAGAACCTGTGCTGTTGGCAGCTTTCCGGGTGCTGGCTGTGGGTGGATCTTGCACCCCCACAGAAGCTGCTAGCTGGATTGTGGAAACACAGCCATCCCACCAAGATTGGTTCTCCCTGGTGGCTGAGTTATCCCTATAGAAAAATAAGCGCAGTGTTCAGGATTTTTAACAAGAAAAATCCAAAAAACTTTTTTGGTTCATTTTTTTTGGAAAACAGATCTAGAGTCACCAAGGCAAGATCAACTCTGCTTTGTAAGGTTTTATTTGAGTTCTGTGGATTTTTGGCTAGCCTCACATGAGGAGTGCTGGTTACACTGTCATTGTTTGGGCTAGTCCTTTGCTTCTGTGAGGGATTTGAACTTGGGACAGAAATAATACATTTTTCCAGATTGAGAGTAATTGTCATTTACTTTGACTATAGATTTTAACATAATTAAAATAGATCAATGTCTTCTTGGACATGTCATACATGATACTAATACCCTCATATCCGGAAATTTAAAAATCATAAGGTCTAATTTATTATAATTTTTACAAAACTATTATGAAGCTTTAATGATCCAGAGTGGAGAACTATAAAGTTCTATTTCTAATCTATAATTCTTTATCCAAGAACCCAAATATTTCAACAATCCAAAATTGCTTTCTATTCAGTTCCTATAATTTTTCCTCTCAGCTTGGTTGCAGCTTCTACTGATTGATTCCATCAATACAATTAAGTGAATAGCCCTACCAGGATTCCTACAGTTGTTAAATAATGAATTCTTTGAAGAAGCACAGTTAGTTTAGAAGTATAAGTACTATATAAAGATTTTAAAAATTTTATAATAATTGCATTTAATAAGTCAAAAGACTCATGACAAAAATGAAACCTACAGAAGGAACGAAATGCTAATGGAGACAGAAAAATTGTGAAAAGTCAGTTATTCTATTTTTAGATTCTTAAAATTTATTTTAAGTTTTCAACATTCATTTCCACACAAGATTTTGATTTACAATTTTTCTCCCCATCTCTATGCTCCCACCACCCCAAGATGGCATGTATTCTAATTGACCTTTCTCTCAGTCTGCCTTCCCTTCTATCACCCTCCTCCCCCTTCCCCTTATCTCCTTTCCCCTTATTTTCTTGTAGGGCAACTTAGATTTCTATACCCCACTGCCTGTATATCCTATTTCCCAGGTGCATGTAGAAACAATGTTTTAACATTTGTTTTTAGGCCTTTGAGTTCCAGATGCTCTTCCTTCTTCCTTCCCCACCCACCCTCCTTGAGAAGGCAAGCAATTCACTATGGATCATACATGTATCATTATGCAAAACCCTTCATTAATAGTCATATTGTGAAAGACTAACTATATTTCCCTCCATCCTAACCTGTCCCCCTTTATTCAATTTTCTCCTTTAACTATGTCCCTTTTCAAAAGTGTTTGCTTTTGACTACTTCCACCCACAATCTGCCCTCCCTTTTATCATCACTGCCTTCTTATCTCCTCCCTCCCTGCTTTCCTTTAGGGTAAGATACCCAATTGAGTGTGTATGTTATTCCCTCCTTAAGCCAAATCCAATGAAGACTCGGTTCACGCAATTCCTTTCAGCTACTCCCTCTTCCCCTCCATTGTAACAGCTTTTTCTTGTCTCTTTATGTGAGATAATTTACCCCATTCGATCTCTCCCTTTCTCCTTCTCCCAATGTATTCCTCTTTCACCTTAGTTTTATTTTTTAAGATATCACCCCTTCATATTCAACTCACCCTGTACCATCAGTCTATATATCTATATCTATATTTATATCTATATCTATATCTTTGTGTATATATATGCATGTATATACACACACACACACATACATGTATATGTATGTATGTATGTATGTATGTATGTATGTATGTATTCCCTTCAACTACCCTAAAACTGAGAAAGGTCTCATGAGGTACAAATATCATCTTTCTGTGTAGGAATGTAAACAGTTCGACTTTAGTAAATCCCTTGTTATTTCTCTTTTCTGTTCACCTTTTCATGCTTCTCTTGATTCTTGTATTTGAAAGTCGAATTTTCTATTGAGTTCTGGTCTTTTAATCAAGAATGCTTGAAAGTGCTCTATTTCATTGAAAGTCTTTATTTTCCAGCATGGTAAACATAACATCACTTACATACAACAGTAATAATTTTATAAAGGATAACTAAATATCTCCTGGTTAATAAATAGTATTTCCTCAATGAGCATTTCACTTTATCTTTTATCTTGCCACTGGACTTTGATAACTGGAGGAGAGAATGAAGGTGATAACTTTGTGCAACTCTGCCCCACTGAAATGAAATTCATGCACTAGACAAGACATCACCCCATGATGTCATTCATTCTCCTCAAAAATACAAGACAAACAACTGAAGAGGATATAACTTTCTGTCAGATTGCTGCTGACACAAAGTAGAAATACCCCTATTGTTGAAATATAACTTGATGACAATGGAAACAAAATTTCTTTTTCATTAGCGGAAATAAGTCCTCTTCAACATCAAATGGAAAGGGCAAGAGATTAGGTATCACATTTCACTAATCTAGCTTCACTATCACCACAGTGCTAAGTGATGATAGTATTGTCCAGAGCAATCTCTTGGAATAGAAAAGAATATGACTGAAGTGTATTAGGGCATCAGTGTCCATAAGCATTCTTGTCTTTTCTACTAGAATTTACTTGGTTTTGTCAAAGTAAATTTTATAGTGCATCGTGGCTTTTTTTTAATTTTAAAATAATTATTGATATGTTTGCTTCTATAACACTTTCATTTCCAAATATATCCATACCTACTTCCCTTCCAAGAGAACTATCCTTTGTAAAAAAAAAAAATAATAAGAATTTAAAAGAGTGGGGGAATAGGACCAAAATTAGCCAACATAACAATTTGGTAGTGTATGCAAATACGTACATCAAAAGTCTTCCTGAAAAGAAGGGAGGGAAATATATTTTCTCCTGTCTTCTACAATGCCAAGCTTGATCAGTGTATCTTTTACCCAATCGATGAGCCTTTATTAAGCACATACTGTGTTCTAGGCACTATGCTAGACAGTAATGATTAGCACCAAATAAAAATGAACAAAAAACTGCTCTTAAAAATCTTATGTTGCAATTAATAATATTAATTATGATTATCAAATATTATAGTAATGAGGTCTATTAATTTGTTGTTTATATTTTAATTTCCATTATTGTTTTCAGTGTGTATGCTATTTCCGTGGTTTTGCTTATTTAACTTAGAATTAGTTCATATATTATCCCATGATTCTCTGTATTCCGTACATTCATATTTTCTCATGGCACATTCATATATATATATATATATATCTTATATTTTAGATATATTTTATCTCAGAAATAATATCATCAACACTTTTATCTTAAATATAAGATTAGAAATATGGTGGGGACTCAAGGGCATTTGCAATGTAAACATTTTACAAATGAGGCCTATGAAAACCAAACAAGGTCCAAGGTCACAGAAATCGAAAGTGAAAGTAAAGGGCTTTGAAATCATTTCTTTGACTCTAAATTCAAAATTGTTTTCATCCAGAGCTGGACTTATTATTTAGTAGTACTTCAAATGAAGTTTCTGAATGCACAAATCCATACATGCTTTTTATATGTGTGAATGAATGTATGTGTACATACATATATATGCATGTATACACATATGCATGCACATATATCCCAGAATTCACAAATAATTTGTATGGTATCCTCTTGCTGAAGGAAAATATTGCATAGAAGATATTAGAGAACACAAGGCTGTTGTAGATTCAATATACTGATTTTTTTTTCTTTACTCTTCCACTGCTAAGAGCATAATATCTAGTCTTCCTTGTCAAATTTTGGGAATGTGGACTAAGTAGCCATTTCCACTACTGTGGGGAGTCCTTGCGGTATGCCACTGCTAATAGCTTCTTTGGGGTCCTTGGGCATGTCTGCATTTGTTGAAAATACCTATGTCTGGACTTGCTCTTGGGAATCCCAAATGATTTCATTTTTACCTACTGTTAAAACAGAAATCTTATTTTAAAATGTATCTTTTCCTTCTCTCAGAGCAGGCTTATAGCTCTCTGCAGAGCCTTGTGTAATGATAAGAAGGCTGGGATTTTTTTTTTACTGTTTTCTCTTTGATTTGATTTGATTTGATGTAATCTTTTTGATTGGTAAGGCAATCAAGTGCCTTTAATGAATCTTGTCTTTGTTTGAATCAAGAGTCATTGATTGGAAACAATGTATATGATGTGGTGCTAGTGATTAAAGATCCTTCCCACACCCCTTTTGCTAAGTTGACTCTGAGCCCCCAGGGCCTCGAACAGGGTATATGAGCTCAGAGGTTGGCGTTTTACTTTTGGGGGTACACTCATTTGAATAGTGTTGGTTTGAAGACTTTGGGTAACTTCAAGGAACCTCCCCCCACACCCCGGCTGTGAAAACCCAGATGTTGGAGCTTCTCTCTCTCTGCTAACTGTGTATGCTATGGTCAAACAGAAACCTGTCTGTTGATATCTATATCTATATCTATATCTATCTATCTATCTATCTATCTATCTATCTATCTATCTATCTATATATATATACATATATATATATATATATATATATATATATATATATATATATATATATATATATATATATATATATATATATATATATATTGTCTCCGTAATTCATGTTTGCATTCCCTCTGAATTTCAGGGTGCTGACATTTTCCCCTGAAGTATGTGTGTGTGTGTGTGTGTGTGTGTGTGTGTGTGTGTGTGAGTGTGTGTGTGTGTGTGTATGTGTGTGTGTGTATGAATATATATATGTATGTGTGTGTGTATGTAGGAATACATATATGTGTATATATATATAAATGTTTAATTAAAGTGAGATTGTAAACCTCTAAAGTTTTCTTTTCTTAGAAAAGCTGATCAAAGATCCTGTGCTAGCAGCCCTACTATGTGCTGGTGTTGTTGGTCTTACACAGCCATAGCAGCAGCAAGTAGCATTGTTGTTATACCTTGATTTGAGGTTTGAATTTTCAGGACATTTTTGTTCTCTCATATTGGCCAATGGACAGTATCTTCTTCTTTACAGTAATAGCATCTTTGTCTACTGTTACTACTACTACTACTACTACTACTACCACTGCCACTGTCGCTGCTGCTGCTGCTGCTGCTAATTTACAAAGCAATTAAATGTTTACAAAGGACTTTAATTCTCACCAAAACTCTTGGTGGGGGAGAAGGGAGAGAATAAACATTTATGAGCATTTATATAGTATCTACTGTGTGCCAGGCACTGTTCTAACTTCTTTGTTTTTACAAGTATTATTTCATTGGATTCTCACAACAACTTTGTAAGTTAGGTGCTATTATTGTTTTCATTTTATAGATAAATAAGCTAAGACTCAGGAAGCATAAGTCACTAACCAAGGGTGAGTCTGAGACAGAATTTGAACTCTGTTCTTATTGAGTCCAAGAAAAACACTATTTCCACTAGACCTTTTATCAACCTATGAGAACTGATCTCCCAAACTTTCCTCAGAGACTTTTCCCAAATGTTCTCTTTTAATACTCATCACTCAGAAAGTTCTTTCTTTATCACTTACCAGAATCCATTAGGTCAGTAAATGACAAAGATAAAGTGTTCTGTACGAGTCTCACTAGCTAGCAGGGCTTATATCCAATTTTTAGCTGAGCTTCCACCTACATTTTCTATAATGTTATGGAAGATTAATTCTATTATCACTAAGGTGGCCAATTTCCTTACTATCAAACTAATTACTAAATTCTCCACCATCAATTTAATTATATGTGCCATAGCTATTAACACTATAGAGCTAATTTCTCACAAAACTTTTCATCCAAAAAAATGTTGGGCTTCAAGTATACCTGATAATCCAGCAGCATATTCCTACTATATCCCCATTTTATTATCATATGAAAGGCAGTAGAGTGTGATAAACAAAGCAGTGAAGAGAAAGAAGACTAATCATGTTCTATTTAAATTCACATTAGGACACATTTTACCAAATTCTCATCTTCTCTTTTATCTCTCCCTTACTGCAAACCCCAACCACCAAAATTCCTGGACTTATCAATGGGAATGATTTCTTTCCTAATCATTTTTGGATTCAATGCCTATTGCTGACTTTTGTTATGCTTATACCACAAGGTTGATGCTAAGTGTCCAAAAACATAAAAACCTAACCATCTGTTAACTGTTTATTTTATATTACCATGAAGTTTTTTTCCACAAATGGTACATAAAATTGACTTGTCGCAAAGGACTTTACTAAAGTTGAACGGATTTGTTGACATTCCTACATGGAATGATGATGTGTGTAGTTCATGAGACCTTTCTCAGGATTAGGGTAGTTGAAGGCAATACACAAATATATAGACAGAGGGTTCGGGGTGAGTTGAATATGAAGGGATGATATCTGAAAATAAAATTAAGGCGTTGGAGAGGAATATTTTGAGACAGGGAGAAAGGGAGAGACAGAATGGGGTAAATTATCTCACATAAAAGTGGCAAGAAAAAGCAGTCCTTTTGGAAGAGAAGAGGGGGCAGGTGAGGGGAAATGAGTGAATCTTGCTCTCATCAGATTTGATGTGAGAAGGCAATAACATACACACTCAATTGGGTATCTTACCCCACAGGAAAGTAGGGGGAAGGAGATAAAATAGGGGTGATGACAGAAGGGAGGGAAGATGGGGAGGAGGTAATCAAAAGCAATCCCTTTTGAAAAGGGACAGAATCAAGGTGAGAAAATTGAATAAAGGGGGACAGGATAGGATGGAGGGAAATATAGTTAGTCTTTCACAACATGATTTTGTGGAAGGGTTTTACATAATGATACATGTGTGGCCTATGTTGAATTGTTTGCTTTCTTAGGGAGGGTGGGTGGGAAGGGAAGAGGGAAGAGAGTTTGGAACTCAAAGTTTTAAAAGCAGATGCTCAAAAAAAGTTGGTTTTGTATGCAACTGAGTAATAAGATAGACAGGCAATGGGGCATTGAAATCTATCTTGCCCTACAAGAAAGTAAGGGACAAGGGAATGAGGGGGGGAATGGGGTGACAGAAGGGAGGGTTGACTGGGGAATGAGACAATCAGAATATATGCCAACTTGGAGTGGGGCGGAGGGTAGAAATGGTGGGAAAATTTGTAACTCAAAATTTTGTGAAAATCAATGTTGAAAACTAAAATAGTAAATAATAAAATAATTGTTAAATGAAAAACAATTAAAATTAATAAAAAAAGAAAATTTACCTCAGACACTCTAAGTGAGATGGTTACTGCTCTCAGAGACAATAATATTCCACAAGAGAAGAACAGGATACCCTTTATATACAAATTCATGAATTTAGCACTTAGGAAGTTTAGTCTGTTATCTGCCAAGTTGAATGGACTTTTTTTGTTAATCTCAACCTTCTCTGATACAATCTAATCGGTACAGATGCTTTTTTGCCCCCATTATACCTTCAGCTCTTAGTTAAATTTGGTGGATGTTCATTTTTGCTAGGTTTTGGGCTCTCTTTAACTTTAAAATTCCATTCTATCTCCTAGAAAGGTGTGATGTTACTTTGAGCTAATAATTCATGTGACAATCTAAGACTAGCTTCATATAAAATCAATTTTCTGTTCCTAAGTTCCAATCTAGATGTAAATTAATTACCTTGAACACTCAATCAGTCCAATTGTCTGATACACTGCTAAGATATGACATTCACAGATGTAGAAAATCTTCATGGCTTTAGACATGAAAATATTGTTCTATTCTCTATTAATTTTCTCACTCCTGAAAAAAATTGTGTAGGGAATAATAATTTTCCTCCACAGCCATGGAAGGAATGATTTACCTTTCTGAACTAGGGGAAAAATAACATTAATGTTTGAGGTTCCTAGGTAATATTCAATATAATGTTGAAAAAAATAAACTAATCCCCCCCCAAAGAAAGGAAAACAAGAAAGGAAGGGAGGAAGATAGGGAAAAAGAAAGAAAAGCCAAATATTCCCTAAAGTAGTACCTAAGATGGTGTGCCTTGGAAGGTGTTGTGAAAGGAGGGAACTACCGTAGCTCTCTCACAAATTCTGTCAGATATGTCTAAAAAAGTGAATCTGAGCAGATCTGTGAGAGTTAGAAGCCACTGGTAGACTGAGAGTGGTAGGAGCACCAGGAGATGGATTGGCACCAGACCAAACCAGCCATGAACAGGACAGAAATCCAGCCATCATGCTGGTCTGGGAGAGTGCTGGGAGAGTGAAATTGCAGAGCAGGAACAGGCCCAGGGTGGAAGTACCAGATACGGCTACGATGGAGCCCCAGGTCTCTCAGTCCAGGACAGGAGTCTGTTGGAGTGCAGAGCCTGTGAACAGGGGAGCAGCTAACCCAGAGCCCTCCAAACCACAGTCTAAAGGTTTGAAACTCACCTTCTTGAACTTCCAGGAGCCATGATGGCCAGGTAAAACATCTCATATCCCTCCCTGAATAGACCCAGAGAATAAAACCTGAGAAACAGAGGAGTCAGAAGCAGGGCTTCAGTAGCAAGAGAAGAGGGGGAGAAGGAGACTAGTGCAGGAAGAGAGGTGTCCCAGCAGGTCCCACCTGCTATTTGTTTTCTTCCTTTATACAGAAGTGGGGCTTCAGTAGACATATAGTAAGAGAAGTTGGGGAGAGAGCCTTTCTTGTGGTGGCAGAAGGAGACTAGTGCAGGAAGAGAGGTGTCCCAGCAGGTCCCACCTCAGCAGAACAGCAAGAGTAACTGAGTCCCAGGAGGTGAAGCTAAAAACATCAATGCCAGAATGAAGACTTGGCTTGGCACAGAGAGGGGAAGTGGTAGACACCAGGACAGACAAGAGCTGAGACCAACTATTCTGTAGAACAGTACTGGGGAAGAGGTGATACCCCAGCAGTCAGACCACCCCTCCCCCACACATCACAAAACCAAAGGCCAAAACACATAAAGCTAGATCCTAACACAAGAAACTTGGGACAGAGCCCCCTAAGCTCCAGGGGCAGAGACCCACTTCAGAAACCAGGAGGAAAAAACACCATGAAAAAGAATAGCAAGAAGCTTTCAAAGACATTAGATTCATATTATGGAGACAGGGATGATCAAAATACCAATTGAGAAGAGGACAGCATGGGCACTACACCCACGTATGAAACCTCAAAAAGGAAAGTGAACTAGTCTCCAGACCCAAAAACAGTACTGGTAGAGCTCAAGGAGGATTTTAAAAACTAAATTAGGGAGGTAAAATTAAAAATGGAAAAAAAATTAGTGAGGAAAACAAAACTTTAAAAGGTAAAATCAGGGAATTGGTTAAGGAAAATCAGAATATAATTTGAGAAAAGGTCTCATTGAAAAGTAATATTAATCAAATGGAGAAGGAGATAGAGAAGATAAAGGAAGAAAACAAAACATTAAATATTAGAATTGGACAAGTAGAAGCTAATGACTATGAGACATCAAGAATCAGTCAAACAAAATCTAAAACATGAAAACAATAGAAGAAAATGAGAAATATCTCACTGGAAAAACAACCAACCTGGAAAATAGATCCAGGAGAGACAATCTAAGAATTGTTGGTCTACCTGAGAGCTATGATGAAAAAAAAGAGTCTGTACAGTATGTTCCATTAAATCCTTAAGGAAAATTTCGCAGAGGTCCTAGAACCAGAGGGTAAAATTGTCATCAGAACAATCCGTCACCCCCTGGAAAAGATCCCAAATTGAAAACTCCAAGAAATATTATAGCCAAATTCCAGAACGACCAGGTCAATGATAAATTCCTGCAAGCAGCTAGAAAGAAACAATTCAAATATCACAGAACTACAGTCAGGATCACACAGGACCTTTCAACTTCTACATTAAAACACAGGAGAAATTGGAATATATTCCAAACGGCAAAAGACCTTGGACTACTACCAAGGATCAATTACTCAGCAAAATGGAGCATAATTTTCCAGGCAAGGAGATGGACATTCAATGAAATAATGGAACTCCAGACCTTCCTGATGAAAAGGCCAGAGCTCAATGGAAAGTTTCATCTCTGAACACGAAACTCAAGAGAGACATGAAAAGGTAAATGGGGAGGAAAAACAAATCCCCTAGTTAATCAATAAGGCTAATTAATTACATACTTATGTAGGATTATTTTATTTTAAATATATTTCAAATATATATATATATGGGTATGTGTATGTGTGTGCATGTCAATCTTGAGACAGTATACTCATTACAACAATTGAAAGGGATATTTATAAACTGTGGATATCAGTATAAAATAACCAATATTATGATAAAAAAATTAAAAGATATAAAGGGATGGTTCTAGGTGATGAGGTAAGGAGGTAGTAGAAATGGGTAAATAATATCACATGAAGAGACACAAAAACATATTGTAGTAGAGGGATAGAAGGGAGGGAGAAGAGCAGTATTTGAGCTTTACTTTCATTGGATTTGGTTAAAGAAGGGAATAACATACCTTGATAAGTACAGAAATCTAACTTTTCCCACAGGCAATAGGAGGGGAAAGGGGAAAAAAGGTAAGGTGGTGGTCAGAAGGGAGGGAGGAAGTAGCAATTGGAAAATGGTGAGATAAGGGAGGGGAATTAAGAGGGAGGATAAACTGAGAAAGGCGATGGTGAAAAGCAAAACTTTGTTGAGTGGAAGGGGAAAGGGAGAAATAAAAGCATAAACAGGGGGAAACAGGATGGAGAAAAAGGCAAAGACAGTAATCATAACTGTGAATTGGAATGGGATGAACTCTCCCATAAAATGGAAGCAGATAGCAGAGTGGATAAGAACCATAATTCTACAATATACTGTTTACAAGAAACACATTTGAAACAGGGGGATACACACAGTGTAAAGCTAAAAGGCTGGGGTAGCATATATGGTGCTTCACGGAAAGTAAAAAAAGAAAAAAAAAGCAGGGGTAGTAATCCTAATCTCAGACAAAGCAAAAGCAAAGATAGATCTAATTAAAGGAGATAGGGAAGGATACTACATCCTGCTAAAAGGCAATGTAAACAATGAAGCAATATCATTGCTTAACATATATGCACCAAGTGGTATGGCATACAGATTCTTAGAGAAGAGGTTAAGGGAGATACTGGAAGAAATAGACAGCAAAACTATACTAATGGGAGACCTCAACCTCCCGCTCTCTGAACTCGATAAATCTAACCTCAAAATAAAAAAGAAAGAAGTTAAGGAGGTGAATAGAATTTTAGAAAAGGCAGATATGACAGACCTCTGGAGAAAGTTGAATGGAAATGAAAAGGAGTATATTTTTTTCTCAGTGATACATGGCACATACTCAAAAATGGACCATGTAACAACGCATAAAAACCTCACAATCCAACACAGAAAGGCAGAAGTAGTCAAAGCATCCTTTTCAGATCACAATGCAATAAAAATTACTTGTAACAAAGAAATATTGAAAAATAAGCTGAAAATTAATTGGAAACTATGCAACCTAATTCTAGAGAAAAAGTGGGCCAAAGAACACATCACAGAAACAATTAATAACTTAATTCAAGAGAATGACAATAATGAGACAACATACCAAAACTTCTGGGATGCAGCAAAATCAGTTCTAAGAGGAAGCTTTATATCTCTAAATGCCTACATGAATAAAATAGAGTAAAAGGAGATCAATGAATTGAGCATACAACTGAAAAAGCTAGAAAAAGAACAAATTGAAAATCCCCAATTAAATACCAAATTAGAAATACTGAAAATCAAAGGAGAGATTAATAAAATTGAAACCAAGAAAACTATTGAATTAATAAATAAAACAAAGAGCTGGTTTTATGAAAAAAAACAGTGAAATTGATAAACGTTTGGTCAATTCAATTAAAAAAAAAAGAAAGAAAATCATGTTACCAGTAACAAAAATGAAAAGGGTGAATACATCTCCAATGAAGAGGAAATTAAAACAATAATTAGGGATTATTTTGCCCAATTGTATGCCCATAAATTTGACAACCTTAGGGATATGGATGAACATCTACAAAACTATAAATTGTCCATGTTAACAGAAGAGGAAGTAAAATTCCTAAATAACCTCATCTCATAAAAAGAAGTTGAGCAAGCCAACAATGAGCTCCCTAGGAAAAAAATCTCCATGGTCAGATGGTTTTACTTGTGAATTTTGTCAAACATTTAAAGAACAATTAATTCCTATACTTTATAGAGTATTGGGGAAAATAGGTGAAGGAGTCCTACCAAATTCTTTTTATGACACAAATATGGTACTAATACCTAAACCAGGGAGAGTCAAAAAAGAGAAAGAAAATTATGGACCAATTTCCCTAATGAATGTTGGTGCAAAAATTTTAAATAAAATAATAAAAATAAATAAATAATTAAATAAAAAAAAAACACTGCAGGAAATTATCATGAGAATAATACACTCAGACCAGAAAGGATTTATTCCAGGAATGGAAGGCTGGTTCAATATTTGAAAAACTAACAGCATAATTGATCATATCAACAACAAAACTAGCAGAAACCATATGATCATCTCAAGAGATGCAGAAAAAGCCTTTGATAAAATACAACACCCATTCCTATTACAAACACTAGAAAGCATAGGAATAAATGGATCCATCCTTAAAATTTTTTTTTTCCTTTATTTATTTTTAGTTTACCACACACGGTTCTACATAGTTTTGAGTTCCAGTTTTTCTCCCCTCCCTCCCCCCTCCCTCCCCAAGACGGCATGAAGCCTTTTCTGCTTGTCTTTAGTTTTTGTTTTTGGGTTGTATTTTTTTTTTCGTGTTTGTTTTGTTTTTTTTTTTTTGGTTCTGTTTCTTCTTTCTCATGATTCATTCCATTGGTCAAAATTCTTCTCCACGACTTGACTGGAGCATAAATTGATTCAATGCGAAGTTATACATGACAGTTATATGAGACTTCATGCCGTCTTGGGGAGGGAGGGGGGAGGGAGGGGAGAAAAGCTGGAACTCAAAACTGTGTGGAGCCGTGTGTGGTAAACTAAAAATAAATAAAACACCTTTAAAAAAAAATTTAAATAGCATCTACCTAAAACCATCAAAAAGCATTATTTGTAATGGGGATGAGCCAGATGCATGCGCAATAAGATCAGAGGTGAAATGACGATGTCCATTATCACCCCTACTATTCCAGTTGGTACTAGAAAAGTTAGCAGTGGCAATAAGAGAAGGAAAAGAAATTGAAGAAATTAGAATAGGCAAAGAAGAAACTAAATTATCACTTTTTGCAGATGACATGATGACGATTTACTTAGCAAAGTTGCAGGATATAAAATAAACCCACATAAATCCTTGCCATTCTTATACATTATGAAAAAAGCCCAACAGCAAGAGATAGAAACAGAAATTCCATTCAAAGTTTCTTTAGGCAGTATAAAATATTTGGAAGTATATCTGCCAAGACAAAACCTGGGTCTATATGAAAATAATTATGAAACACTCTTCACACAAATAAAGTCAGATCTAAATAAATGGAAAATCATCAGTTGCTCATGGTTAGGCTTAGTTAATATAATAAAAATGACAATTTTACCTAAATTAATTCATTTATTCAGTGTCATACACATCAAACTACCATAAAATATTTTACAGAGCTGGAAAAAATAATAACAAAGTTCATCCGGAAGAACAAGAGGTCTAGTATATCTAGGGAATTAATGAAAAGAAATGCTAGGGAAAGAGGCCCAGCCATACCAGATATAAAACTGTACTATAAAGCAGCAGTCATCAAAACTACATGGTACTGGCTAAGAAACAGAATTGTGGATCATGGGAATAGGTTAGGTACACAAGACATAGTAGTCAATGACTATTACGATGTACTCTTTGATAAACCCAGAGTCCAGCTTCTTGGCTAAAAATTCACAATTTCACAAAAACTGATGGGAAAATTGGAAAATGGTAGAGCAAAAATTGGGCATAGACCAATATCTTACACCATATACCAAAATAAAGTAAAAATAGTTTCATTATTTAGGAAGAAAGGCTGATTGTATAAGCAATTTGGTAGAGCAAGGCATAGTTTACCTATCAGATTTATGGGAAAGGAAAGAATTTATGACACAAGATATAGAGAGCATTACCAAATGCAAAATGGATAATTTAGATTATTTTAAATTGAAAAGTTTTTTGTATAAAAGAAGCCAATGCAACAAAGATTAGGAGGGAAGCAGGAAACTGGGAAAAAATCTTTACAACTAGTGTCTCTGATAAAGGCCTCATCTGTAAAATATATGGGCAACTGACCCAAATTTATAGGAATACAAGTCATTCCCCAATTGAGAAATGGTCAAAGGATATAAACAGGCAGTTTTCAGAGGAAGAAATTAAAAATATCTATAGGCATATGAAAAAATGCTATAAATCACTATTGATTAGAGAAATGAAAATCAAAACAACTCTTAGGTACCACATGTCTCCTGTCAGATTGGCTAAAATGACAAAACAGGAAAATGATAAATACTGGAGAGTATGTGGGAAAATTGGAACATTGTTACACTGCTGGTGGAGTTGTGAACTGATCCAGTCATTCTGGAGAGCAATTTACAACTATGCCCAAAGGGCTACAAAAATGTGCATACCCTTTGACCCAGCACTACCACTTCTATGATTGTATCCCAAAGAAATCACACAAGTGGGAAAAGGACCCATATGTACAAAAATATTTATAATGGCTCTTTTTGTAGGAGCAAAGAAATCAAGGGGATACCGATCAATTGGGAAATGGCTGAACAAGTTGTGGTATATGAAGGTAATGGAATACTATTGTTCTATAAGAAATGGGGAAGATACAGACTTCATAATTACCTGAAAAAAACCTACATGATATAACACTGAGTGAGAGGAGCAGAACTAGGAGAACATAATACACAACCACAGATATATGGATTCTGTGATGACTATCCTTGATAGACTTAGCTCTTCTCAGCAATACAGGGTTCAAAGACAACTCCAAAGCATTCATGAGGTAGAGAGATATCTACATCCAGAGAAAAAACTATGGATACTGAATGCAGATTGAGGCAAACTGTTTGCTCTCCTCTTTTTTCTTTTGTTTTTTTCTCTCTTTTTTTTTGGTTTGTTTCTTCTTTCTCATGATTCCTTCCATTGGTAATAATTCTTCTTTAAAACTTAACTTTTGTGTAAATAAGTTCAATGTGACATAATATGTAGAAGAGATATCGGATTCCATGCCATCTTAGGGAAGGGGAGGGGAAGAAACTCTGGACTCAGGATCATGCAGAACTGAGTATTATAAATTAAAAAATAAAAATCTTAATGAAAAAAGAAATTTATCAACTCTATTGCTCCAAGAATGTTCTATTGATTTTAGTTTACTGTTCAGTCAGGGAATGGTGGTGGAATTTATTCCCAGGGATGTTACAAAGATCACATGATTGTAAAGGTGCTTGGCACAATGCTTGGCATAGAACAAATGCTATTTGAATGTAAACTGTTTTACGTTGAATATAATTGCTTCATATTCATTAATTTTATGTGGATTTTCTTCAATGTGTAGTTTATGCAAATGGTAATGAGATGAATTATTCTCTGTGTAAGGCAATTTGGGAATACATCTGATTAAGGTAAAGCCACCAGAATGTTAATTAATTGGTTTTAAAGTTTAAATAGATGATAATTGTTTATGGTATTATCATATTTCTAAAATTTTTCTTTATTGCATAATTTGTTAAACAACTGTATCATCTGTGTTGTCAGAAAAGTGATATCTCTTATAATCTAAATGTTGTTAGCTTAGGAGTTGTACTGTAAAAATGGTGAATGAGTTAGGAAACTTTAGGATATTCTATTTGACCATGTACCATAATATTTTGAAGTATTGTAATTTAAGAAATCATAAATTACCAAATTTTGTCTTTATTTAAAGGGATTTTCAGTTAAAGTTGTTTTGCTATCATTTAAGAAATTTGTGAGATTGTTAACTAAACAATTGGGTTATTGCTTAAATCAAGTATTGACAAAATTATGTTTATTTTTCTTTTTTTTCTCTTCAATTATGTGGAAAAAGTTTGGTGGTCAAATTTTAAAAATCATTTCGTACTTAGGAATTACTAATAATATTGGTACAAATTATAAGCTGTTTCTGAGAAAGGGAAATATTTTTATGAAGAAATGTTTTGTAAACTCCTTTGCATGATTTTTAGAGGGTGCACTAAATTTCTATTTGTAAGCTAATCTCTTGCAGCAATTTGATATTGATGACAATTATGTCCAAACCTACTGTGAATTTTTTTTTAATTTTTTTTTAAGTTTCACTCTTAGGTTTGTTGTGTCTTTGGATTGACCTTGAGTAAATGTGCTCAGAGAAACAGCAAAGGGCCAAACAGGCCCAAGGTTTTTCTATTAACCTCTCTCATCCCAGATCAGATGAGAGAGAGGGAAAGAGAGAAAGAGAGAGAGAGAGAGAGAGAGAGAGAGAGAGAGAGATAGATTTTCCCCCACTTGGCAAAAGGATGAAAATAAAAAAGGGAATGGGGTGGTGATGTAAGCCCGTGGTGGTGTTCCTCCCCAAAGTATTAGACTCAATGTCACATGCGGCTGACCAGAATTTGTACAGGCAGTGGTAGCTAGTGCCATTCTTGTAGAAGAAATAGGAAGTAGAGGAAGAGGCCAAAGGTACAGAACCCTGCCTGTCAGTATCTGTACTTAGGGTAAGACAGCCCATCCTTTTATAAATAATTATTTTTACTTTTTTAGTGATCTACAAATATATTTGTTCTCATTGAAATTTATTGTTTTCTTTTTTTTTAACAGTTAAGAGCAGTTTGGTTGTTTTGTTGATTTTTTTTAATGTAAAACCAAAAATGGTTAATTGATTACTATATGTGGAAAGAAGGGAATTGTAAAGCCTTATCGAGTTGGTTCTGCCCATTCAGAACCTTCCTGGGGTCCATGTTTTTCACCCCTGATCTTATTGGGAACGCATCTAGCTTATCCCCATTACAAATAATGCTTGTTGATGGTTTTAGGTAGATGCTATTTATAATTTTAAGGAAGGCTCCATTTATTCCTATGCTTTCTAGAGTTTTTAAGAGGAATGGGTGTTGTATTTTGTCAAAGGCTTTTTCTGCATCTGTTGAGATGATTGTATGGTTTCTGCTAGTTTTGTTGTAGATATGATCAATTATTCTGATACTTTTCCTAATGCTAATAGTTTTTCTAAATCAGCCTTGAATTCCTGGAATAAATCCTAACTGGTCATAATGTATTATTCTTCTGATAAGTTGCTGCAATCTTTATGCTAATATTTTATTTAAAGTTTTGCATCAATATTCAATAAGGAAATTGGTCTATAATTTTCTTTCTGTTTTGATTCTTCCTGGTTTGGGTATTAGTACCATATTTGTGTCATAAAAAGAATTTGGTAGGACTCCTTCTTCGCCTATTTTCCCAAATAGTCTATAAAGTATAGGAAATAATTGTTCTTTAAATGTTTGATAGAATTCACATGTGAAATCATATGGCCAGGGAGATTTTTTCCTAGGGAGTTCATTGATGGCTTGCTCAATTTCTTTTTCTGACATGGAGTTATTTAGGTATTCTATTTCCTCTTCTGTTAACCTGAGCAATATATATTTCTTGTAAATATTCATCCATTTCCCTAAGGTTGTCAAATATATGGGTATATAATTGGGCAAAATAATTCCTAATCATTGTTTGAATTTCCTCTTCGTTGGAGGTGAATTCACCCTTTTCATTTTTGATACTGATAATTTGATTTTCTTCTTTCTTTGTTTTATCAAATTCATCAAAAGTAAATCAATTTTACTTTTTTCATAAAACCAAGTCTTAGTTTTATTCATTAATTTAATAGTTTTCTTGATTTTAGTATTCTGTCCTTTGATTTTCAGTATTTTTAATTTGGTATTTAATTGGGGATTTTCAATTTGTTCTTTTTCGAGTTTTTTCAGATGCATGCCCAATTCATTAATTCATTGATCTCCTTTTTCTCTGTTTTATTCATGTAAGCATTTAGAGATAAAAAACCTCCCCCTAAGAACTGCTTTTGCTGCATCCTATAAGTTTTGCTATGTTGTCTCATTATTGTCATTTTCTTGAATGAAGTTATTAATTGTTTCTATGACTTGTTCTTCAGCCCACTCTTTTGAATTAGAACATTTAGTTTCCAATTAATTTTTAGTGTATTTTTCCATGATTCTTTATTACAAATAATTTTTATTGCATCGTGATCTGAAAAGTATTCTTTGATTACTTCTGTCTTTCTGCACTGGATTGTGAGGTTTTTATGCCCTAGTACATGGTCAATTTCTGAGTATGTGCCTTGTACCACTGAGAAAAAAGTATATTCCTTTTTATCCCCATTCTGTTTTCTCCAGTGGTCTATTGTATCTGCCTTTTCTAAAATTCTATTCACCTCCTTAACTTCTTTCTTGTTTATTTTGAGGTTACATTTATCAAGTTCAGAGAGAAGTTGAGGAAGGTCTGCAATTCCCTTATTTCATTGAATGTCCATCCATTTTCCTGGAAAATTTCCTGGAAAAATTTTGTTGGATAGTTGATCCTTGGTTGTAGTCCAAGCTTCTTTGCCTTTCAGAATGTCATATTCCAATTTCTCCTGTCATTTAATGTAGAAGCTGAAAGATCCTGCATGATCCTGATTGTAGTTCCATGGTATTTAAATTGTTTTTTTTCTAGATGCCTGCAGGATTTTCTCTTTGACCTGGTAATTCTGGAATTTGGCTATAATATTTCTTGGAGTTTTCAATTTGGAATCTCTTTCAGGGGGTGATTGGAGGATTCTTTAGAAACAATTTTGCCCTCTGGTTCTAGAACCTCGGGGTAGGTATCCTTGATGATTTCTTGGAAGATACTGTCCAAGCTCTTTTATTTATCATGGCTTTCCTGTAGGCCAATAACTCTTGGCTTGTCTCTCCAGAATCTATTTTCCAGGTGAGTTGTTTTTCCAATCAGATACTTTATATTTTCTTCTCTTTTTTCATTCTTTAGATTTTGTTTGACTGATTTGTGATGTCTCATACAGTCATTAGCTTCTACTTGCCCAATTCTAATTTTTATTGTGTTGTTTTCTTCCTTTATCTTCTCTATCTCCTTTTCCATTTCATTGATTTTACTTTTCAATGAGACATTTTCTCCACTTACATTCTGATTCTCCTTAACCATTTCACTGATTCTACCTTTTAAAGATTTGTTTTCACTAGTGAAGTGATTTTTTTTTCATTTTTTTCTTTTACCTCTCTCATTTGGTTTTTAAAGTCCTCCTTGAGCTCTTCCAGGAATGCTTTTTGGTCTGGAGACCAGTTCATGTTCCATTTTGAGGTTTCAGATGTGGGTATAGTGTCCATATTGTCCTCTTTGAATTGTTATTTTGATCTTCCCTGTCTCCATAATATGATTCAGCGGACTTTGGCTTTTTAGTGTGCTTTTGCATGGTGTTTTTTTTTCCTCCTGGCTTCTAAAGTGGATCTCTGCTTCTGGAACTCAGCTGTCTCTGTCCCAAGTTTCTTTCTTTGGGATCTGTGGGCCTGCTCATTTGCTTTGGGTGCTATAGCTTCTGGTTTCATGAAGTGTAGGTTAGGACTGGTCTGGCTGCTGGGAGTTTTCTCTTCCCCAGGACTGATCTACAGCATGGGTGGTCTCAGCTATTGTTTGTGCTGGTGTCTGCCACTTCCCCTGGCTGTGCAAAGGCAAGTCTGGTGTCCTGGTGTTAATGTTTGTTAGCTCCACCCCCCTGGGGCTCAGTTATTCTTGTTGTTCTGCTGAGGTGAGGCCTGCTGGGACACGTTTCTTCCTGCACTAGTCTCCTTCTGCCACCACAAGAAAGGCCCTCTCCCCAACTGCTCTTACTATATGTCTACTGAAGCCCCACTTCTGTATTCTCTCTGTCTTCCGAGGTAGTATTCTTTGGGTGAGGGATGGAGGAAGAGCCAATTTACCTGGCTATTATGGCTCCTGGAAGTTCAAGAAGTAGTTTCAAACCTTTCAACCCTGTGTGGGCTGGAGGCCTCCAGGGTAGTTGCTCCTGTGGCCAGAAGCTGTGTTCTGCGCTGGTATCTCTGGTAGTTATGACAGACTCCTGTCCTTTGCTAAGAAGCCTGGGGCTCAACTGCTGCCATAGCTGGTACTTCTGCCCTGGGCCTGCCCAGTACTCTCCCAGACTGGAGGTTCCTCTGCTGTTCCAGGTAGGTTTGGTCTGGGGCCATTCTGCATGGCTGGCACTCCTGCCTCTCTCAGCCTATTAGTGGCTTCTGACTCTCTCAAATCTCCTCAGATTCACGTTTTTAGACGTATCTGACAGAATTTGTGAGAAAACTGCAGTAGTTCCTTCCTTTCACAGTGCCATCTTGGCTATGACCCCCACGTTCAATAAATATTGACTGATTGGTGAATCTCTGTTTTGATACTCCTTTACTAGAAACTCCTGGTTTTCTCTCTCATCATTGCTTGGTTGCTATGACATCAGTGGTAAGACACTACAGTTATCCCTTCCACATTCTGACTGTTAGGGGCATGGAACCCTGTGATCTGGAAAATCCCTGTTAAATTTTTTGGCCCTCCCTTTGTACCACAGAAGTCTGAATATTTGTCTTTGTCTTTTATTGGGTATTTGCATTGCCTAATTATAAAATTTGGTTTAAGAATTTGGTTATAGGTTATATTATACAAAACTATACACATATTTTATGTATTTCTGAGTTTCTAAACTTTTTCTGTGTCATCTGATAGCCTTCATGTGATGTCTGCAACTTCCATGAAATTCACCAAAAATTCCCATTTAACCTTTTTTTTGCTGAATTGCAATATATCAAAACCACAATGGGGAAAATTGTGATCTAGAAGGGATGACTGTAATGAAATGTGCCTGGGCCGAGTCAATGATCTCTTTCCAAATCACCTGAGCAGGTCTGATCCTATAGTAGCCCTGACTCACCCTTAAGCAACCGCTGCTGACTTTAAACATGGAATTAATAGATCCAATGATGGCTTAATATTCTATTACTCAGGAGCAGTCTCCCACTAAACCACCATGGATTGCCTTTTCTTACCTTATCTTAAAGATCATTTTGCTCAAGACTTTCTGGTGGAGTACCTGGTTGTATCCTTCCTTGACCTTTCCAGGCCCTTATTGTAGGTATCAGTAATGGTTCCAGCCATGGAGAGTGAGTGTAGTTCCCTAGAATATTTGCCTTTTTTACTGCCTACCCATTAGCAGTCCCAAAGATGCATGCAGTAAAGCCATTGGCCTTTCCTTGAACCAGCAAGATAAAGGGTCTATTGCTTTCAACATTAACTTGACTAATTTTTCTGGGAAATTCTTCACTTCTAGCAACAGACCTTAATAATCAGAGAGCTTTCTTAAGCTATTTCCTAAACCAAATGAAGCGGATTAAGTTTTTAAACCAATATTGCTAGAGAAATAAATCGATCTCAGAAAACTAAAACAAACAAACAGCAATGGCAAAACAGGGCATATCTAAGGTTTGAATCATCCTTTTAATATTTGGGATGGTGGGGAGCTGGGTTGCACAGTGTATAGAACACTGGCCCTAGAGTCAGGAAGACATGAGTTCAAATTCAGCCTCAGACACTTACTAGCTGTGTGATCCAATGCAAGTCACTTAGCCCTGGTTGCCTCCAAAAAATAATAATTTTTGATTGTTACTACTGCCTCATTTATTAAGGAAATATCTTTGATATGAATGGTTCTTTTGAAGTAAAAGAAGATATATGGCTAGTGAACCAAGTGATGGGAATTTGGATTTGGTGCAAGGAATGCCTAAGTTTTAATTATTTATCCATAAATCTCCCTGGGCCCCTCTCAGAGCAGCTATCTTTCACTCATTTGTTAGTATCACTTTCTTACCTAGTCTAGGGATTGGTCTGCCAACCCCTATGATTGTCTGCACAAAAACAGAAAATCTCAGAGAGTGATGCATTTTTTTCCTAAATTGGGAATTTTAAAATTCTAATGAAAATCTAAATGGGATAGAAAAGTCCAGGGTTCATGTGAATTACATTTTGAGGTATTAAGCTACAATGGTCAAAAGCATTCATAGAATATTTGTACGAGTTTTGTTGCATTAGTTCTTGTGCTTATTGCTTAGTTGAGGGTAAAATATGACATTCTATATCCCTTCTTATATGTTGCATTCAGAAGTCACACCATAGAAAGATTAAGGACCAAAAATAAGTTATTAATTACTAATGGCTGAACAAACTTAATTTGACTAACTATGCTTTAAAAAAGGTCTTATAGAAGCATAGTTCTCGACTACAAATAGCTGGCTATTTAGCAAAACATCAGGTTATTTAATTTCATGAAGAAAACGAAGAAAAAAAGAAGCAAAATGAATGCTAAAAATGTGGTATCCTGAGATTCAAGTGCAAGAGCACTGGGTACACTATGAAACACTAGTAATGATTTTGATAATCAAATGTGCTGTTAAATTAGACCTAACATATGATCTGGAATTATGAAAACAGGTAGTACAAAATGAACAATTTTCTCCAGAATATGTTCAAGTAATGTGAATCAAAAGGTGAACATAAGTAGTTGATGATTGTTATAAACATTGGAAATCCTCCAATAGTTTTCAAGAGATTAATGTCTTTTCTGGAGGGATAGATAGGCTATATTTTCATCTTCCCAAGAGGATTGTCACAAGTTATCATGCCTTATAAGAATCCAGAAAGGAAGGTTCCTGCCCAAAGAGGATGAAGAAAATGTAAAATAGATGGCTTCAAAAACACTAGAGGATGATAGTGGGAGCTACTAAGTAAAGTGAGAAAAGTACCAATGGGGATGTATATGATTTTGATTAAATCATAGGAGTATGATAAGGTAACAGTTAAGACATATATGATAGCCCAACCTGAACACTGATGCTGATATCGCTGGGCACCTGTGGTTTGGCTCTGGTCCTGGTCTAGTGCAGAGAAGCACCATAAACCAGGTGGTGGAAGACAGGCCATCCATGGCCACTCTCCTTCCACCTGCAGCAGCTATGTGCCCTGCAGAGGATAGTGCAGGAGTGCCAGAAGGAGATTCTGATGGTGCTGAACTGCACAGGAATGAATTCAACCCATTTAGTCTAGAAGTCATTAGTGTTTTGTGGGAGCTTTACCATGTGCTGGATAAACTTCCTGAGTGTGTTGCCCTAGAGCCAGTGAAGAAGAATCTTATGGTAATTATGGATGAGGCCTATATACACTCAGAGTCTCTTGGAGTGGTCTTGGTTATTGGGGCATGGCACTATCCATTTGTCCTAGTTATCTAGCTATTAATAGGAACCATTGCAGCAGGAAATGCTGTCATATTCAAGTCATCAGAATTAAATGAAAGGACATCCAAGATCCTCAAACAGTATTTAGATGAGGAACTACCCCATGTTTTTAATGGTGGCATTAAAGAGACTATAGAACTTCTGAAGCTAAGAAGTGACCATATTCTCTGTACTGTAAGTACTGTAAAAGGGAAGATTGTCACAGAAGCTACTGCCAAGCACTTGAAACCTGTGACTCTGGAGCTACAATATAAGAGTCCATGTTACATTGATGAAGATTGTGATCTTGATGTTGCTTGTGGATGTATCAACTGGGGGAAGTATATGAACTGTGGTCAAAACTACATAGCCCTAGACTATATTCTCTGTGAGCTGTTCCTCCAGAGTCAAATTGTGGAGAAGATAAAGGAAACTCTGAAATAATTCCATGGTGAAGAAATCAAAAAGTTTCCTGATCATGAATGGTCCATCAACTTTTGTCCTTTTAAAAGGGTGACAAATTTATTTGAAGGACAAAAGAGCTTTTGGAGGGGAGATAGATGAAGCTACATGACACATATCCCAGATTATACTTATTGACATTAATACCAATTCCAAGCTGATGCAAGAACAGATTTTTGGTCCTGTGTTTCCAATAGTGCCTGTGAAAAATGCAGATAAAGCAGTGCAATTCCTAAACCAGAGAGAAAAGCCCCTGCCCTATTTGTGTTTTCTAATCACAATAAGCTGATTAAATTGATCATAGAGGAATCCTCCAGTGATGGGATTACTGGCAATGATGTCATCACGCATGTCACTATCAGCTCTTTACCCTTTGGAGGAGTTGGTAGCAGTGGGATGAGTGCATATATATGGAAAACGCAGTCTTGACACCTGCCATCACCAATCATGCCTAATAAAGAGTTTGAAGACAGAAAGTACCAATAAGCTCAGATATCCACCAAACAGACAGCCCAAGGTAGACAGGACAAATTTCTTCCTCTTCAAATACTTCAGCAATGATAGAATTGGTATCTTCTTACTGGCTTTTCTGGGTGTCAATCCTACTGGCTTTCAATACTACTAGAGATGGCTCAGGTTCAACTTGCTGGATTTCTGGATTCCTACTTTTTTCACTTGATTCAAAAATAAATGGATTCCTGTTAAAAATATTAATATAAAAGGGAAAAGATTAACCCTAAAGCAGACTGCTATTTACTTTTCAAAAAACCTGGCATTTCAATCACATCTCCAAACTCCCCTGGGAATGGGGCCATTTGAGGTGAATGTTTCACAATGAGTTTGTTATAGAGTGAGATTGTTAAAGGATTGAGGAGAAAGTGATGCGTTAGTTGGGACGCTTTGCTTCCTGGCCTCTTTTCCCTTCAATCTTGTACCCACTCCCAGGCTTTTTTGGAACATAAGAGGGGGGCAGGGTGTAGGCAGGGCCTTTGAAAGAGTTCCTTAGTTACCAAAAGTCCCTCGTGGCTCAGAGACTGTTGTTAGTGGCATGATCTTCCTCAGTATAGCTCAGAAGAGAAGCAATATTAGATAAGTCCCTTATAATTCCACATGATGCCAGGTCATTTGCCACACTCAATTTTTGAAGGAATTAACTGCAGCCATTATAGAGGCCCAATGGGATGCAAGTAGTTTTTAAACATGACCATAATAATAAAACAAACAAAAAAAAACTCAGTCACTATCATGTTTGTGAACACAAGTATCCTTTACAAAGTAAACAACTAAGTTTATTTCACAACTAAGATCTTCATAGAGGACAGTTTCCTATAATTTGATTGCTGTCGTGCTTTGTGTTTCACTTGGGAGCAGTTTGTGCTGTAGCTAACTCTAGTATTTTGGCAGCTAGAGTTAATTCATGTGCCTTCACTGAGGCTACCAGCTCCCAAGGCACAGCCACTGCTGCCAACTGAGGGCAGCTTTTACATATTGATACTGGCATTGTGGAATCCTCAGTTGAGCTGCTTTTTATGCTATTAAAAAGCCCCCTTCATTCATATCTAGATCCCCAAAACTCAAATTTGTGAAGAGATTTGTTAGCCACAAAGATAAATTGAGACAAGTTTAATCTCTGTTTTTTTAATTATGTATGCCAAAATGTAAGCAACTTTATAATATGTCTTATAACCAAATTTCTTTCTAATCTTTCTAAATAAATTCAAAGTGTAGAATTTGGAATTTGAATAAAGTAGGGCACCAAATCATTTCACTGAAATTGATGCTTTAAATAGAAGGAATGATCAGGCTGTAGGACATCATGTGGTAGACGACAGTTGAAGTCAAAAATGTATTTAGTGTTATAGTATCCCAGCTCTTGTGGACACCATCAATAACCAGTCCAATCAATGAGGAGAAGTAAATTCCAACAGGAAGGACCATGAAATCTGAGTCCCTGGGCATGGGTGAATGTCACTCACATTTGTGATCAGGAGATGAAGGGAGACCCAGAGGTCAGCAAGAGTAGCAAGGAGAAAAAGGAAATCACCAGATGGACTCTACATTTACCAATGTTCCAGGTTGTGTGAGCATGCAGTGGTACTAAGACTGCCAGCCTACCAGGTTATGCAGCTGTGATCTGGTAACTCAGGATCCCATGGCACTAGCCACCCATGTAAGCCCTTGCATACTTAAAAAATTTCAACTGAATTTATTGAGGAGTCTTTCTACATCTGAACATATCTTCAAATTTCAAATGTTAAAGTAATGGTAATCTCAGGGGAAGAATTAAATTTCCCTTAGAGGTTTACTTCATTGACAGCTTTGCTAAATTGAATCTATTCAGGCATATGTATAATCTGCTGGTAAAGCTTCATGTACTACAAATAACTATTAGTTTGTTTTATGGACTGGAATCAGTTAACTAAATGGTGACTTTTAGCCAGTGGTGACTTTTAGTCAATTACCTTACAATATTAGACATGGACTTAAAATTGTTTTGACTTAGCATAAAAAAAATACGTATCACATTTTCCTTTTTGATGAAACTAAACAGCTATGTGGTTAACTAGTTAAGAATATTATGATTAATAGAATTGAGATGAGTTTTAAATAGTAAAAAAAGACATATGATATATAATGCTTTGCAATGAACAACAGAATCATACATTTAGAGCCAGAAAGTACCTGACAATTCATCCAGTTTAACCTCATTTTACAGCTGTGGTAACTACGGGCTTGAGAAGGTATGTAAGTTGCCCCAAGTCACCAAGGTAGTAACTGCCACAGTCACAAATTGAACCCAGATCCTCTGACACCAAATCAGGGACTTTTGTTTTCCACGTCATTTTACACCCAAAGTAATTATCATCACCTTAAATAAAATGTTCTGCTGTGAGACAGATCTCCTTAGAGAAAGAGTTATGTCTATGTAGACCATACACTGTTTTGGAAAGTTTACTAAAAGAAATTCAACATGTAGGAAACTAAAAGTGACAGCCAGAACAGGTATATATCACCATGAATTTCCATGTTCTCTATGTGGTAACTATTTTAGAACACAATTGCCCATATTTAAGTAATTTAAACTAGTTAAGGAAGAGGAAACAATTTGCGTTTTTAAATCTTGTAATTTGAGGCTTGAGGACAAAGCCTTTTACTCAGCAGAATAGAATTCTTACAGATTTGAAACCAAAAAAAGAATACCACCACATGACCAGAACAAACCATCAAAAAACTCGCTAAAATATTACCAAAAAAGAAGAGTCTGTTTGAAGCAAACAGAAATGAGAAGACACATTAAATGAAATATTAACATCTGGAAAGAAAGATAGAACAATGAATCATAAGCAAGATATCTGAAGGTTTTAAAGCATTTTAAAGGGAATGTAAGTGCTAATTTAAGACTATAGGGAACATTTTGAATCTAATAAAAGGCCTTGGTAATATTAGAAATATGAAAAAGGATTTATCCCCAATGAATGTTGCAAAGCATATTCCCAAGTAAGAAATGGATAAAATATTATATAAATTCTAATACTGTAACATCATGTAAAGGGTTTTAAATTATTTCTGTTGGCATTTTTATAAAGTTTAAACTCATCATCATAGGCTAAGCATGTATAAGATGATGATTGCAGCAAAGAACTATATTCAAAAGTACTTGTGTGTATGATCCTGCTCCTAGTTATTTTTCAGGGAATTGGTATCGTTATGAATCATAGAATGATAGGTTTTAGATTTGGAAGGACCTTTAGAAGTCATCAAGTCTAATGTTCCTCCAAACACAAGAATCTTTTTTTTTTTTTTTTACTATCTCTTCATAACTATCAACTCAAACTATGCAACTTAAGTTATGCGATGTTTAACAGTTTGCTTAACTTCTTGGAAACATACTTTTTTTCATTTATAAAATGAAGATAATATTTCCAGTAACTGCTTTACAAGGTTATTTTAAAGATCAAGCAAGATAATGAATTCAAAGTGCTTTGCAAACTTTGAAGTGATTTATAAATGAAAGCTATTATTGTATGCTAACATACTCATTTTTTTCTAGCAAAGAAAAGACAAAACACCAAAGCTTCAGTATGATCCAGGACAATTCCAGGATAATTGATGATGATACATGTCTGAAAGTGTCTTTATAAGCTCCCTATACAATTACTGGAAAATAACAAAATTAATTATTTTTGCAAACTTAATTAAATTTGTCAATAAACTCTAGTATCTCTTTATTACCTTCAGGAACTGATATAAAATCATCTGTTTGGCTTTTAAATAACTTATAACCTGACCCTTCCTATGTTGCCAATTTTCTTATATTTTACTCTCCTCTACAAATTTTGGAATACAGCGACACTAGTCCCTTGTCTATCTCTTGCACTCCCAACTCTGAATGCTTCACTAGCTGTGTCCATGCCCAGAGTTCCCTCCCTCCTCATTTCTACCTCTTGTTTCTCTGGCTTCCTTCAAGCTCAGTTAAAACTCCATCTCCTGCATGATAACTTTTCGGGTCCTTAAACTTTGTGTCTGACCTCTAACACTATCACAAATTTACTTTGTATACATTTTCTTTGTACATAGTTGTTCACATGTTTTCTCCCTCAGTAGATTGTGAGCTCCTTAAGAGAACACACTGGTGTCATTTTTGTTTGTTTCTTTGTTTTTTGCTTTTTATGTATCCCCAGTGTTTAGCTTAGTGACTGGCAGATAATAAGCATTTAATAAAAGCTTGTTGACTTGACTTGTGATAACAGAATTAACACAATTCTTTTTATTTAAACCTATTCTTTTAAAAAACTCAGGTATCTTCTTTCTCATCACGTAACAAAATATTTGAATCAGTTCCAGAAAAAATAATATTGTCAAAGAAACAGAGATTTTAATTTGTCGTAAGAGTTAGTCCAAACATTATGAATGCTATCTTCTCTAAAACATCACTGAAAAGTAGCTGAAAAGCAATTGTTTAGCTAATCCTTGATCTTCAATTATGAAGAAGCCAATATTTTCAATTCCATTCATGGGAATCTCTAATGACAAAATATTTACTTGCGTAGAGCTGAAATCCGCCTCTCTGAAACTTCTACCTTCTGTTACAAGTTTTAACTCCTGGGGCCAATTAAAATAATTCCAATCCCTCTTCTTTAGAATGAGCCTTCGATTGTTCCATGCACTGTTCAGACTGTTCTCATCTGGGTACAATCTAAAGCTTATCAATATCTTTTTTTCTAAAATTTGGTGGTAATATCTGAACACAATACAGCAAAAGGGGATCTAATAGAAGAAAACACAGTAAGAACATAATCTTCATCAGCAAAGAGGAGAGCAAAAAGTAAATAAGGCTGAATCGGAAGTCAAAAGTGATTTGTATTTTCATAGCATATTTGGTACTTATTAGATGTACATAGGCAAGCTGCTAAACTTAATTTTCATTCTTCTCTTCTGTAAAATGGTCATAGTACTTATATTATCATATGATTACCTTAAAGGTAAATAAAGTCATGAATACAAAATGTTTTGTAAACTTTAATGGAATATGTTACTTTTACTTATTATTATGCAGGATATGCTTTACTGTATGTGGTCTTTTTTAGGGACATACTTTTTTTTTTCTTTTTCATTGTATCTTCAGTGCTTCACTCAGTACCTACTGCTTAAGTAGATACTTAACAAAACTTTATTGACCTCACTTGCTGATAACAGATATTTTTATATCATACTATTGACTCATATTGTACTTGAAATCCGCTGTAACTCTTGGATCATTTTCAGATAAACTCCCATGTAGCATAATATGTGTGCACTTTGTACTTGTGAGGATTTTTAAAATCTGAATAAAGGGTAATATTTATTCTTCTTAAATTTTCTCTTATTGTGAAATGCACTATTGATATGGGGCCATGGTGGAGAAGGAGTCTCAGCTTTGTCATTCAGTGTGTTTCCTATCTCTCAAGGTTTTTGTCATCTGAAAATTTGAAATCCTTGCCCTTCATCTTAACATGTATGCCACTGATAAAAATGTTTACGAAAAAATCAAATATCACTGACTCTCTACATTTGACATCTTAATTTTTAAAAATTTATTTTTATTTTTGGTTCCATATTCTCTCCCTTCTCCCATATCCACCCCCACCCAATTGAGAAGGCAAGGAATAAAATGTATGAAGTCATGTAAAATGGAAAAAAAAGTGTGTATTTTTTCATTACATGGATATTGTTTCATATTATATATCTCTGTATATATATCTGTATATATACATTTATGTATGCATATATGTATAAAAATGTATGTATGTATGTATGTATGTGTATATATGTGTGTGTGTTGATTTAATTTTAACAACCTGGCTAACATTTTGTGTGCATGTGCATATATATATGCATAATCCATGTAACAAAATAAATATACATGTGTGTATATAAACATATGTACACATATACATTATAAAATATATAATGGATAATGATACATATATGAAAATTTACCCATGTTATAATAATAAAAGCAAGAAAAATGAAGAGAAAATATATATTTTGATCTGCATTCACAGTGCATCAGTACTCTATCTGGAGAAAAAGCATTTTTCATCAAGAGTCTTTGTAAATTTTCATGAGTCATTGTAGTTATTAGTGCTGCTAAATCATTCTGGTTGATTATAATTATAGTACTGATGCCTAATTTTCTCTTGGTTTTGCTCACTTCACTTTGCATCTGTTGATATATTTTCCTGGTTTTTTTAAACATTGCCTTCATCATTTTACAAAACAAAGTATAATACTTGATCATAATCATATATCATAACTTGTTCAATCATCCCCCAAGTGATGGGTGTCCCCTCATTATCTAATTATTTACAATCACAAAAAAGAGCTGATACAAATATTTTTGTGCAGATGAATACTTTTCCTTTTCCTCTTATCTCCTTGTGGTATAAAACTAGTAGTGGTATTGCTAAATCACAGGATAGATGATGCATTATTACATTGTCGTGATGTCAATTACCCTAACATCATCTGCTGTGCTAACCTTTCTCTATCTCACTATCTGACTCTCTGTCTCTGCCTTTCTGTCTCTTCATCTTTCTCTGAGAGTCTCTATGTCTTTCCCTTTTTCTCTGCCCAACCTCTCTGTACCACATTCGCTGTTTCTTTTTCTATCTATTGTTTCTCTGTGTCTCCTTCTCTTTCTGTCTCTCTATTTCCTTCCCTTCTCCTCTCTCCCTTTACTTCCTCTCCCTCTATCTCAAAAACAGACCAGTTGATAAGTTATTGGCTTGCATTAATAACAGTTTGATAGACAAAATAGAGTTGATATTTGGCACATGAAGAAGATAAGAAGGAAGTAGCTGCTGAAAAAAAATGAAAGGAAATATGGGGAGAGGCTCTTACCATTGCATTATAGAATATTTTGATGAGGAAGACACAGAAAATAAAACAAGAAAGCACAACTGAGGCTATTCTCACATGTATCCTAGATTTTCTGGAGCAGATTTCAAATAATTCAAAGATAAGGTAGATAGGTAGGAATATATGAAGTAAAATGTTAAATAAGCCTCTGCAGGATGAGATATTCTTCACAGAGAATGCCAAATTTTATCATCAGAAAGGAATCTAACATGGAAGAAAAATGAGATCTTTACAAAGAGACTAATGGAGATATACCGGGTGTGTGTGACATACATACATATATATATGTGTGTGTGTGTGTGTGTGTGTGTGTGTGTGTATACATATATATGTGTGTATATATATATAAACATGCATATATGTATGATACACACAAATTCATATATGTGCATATCTATGTGTACACACACATATATATTTGTGTATATACACATAGGTATATATTTGTGTATAAATGCACATATATCCATACGTGTACACAATATGTCATATGATATTTAGCAATGAAAAGTTCTTTATTTGGATAGACTAGTTTCAACACATTTATAATGTCAGAAACCATTTCAAAAGGTGAAAAATATAGGATAGATGAAGGCAATGCAGTATGCATAGAAACTTTTTTCTGGGAGGCAATTTGTGAAATGAAAGCAGGATGTAAGACAATACTGTAGTTTTAAACAATAGATAGATAATTTTAGCATTGTATAATGTGTTTTCCCCTGTAGATACAGATTGGACTAGTAAATCCATTTACCTACAAATCCTCTGATTTTGCGTTTCCTTGGTAGAGATGAGGGAACTAACTTAAATCAAGGGATGAGGCAAGAATGTAAATGGGATGTGAAGGAGTAACTCTCACCTTGATAAAAAAAAAAAAACTGCTCATACATACCTATTGAAAGATGCCAACATCTGAAGAAAAATGTACCACATTTTGAAGACTCATGAAATATTTCTAAAACCAATTGTAGGAGCTATTACAAATCATCAGATAAATTTGCATGACACTGTAGAATGTCCACTTAAAGGCCATCATTGCCCCTGTTTTGCAGATAAAGAGCAAATGCCATTAGAAGTATAAATTTTGTGTCACTATAAGTATAACCAGTGGGAAATTTAATGGGAAATATTCTGTGAAAAGTCCAAATGAGAGAGGCATTCCCAATAGACTGTGGTTTTCTCAACTTACGACTGTTCATGGATGCAATTGGCTGATTGCATTGAACCTTAAAGCACTGCTGCTTCCTTAGTGACTTCTGAGGTGACTTTAAAAAGATCATTCTCACAATCCATACTTGAAAAATCAAGTCCATAAAACTAATATTACTCAGTTGTTCATGCATGATAAATCCATTAAGTCTTTTAGTACATATTTCTTGGAGAAATAAAATAGATATTTAATGAGCTGATCACGAAATTCTATACATGGAGAATGAGCTGATGAAATATGGGAAACATATTTCCAGTGCTTTCATTCATTTTAAGCAACTCCCTCACATTTTCATTGATATTTTTCTTTTCTTTTTTAACACAGTGAGATCCCAGTGATGTTCTTATCCCAAGTAGTATTCTTCCTTGCAAGAAAATGCAGAAAAAATAAATCAATGTATTGCCCCTATACAAAAATATGGTTCTTATTCCTCACCTATTTTAGATTCTGAAGTATCCTCTTCTCTCAGGTCTCTGACCCTTCTTTATCCTATCCACATCTTGCCCTGTCAAGTGCCAGTCCTGGATTTTTTGCACTACATGATGTCTTTGTTCCCATTCACATGTTGCTGAATGAAGTAGGATAAAATTACAAAAGAAAGAATTTGCCTCATTTCTCACTGAAAAAAATTGAGGCTTTTTGCTAAGGATTCCCTCTTATCACCTCCTCTTTCTCTGCATCTCACATCCCTCAGATACCTTCCCCTAATATCTCCTCCTTCACTCCTGTCTCACACGAATAAGTGGTCAATTTCTTTGCAAAGATAAACTCCTCTATACACACAAGTAGTGCAAGAACATTTTGTCTTCTCCATGATATTGCCTCTCCACCAACCCATTGCATCATTTCCACTTTTACTTCAGTCTCTCCATATCGATTGCTTGCTTCCCTACAGCCTTCAAGTATGTCCCATGTGCAACAAGCTCTGTATCATCATCCTATGTTTCTCTTCTCTTTCATGGCTATTTTGCTGATCAGTCATTTCCATCATGTTTGATTCTTCATGACCCCATTTAGGGTTTTCCTGGCAAAGACACTGGAATTTTTTGCAATTTCCTTTTCCAACTCATTTTACAGATGAGAAAACTGAGTCAAACTTGCCCAAGGCCACATACCTAGTAAGTATATGAGGCTATATTTGAACTCAGAAAGATCATTCTTCCTAATTCAAAGCCCAGTACTTTATCCACTGTGCCACCTAGCTGCCCTTCCTTGAAAAGTTGTCTAAAATTGTCACTTCCACTTACCTCCCTCTTACTTTTTGCTTTGGTCTCTGTACCCTCCCTTCAAACTTCATCATTCAACTGACGCTTGTTTTTCTAATTTTGCCATTAATCTTGATTGCCAAATCTAAAAAGCTCTTTTTGGCTATTGGCTATCTCGACTTTTCTGCACACTTTGACACTCTAAGTTGCCCTACTCTTGATATGATGTCCTCTCTGGCCTTTTGCAATGTTATAACCTTCTCTTACCTCTACCTACATGACTTCTCCTTATCGGTATCCTTTACTGGTTATTTATCCACAATATATCTGCAGCCTGTGGGTTTCCCCAAGACTTTGATTCTGGATCTTAGTCTTATTCCATATCCTTTACCTTGGAATTCTCACCAATCCCATGGATTCAATTATCATCTATCTTCAAATATGTCTCAGATTTACTTATCCAGCCACTGGTCTTTTTCCCTGATGTTAGACTGGAATCTCCAGATGCCGTTTGATATCTCAAAATGGATGTCCTATAAACAGTCTTCAGCATGTTCAGGACTGAGATAATTTTTATTTGCCTGTTACCCTTCCATCTTCTTAACTTCCTTGTTGCTGTAGATGATACAATCATTCTCCTAGCCACTCAGATTTATAACCTAAGTGTCATTCTCAACCACTCATTTTCTCTCACTTACTCCTATTCAACCCATTGCCAAAGAATAACTGAAATCAGGCTACTAGGTGGCTCAGCAGATTGAGTGTGTCCGAAGTCAAGGAGATCTCAGTTTGCATTCAGCCTCAGATATTTATTAGCAATATGAGCTTGAGCAAGTCACTTAAACTCTGTTTACCTCAGTTTTCTAAGCTCTAAAATGGGGATAGCAATATCCTGCACCTCCCAGAAAAATTATGAAGATCAAATAACAACATAATTTTGAAGTACTTAGCACAAGACTGACACATAGTACACACTATATAAATATCACCTATTATTAAGTAGATTCTAGTGTTTTCCCTCTGCTAGTCATTTCATTTATATACCTTCTCCTGTGTTTGTCTTGTATATATTGTAATTGTAATATTTTTTGTCTGTTGTCTCCCACATTAGATTGTGAGCAATTCAAGCCCAAGGACTGCCTTTTTCCTAGTAGTAGTAGTAGCAGCAGCAGCAGTAGTAGTAGTAGTAGCAGTAGTATTAGTAGTAGTAGTAATAGTAGTAGTAGTACTAGTAGTAAGTAGTCTAGTGGTAGTAGGAGTGGTAGTGCTGGTGCCATTGGTGGTAGTAATAGTAGTGGTTGTAGTAATAGCATTTTGAAATAGCAACTTTAAGATCTTTTTTTAAGTCATGGGGGATTTGCTATTTCAACCTTTAGAACATATACCAATGACAACAAATCCCTTGTTCTTATCTAATATATATTATTATATCTAATATGATTATATAATATATAAAATATTATGCATAATATATTATTTATAACACATTATATATATAATGGAATAATATTATATCTAATATATAATACCTACATCATATTTTCTTTTGAAAATTATGTGCTATTATAAGTATATATCATTCCCTCTTTACATGAGGTTCTTCTCTTTTATGCCTTCAATATTCATTTCCTATTTTCTATGTAAGGTTTACTCTAATAGTTATGGTAAACATGAATTTGACTAAAACTTGCAGTTTGATATTTTATTTTCTTCACTGCATCTCTAATTATAGGCCCAGATCACAAGCTATTTGTAGAATTTTGAAAAAATGCTAATGGATACCATCTTGAAGAGAAGCTGAAACTGTTCTTTGTTTTCAAGGAGGAGAGAAAAGTTGCTTTATGACTTAGTCTTCAGTGTCTATACCTGGAACAATCCCTTGTTGGTATTTCAGAAAATTTTCATGCCATAATGATCTGAAAGCAGTGTTTGCATCTCAAGACCTTTGAATAGTCTGAGGAAACATGTAATTCAAATAACTAAAGGAAAGACATTTTCTTTTTTTAAATAAGTTTTTTAAAAATGCAATTATTTACAAAGGCAAAATGTCTACTTCACACTCATATACTTCAAGCATTCACAATTTGTTCAATCCCTGGTTATATAATCATTCACACCTAATAAGGGCTTTGTGGATAATTAGGTCTACTACTACTACTACTACTATTACCACTACTGATAATAATTATAATAATAATAATTTTTTATCAAATAAATCATTGAGATCATATGGTATATGAATAAAGAGCTAGACATTGAGTCATAAAGACAACTCTGTAACTGTAAAGCTCTGGAAGATGCTTATCTGCACTGGTAAGAACAAGTTCTCATCAATAACTACTTATGTGTGAGAAATCACAGAACAGTAAAAAAAAAAGCCAAAATTAAAAAGATTAAAATCATAAAATCATTATACTTACCATTTAATTAAATTTTAATACTTAAATTACTGCAATTATTATAAAATTGCTATAATTAATAAAATATTATGTAGCATAGACTCCAGAATTTATAGAGACTTAAATATATCTAGACAGCTTCTAAATAAAGATCTTTGATAAGCATTAAATTGTATCTATAATATTTTCAATATCTAATGCCATTAAGAGGTGGCTTGGTATATAATGGATACAGAGCTAGTCTTTCATCCATGAAAATTTCTACATATGTTGCTAAAGAAACAGAAATATATACTTCACCAGAAGATCATTTCACAAGCTCTTAATTTTGGCAGAGTTTACTATCATTGTACCTAAACAAAATGAGCTCTGTTCTCAGGTTATAATTCTTCCATTTTGATTTTCCTTTTTAATTATGATACTTTAATTTTTTATTTAAACCCTTTAGCCATGTCAATCTATAATTCTATATATAAAACCATGCCTCCTCTCTTTTCATCTTCAATTATTTATTTAAGAGATTTGGCATGCAGAATGTGAAAGGAATTATGGCACATCAAGAAATAGTACACTTAGGAGATAAGCATGATCTATTAAAGGTGGAGAATAAATCACAGGTCACCCAAGATGGCTTACATATAAAATGTGAAATAGGCAATGCTTCTAATTCATTTAATCAAGTATAATAAAAAAACCTTTTTTTTAAATTTCAATCTCCTTTATGACAGATAGAAGGAAATAATTTTTGAATTTGGAAAACATCAATTGTTAATTCTAGATCCTAAAGCAGAAAGTTTGGATTCCTTGACTCTTTATTAATTAATATCATAAAGAAATAGGTGGGGGCAGCTAGGTGGGGCAGTGAGTAGAGCACTGGCCCTGGAGTCCTGAATTCAAATCCAGCCTCAGACACATGATATACTTACTAGCTGGGTGACCTTGGGCAAGTCACTTAACCCCAATTGCCCTGCCTTCCCCCCTGCAAAAAAGGAGAAAAAAGAAGAAATGGGCAACAAGAGATTTTCCTTTGCTTATTGAGCCTTTGCAATAAAGGGACTACTAAATCAGATTTTAGAATATGAGAGAATGGTTGCATTACTTTTTGTTTGAAGATGATTGTACACTCAGTGAAGCCTCTGAGACTCAGATTCAACAATGAGATGCATGAATTCTCTGCTGCTTGTGCCAATTTTGGTCTGACTATTAACACCAAGAAAACAGAGGTCTTCACCAGCCAGCACTGACCCATCCATATGTGGAACTATTAATTATAATAAATGGAGAAATTCTGAATGCTATAATCTCTGTTCACTTTTGTCTTGTCTTGTAGGCTTTTTAAGTTAAATAATCTATCATCAGTGTGTTAACTGACCTTGAAGCACTTTTCATCCTCATTGAAGCTGGCTGACAACAACACTGAAAACATCATGCTAAAAAGCATGGGAGCAAGTACTTTAGAAAAGAAGTTCTTTGATTCTTATCCAAATGGCATGTGTTACTATCACTCACAAAAACTAGAGAAACCAGGTTTTGTTTGTGGTAAGTTACTCACAGTCAACACATGCTAATAAATTGGCCATGATTTTATCTGGACCACAGAAATAGGTCTAAATGTGAAGCCTTATATGTATATGAAAGATGATAAACCTCCCGACAATACAAAAGCTATCTTAATACAGGACAGGGTAACATTTTACTCTCAACACGGGCATATCTGACTTGTCATACTTCTTGTACATAATTGCTCCTTTTTATTATTTGTAGATGATTTGGAAGTTCTGATAAATAGGAAGCCATAGTCCTGCCTTCAAAATATTCATCTCTATGTTCTATCTCTTGCTTTCATTGTGTCCCTATTATCTCCAGCTACAACCAACTGCATTTTATGCCTGGCAGGGAATTTTTCAATTTCTGTTGTTATCAAGGAAGGCTAATAATAAGAGTTTTGTCAGTTATCTCATGGACAGTCCAGAAAGTGATGCCAAGTTCAAAATAAATATTTCTCTCCTTTGAAAGCATAATTCATTCTAGACAATGGTGCAGAGAAAAGTAAAGAGGAGGGGTTTCTTAGTCACAAGTGTGAAAAAATTCTGTGAAGAGTAAAACATGAAATTTATTGAGAATGGCTATTTTGTTTGGACTTTGTCCAACAATTCTGCCATGGCATGGCTAGTATATATTTCCCTGACATATACTTTGCTTAATATTGATCATCAGATCTAAAGACATATAGGAGAGACAACCTATTGAAAGAAAAGTTTTAAGACTGAATTTTGCTCTGACAATTTTTTTTTATTCAGCAAACAGAAATCATGGAAGGTTTTGCATGCAAAATGATGCCAAAATAAAAATAGCTTTAAAAAAATCATGGAATTCCACAGCTCTGGTCAACTTATTGTAAAAAAAAAAAAAAAAAGAAAAGAAAAAAATCTAGAAATAATCACTGCTCTTTCATGGGAACTTTCACTTGGTCTGATTTGTCATGCTGTGAAATTAAGACTCTCCATCAGCAAATGTACTTTGAGGGTCCTCTTATCTAGCAAGGAAGCGGAAGCACACTTGCGCAGATAATACGGTGTAGTGTAGGTCTTGAAAAAAAAGGCCTCATAGTACAACTTGGTTTCCTCACTAGTATACTTTCGAGTAAAAGTTAAAGAAAAGAAATATACATGAATTTTATTGATAGAGTCTCTCTTGACAACAATGAAAATATAAGAATAGAGGTTATTGTTTCCTATGGCAACATAAGTCATGTGAAGCATAATTATAATATTCATATTAATAACTAGCATTGTGGAGAGCTCAGATCTGCAAAGTGCTTTACATATGTTAAACTCATTTGATTTTCACAACTCTGTGAGTGAAGTATTATTATCATCATTTTACCAATAAGGAAACTAGAAAGAAATTAAGAAACTTGGCCAGAATCACATCACTATAGTTATCCCTTCAACATCATGATTTTCCCCATCACCATTTCGATATATTTCAGTAGGCCTAAAAAATTGAAAGATAATTTTGGGGAACTTCTGTAGAAGCCACAGATAATAGGCAAAAGCCTACAGATGACAAAGAGGTTTTTTCCAAGTACTTAAGCGAAATTTTACAATAAAGTACCATAAACACCCCATAAAAGGAAAAAAAAATCAGACTTCTATGGTATGAAAAGAAGGCCAACAAATTTCATGGAAATTTTCCAGATCGGGGGGTGCTGTGTTTCTAACCCCCACTATGTGAAAGGGAAAACTGTATTAAACATATGATGCAATATTTGAATCCAGGTCTTTTGAGTTAAGGTCTACTGCAAATCTAACTGTAGATGCATAAGGTTTTCAGGTATGTAATCTGAGGTCCTTTCTGACTCAAAAGCAACTAAAAATGTGTTAATAAGATCACATGGATAAGATGACATATAAATTCTAACAAAATAGTTCCAGAAAGGTTTGTTGAGGTTTGACATTTTCCTTAGTATCCATAAGAACAGCAATAAAGTCTAAAATTACCTGATTTTATCCTCCTGGTGATCCTGTGAAAAAGAAAAACTTGTCATAACAGACAGGAGACTGGACTTGTGGTCACAAGACCTAGGTTCAAGTCTTAATTTATTGACTTATTAACCATGTGAATTTGAGTGTCATGTCACTTGTCTGGGATTCATTTTCCTCATAAATAAAGCACTTTCTTCCCATTCCCATTAGCTATGACACTAAAAATGTAAATACAGAGTTTACAAAAGTACTTTGCTTTCACCAACACATGTTCTGGTGACACTGGCTTTACTTTTCTGCAAGAACATATTAATTTCCAACTCTTGGCATGTCATTGGCTAATTCTCACACCTGGAATTTCCTCTCTCTTCACCTTCGTCTACTAGTCACCTGGCCTCCTTCATGCCTCAGCTAAAATCTCTGCCTTCTCTTATCATACCTTTTCTAATATTGCTTAATGGTAATACCTTCCCTTTGAGATTATCTCCAAATTATCCATTATATATTTTATTTGTACATAGATGTTCACATTTTAAGTCCCCTCTTATATTGCAAGCTACTTGAAGGAAAGAGTTATCTTTGTCTCTCTTAATATCCTCAAATGTTAGCACAGTGCCTAGCACATAGTAGGTGTTCATTAAAAGTTTGAGTACATATCAACCTGGTAAGGAGGGTGGTACAACCATACATATCTTCAATTTTAGAAACAAAGCTCTAGAAGTTGAATGACATATCAATGATCACACTGAAAGATATATGATGATAAGTAGCAGGCCTAGGATTTAAATAAATTTTACTGACACTTCAAGTCCAAGGTGCTTCCATCATGTGCTTCTCTGATGTTAAAGATAAGATGATTCCAATCACCTTTTCCCCATATTTCTCAATATAAAGCCCAGGAAAAAACCCTTAACACATTCATCTAATTGTTAAATCTTTCCCCACATAAATGCTGTTGATGGGTTGATTGATTGTTACTAACTCCCATAATGTGAAAGAAGCATCCAAAATAGTCATACTAGATAATTACTAATGAAGACTGGCTTCCTCTAGTTTACCAAATATAAACTGCTATAGAACTTTACAGGAGAAGAATAGAATTAGACAAAGACACAAGATGAAGATGATTTCTTGTCTGATATATATATATATATATATATGTATATATATATATATATATATATATATATATATATATATATATATATATATATATATATATATATATAATTGTCAATAAATTCCAATGCATTTTGGTAACCAAGATTATTCCTCTTTTATATAGCTGAGATAAACTTTAATTTTCTGTGGCAAGGTTTTCTTCTGAAATCTCTAAGTATTCCAAAACAATAACCTCATTTTCATTTCTATGAAGACTTGCCCACAAGATAAAAATGACCACAAACAAATAAATATTAAGCACCTCAACAAACTTGAATTTATGTACATTTTGAAATACTAGCAAGTAGATCAAAGAGGCTTAGATTTTTGAGGCATTCCAAACTGGCTCCCATTGATTGGATTTTGGGAGACATTTTAGGAAAATATTTGAGTGGCTGAATTTTTTAAAATAAATTACAAGTGTAAAAAGCTCAAGAGGGCTTTCTTGAGATATGAAAATGTTTATTAAAAGGATGAAGACTGGCAGGTGAATTAATAAAGGCATGACATTTTCCAGGTCACCAATGTTCTATATGCAGAATAAGCTTTCAATTCCTCAGTAGCTGAGGAAGTGTTCCAGTTTGGTGATTCCTTCATTGTCTCTGAAGTTAGAGTTAGACATTTAGAGATCAGAAAATGGAAGCAGGGCAAAGAGCCATGAAGAAATAGTGAATTTTTAATTTTTTATGCAAAACAGTCATATTTAACATAGCAACTAATTCCCATTTTAACTTGTCAAAAATAATGCATCTTAAATCATAATAACTTGAGGCAACTGTACCTTGTGAAAATTCTTATTATTAATTTTTACTTTAATCTACCAGCAATAAAAAGGTAGTAAAGATGTCACAATGTTTCCTTCATTTTTGCATTTGTTATGGAAATTATTTATCACAGTGTGAGTTGACAGAAAGGAAGCAGATTTTTCTTAAGTTTGAGTGAGCTCTTTCAACAATTTTCCAAAATTAAGTATTCACATCATTAAATAAGGCAGTAGGTATTTTCTTCAACATGGCACAATCGAGCAACAAGCATTTCTCATGTGCCTACTATAGATCAGCCAGTGTGCACTGGAATCTGAGGACACAAAAAGCAAATATAAAAGAGTCCCTGTTCTCAGGGACCTTACATTTAATTGGGGGACTAAGCAACATATACAAACAGATTATACATATAGGTATACACATACATATACATATACATAAATTATAAATGTGTATTATGTAAATGTGTATCTGTGTATGTATAAGTATATGTATGTCCCTGTGCATCTGCATTTACATATTCAGATATACAGTGTTACATATTATGGTTTATGTCTAGTTTCTTCCAAGAAATTATCAAGAAAAGCTGCCCTGAAGACCCAGAACTAGAGGCTAAAATAGTCACTGAAGTAAACAACCAATTACCTCCTAAAGGAGATACCAAAATGTAAACATCAAGGAATATTGTAGCCAAATTCCAGAATTAACAAGTAAAGGAGAAAATATTTCAACAAACCAGAAAGATGCAATTTAAATATCATGGAACCACAATCAGGATTATGCAGGACTTAGCAACTTCCATATTACAGGATCAGGGTGTTTGGAATATGATATTCTGGAAGAAAAAGGAGCTTGGATTACAACCAAGAATCAACAAGCCAGCAAAATTGAGCCTAATCTTTTGGAGAAAACATGGAAATTCAGTTAAATAGGGGACTTTCAGTAATTACTGTTAAAAAAAATCATAACTAAAACACTAGAAAGCATAGGAATAAGTGGAACCTTCCTCAGAATTATAAATAGCATCTACCTAAAACCATCAACAAGCATTATTTGTAATGGGGATAAACTGGATGCATTCCCAATAAGATCAGGGGTGAAACAAGGATGTCCATTATCACCCCTATTATTCAATTTGGTACTAGAAACATTAGCTGTAGCAATAAGAGAAGAAAAAGAAATTGAAGGAATTAGAATAGGAAAAGAAGAAACTAAATTATCACTTTTTGCAGATGATATGATGATTTATCTAGAGAATCCTAGAGAATCAAGTAAAAAACTACTTGAAATAATAAACAACTTTAGCAAAGTTGCAGGATATAAAATAAACCCACATAAATCCTCAGCATTCCTATACATTATTGACAAAGCCCAACAGCAAGAGATAGAAAGAGAAATTCCATTCAAAGTTACTGAAGGCACTATAAAATATTTGGGAGTCTATTTGCCAAGACAAACCCAGGGCCTATATGAACATAACTATGAAACACTTTTCACGCGAATAAAATCAGATCTAAATAAATGGAGAAATATCAGTTGCTCATGGTTAGGCCGAGCTAATATAATAAAAATGACAATTCTACCTAAATTAATCTATCTATTCAGTGCCATACCAATTGAACTACCAAAATTTTTTTTTTTTTACTGAGCTGGACAAATTAATAACAATATTCATTTGGAAAAACAAGAGGTCTAGAGTATCTAGGATATTAATGAAAAGACATGCTAGAGATGGTGGCTTAGCCACACCAGATATTAAACTGTACTACACAGCAGCAGTCATCAAAACTGCCTGGTACTGGTTAAGAAACAGGGGTGTGGATCAGTGGAATAGGATAGGTACACAAGTAGGTGAAATCAACAAGTTTAGCAATCTACTCTTTGATAAACCCAAAGAGGCCAGTTTCTGGGCTAATAATTCACTATTTCACAAAAACTGTTGGGAATATTGGAAAATGGTAGGGCAAAAACTGGGCATAGACCAATATCTCACACCATATACCAAAATAAAGTCAAAATGGGTTCATGATTTAGGAGTAAAAGTTGATACTCTAAGTAATTTGGGAAAGCAAGGAATAGTTTACTTATCAGATTTGTGGAAAAGTAAAGAATTCATGACCCAACAAGAGATAGAGAGCGTTACAAAATGCAAAATGGATAATTTTGATTATGTCAAATTGAAATGTTTTTGTACAAAAAAAGCCAATGCAACAAGAATTAGGAGGGAAGCAGAAAATTGGGAGAAAATCTTTGCAACTAGTATCTCTGATAAAGGCCTCACCTCTAAAATATACAGGGAGCTGAGCCAAATATATAGGAATACAAGCCATTCCCCAATTGAGAAATGGTCAAAGGATATGAACAGGCAGTTTTCAGAGGAAGAAATTAAAGATATCTACAGGCATATGAAAAAATGCTCTGGATCACTACTGATTAGAGAAATGCAAATCAAAACAACTCTTAGATACCACATCTCTCCTGTCAGATTGGCTAAAATAACAAATCAGGAGAATGATAAATGCTGGAAAGGATGTGGGGAAATTGGAACATTGTTGCGTTGCTGTTGGAGTTGCGAGCTGATCCAGCCATTTTGGAGGGTGGTGTGGAACTATGCCTAAAGGGCTATAGAAATGTTCATACCCTTTGACCCAGCAATACCACTTCTAGGGTTGTATCCCAAAGAAATCATGAAAGCGGGAAAAGGACCCATATGTACAAGAATATTTATAGCAGCTCTCTTTGTGGTAGCCAAGAATTGGAAAGCAAAGGGATGCCCATCAATTGGGGAATGGCTGAACAAGCTGTGGTATATGAAGGTGATGGAATACTATTGTGCCATAAGAAATGGGGATGATGCAGACTTCATAACAACCTGGAAAAACCTACACGACATAATGCTGAGTGAGCGGAGCAGAGCCAGGAGAATGTTGTGCACAGCCACAGATATGTGGATTCCGTGAGGACCAACCCTGACATACTGCGCTTTTCTCAGCAACCTAAGGGGCAAGGACAACTCCAGGGGACTCACGATGGAGAATGCTATCTTCATCCAGACAAAGAACTGCGAAGTTTGAATACAGACTGAGGCACACTACATGCTCGCCTTTTCTGCTTCTCTTTTGTTTTTGTTTTTTGGTTTTGTTTTTTTTTTTTTTGGTTCTGTTTCTTCTTTCTCATGATTCATTCCATTGATCAAAATTCTTCTCCACGACTTGACTAGTGCATAAATTAATTCAATGCAAAGTCATACATGACAGGTATATGAGACTCCATGCCGTCTTGGGGAGGGAGGGGGGAGGGAGGGGAGAAAAACTGGAACTCAAAACTATGTAGAGCCGTGTGTGGTAAACTAAAAATAAATAAAGACATTTATAAAAAAAATCATAACTGAACAGATAATTTGATCTTCAAATTCAAGACTCAAGAGAAGCATAAAAGGGCAAACAGGAAAGAAAAAATAACATGTTACTCCATAAGGCTAAGCTGTTTGGATACCTGCATGGGCAGATGATACTTGTGACTCTTGAGAAGTGTATCTTTATTATGAAGTTTAGAAGGGGTATACCTAGACAGGGGTGTGGGAATAAATTGACTTCAATGTGATGATAAAACACAAATTAAGGAGTTTAACAAAGGGACTATGCTGGGAGAAGAGGAAATGAGTAGGGGGGGAAGAGTAAATTACATCAAATGAAGAAGCACAAAGATCTATTACAGTAGAGAGAAAGAAGAGAGGGAGGTGAGTATTTTTTTGAAACATACTTTCATCAGATTCAGATCAAAGAGGGAACAAAATATGCATTCATTTGAGTATAGAGATCTATCTTGCCCTATGAGAAATAGGAGGGGAAAGGAGATGGAAAAGGGAGGGAGTGGATAGAAGACACAGAAGAAGGGAGGAAAGAAGTACTAGGGGAAAGAAAAAGGAGTGGAGCTGATAGAAGAGAGGGCAGATTGAGGGAGGTGGTGCTCAGAAGGAAAACTCTGGTGAAGAGAGAAAAGGAAAAAGGAGAGAGAAAGTGTAAACAGAGGGAAAGTAAATGGAGAGAAAGACAGCATTAGTAAACTCCCCATAAACTCACAGTTAGTGAACTCTTCCATAAAACTGAAGCACAAAGCAAGAAATCTACCTTGCTCTATATGTAGTAGAAGGGCAAAGGGGAAAGAAAAGGAAGGGGGCTGATAGAAGGGAGGGCAGATTGAGGGAGGTGGTGGTCAAAAGCAAAATTCTAGTGATGAGGAGAAGGAAGAAAGAAAAGCATAAATGGGGGGGGGAAGATAGGATGGAGAGAATGACACAGTAATCATAATTGTGAATGTTAGTGGCATGAATTCTCCCATAAAACGGAACCATATAGAAAGGTGGATTAATAACCATAACACTACAACATTCTGTTTACGAGAAACACATTTGAAACACAGGGACACACACAGAGTAAAGGTAAAAGGCTGTAGTAGAATATATTATGCTTCACTGAAGTAAAAAAAAAGCAGGGAGAGCAATCCTGATCTCAGAAAAAAGCAAAAGTAAAAATAGATCTAATTAAAACAGATAAGTAAGGAAACTACATCCTTCTAAAAGGCAGCATAAACAATAGAGTAATATAATTACTAAACATATATGAAATAATTGGTATAGCATCCAAATTCGCACAGAAGTTAAGTGAGTTACAGGAAGAAATAGACAGCAAATCTATACTAGTGGGGGTCTTCAACAGCCCCTTCTCTGAACTAGTTAAATTATCCACAAAATAAAAAAAGAAAGAAGTTAAGGAGGTAAATAGAATTTTAGAAAAGTTGTATATGGCTGATGCCTGGAGAAAATTTAATGAGATAGAAGGGAGTATAATGTTTTTCTCAGTGGTACATAGCACCTACACAAAAACTGACCATTTACTAGGGCATAGAAACCTCACAATCCTAAACAGAAAGACAGAAATATTAAATTCATCTTTTTCAGATCACTATGCAATAAAAATTACATGTAATTAAAGACCATGGAAAAATAGACTAAAATTAACTAGAAACTAAATATTCTAATCCTAAGTAATGAGTTGGTCAAACAACAAATCATAGAAATATTCAATAACTTCATCCAAGAGAATGACAGCAATGAGACAATATAAAAAATACAAATAGGATAGAGCCAAAGCAATTCTTAGAGGAATTTTTATAGGTCTAAATGCTTATATGAATAAAAGACAAAAGCTGTATATTTTGAGAATCCTAGAGAACCAATTTAAAAACTACTTGAAATAATTAACTACTTTAGCAAAGCTGCAGGATATATAATAAATCCACATAAATCATTGGCATTTTTATATATTGCCAACAAAGCCCAGCAGCAAGAGGTAGAAATATCAATTCCATTTACAACTGTGGATAATATCAAATTTTGGGGAATATACCTACCAAGACAAACCCAGGGGCTGTATGAACTCAATTATAAAACATTTTTCACACAAGTAAAGTCAGATCTTAATAACTGGAAAAAATATCAGTTGCTCATGGCTAGGCTGAGCTAATATAATAAAAATGACAATTCTGCCTAAATTAATTTACTTATTCAGTGCCATACCAATTAAAGTATCAAAAATATTTTATATATCTGGAAAAATAATAATAAAATTCATCTGGAAGATCAAAAGGTACAGAATATCAGGGAATTAATAAAAAGAAATGCAAGGGAAGGTGCCCTGGCTATATCAGATATAAAAAAAAATTATAAAGAAGTAATCATCAAAAGTACTTTATACTTGCTAAGAAACAGAGTGGTGAATCAGTGGAATAGGTTAAGCACACCTAGTTCAGTAAGACAGAGTATTCAATGAATATAGTAATTTACTGTTTGATTAACCCTAAATGTCCAGTTCACTATTTGAAGAATAACTGCTGGGAAAACTGGAAAATAATATGGCAGAAACTGGGTATAGACCAATATCTTATTCCATATAAAAAGATAAGGTCAAGATAGGTACATGGCTTAGACATAAAGGGTGATGCCATAAGAAAATTAGGAGAGCAAGAAATAGTTTAGCTGTCAGATCTATGAAGAACAGAAGAATTTATGACCAAACAAGAGATGGAAATGAAACGCAAAATAGATGATTTTGATTAAATTAAAAAGTATTTGCACAAAGTCAGTGGTAACAAGATTAGAAGAAAAGGAGAACACTGAAAAATAAGTCTTGTTGCCAGTGCTCCTGACAAAGGCTTCATTTCTCAAATATATAGAGAACTGAGTCACCTTTATAACAATGCAAGTCATTACCCATTTCCTGCTCATATCAAAGGATATGAGTAGGAAGTTTTCAGAGGAAGAAATTAAACTTATCTATTAATCATATGAAAAAATGCTAAAAATCACTATTGATAAGAGAAAAACAAATTAAACCAACTCTGAAGTACCACCTCACATCTATCCAATTGGCTAGTTTGACACAAAAGGAAAATGATAAATGTCAGGGCAGATGGAGGAAAATTGAAACACTAATGCATTTTTTGTTGAGTTGCAAACTGATCTAACCATTCTACACAGCAGTTTGGAACTAAGCCTACAAAAATACTCAAACTATGCCCAACCATTTATCCTGCAATACTGCTACTGGGTCTATATCACCAAGTGATCATAAAAAATGGAAAAGTCCACACATGTACAGAAATATTTATAGCAGCTATAGCAGGTAGGCAAGTATTGGAAATTGAGGGCATACTCATTAGTTGAGAAACAGCTGAATAAGTTGTGGTATTTGAATGTAATGGAATACTATTGTGCTATAAGACATGATGAGCAGGTAGATTTCAGAACAAAAAACCTGGAAAGGCTTACATGAACTGATGGTGAGTCAAGTGAGCAGAGCTGAGAGAATATTGTGCACAGTAGCAGGAACAGTGTGTGATGTTCAACTTTTGATAGACTTAGCTCTTCTTAGCAATGCAAGGATCTAAGACAACTCCAAAAGACTCATGATGGAAAATTCTGGCCCCATCCAGAGAAAGAACTACGGTGTCTGAATGCAGATTGAAGCATACTAATTTCTCATTTTTTTCTTTTCTCACGGTTTTCCCCTTTTGTTCTGATTTTTCTTTCACAACATGACTAATGCAGAAATATGATTAATATGCTTGTACATGTATTATCTATATCCAATTGCTTGTCATCTTGGAGAGGGGGAAAAGAGGGTGAGAGAAAATATTTTGAATTCAATATCTTATAAAAATGAAAGTTGAAAACTAAAATCAATTAATTAAAAAGTTGAGAGAGAGAGTATGATATAGTGATATAGTTGACAACTATAACTCATTTCCACATCTAAAACAATATGTGACCCTATATAAGTTACTTAAGTTACTTAGGCTCCAGACAACCTGCTTAAACTAACTTATAGGGAATTTACTGATTTCCACTGATAGAAAGTTTTCCTCATTAGGGCACTCTCTCTACCAATGAAATCACAGTTTTAACCCCAAAAATTGTTTGGTGGAAAATGCATATTTCATTTGATTTAAAATACTCTTTTCTCTTCCCGTATCACTTTGTTCAAAACAAGTAAGCTAAATATGTTACATGAGAAGTCATTGGGTAGCATATTGATATTGAACTAACATTGTTCACCAAATCTTTATCATATCTAACCAAAGATTAATGGAAAGAGCTTGGAAAGAAATCAGATGATTGATACTTAATACCAAAAGAATTGTCACTATACTGGTATCAGATCCCCCCTTCATGAATGCAGATTACAACTACTCTAGTCCATCATAGATAGTCTTCCCAAGTTTCTGTAGCTGAAAGCTTTCATTGTCTATATGTCAGTGTCTTGGAGAAGGGCCTCTTTAAACTTGCTTCTCCTGTGCTGGATCCATGTTATAGATATCTCAAATTCAACCTGTCACAACCAGAACTCAGTGCTATTTTGATCAAGGGTCCAACCATTCTTTTAGTTTCCCAGACTCGTGTTATTGTTGTTCAGTTGTTTCAGTCATGTCTGACTATGACCTCATTTAAGGATTTCTTGGTGAAGATACTGGAGTTCTTTGCTGTTTCCTTCTCCAGCTCATTTAACATATGAGTAATATAGGAAAACTGGTTTAAGTGACTTGCCCAGGGTCACACAGCTAATAAATATCTAAGACCAAATTTGAACTATGAAAAATCAGTCTTTCTGACTTCAGGGCCAGCACTTTATCCACTGGGCCACCTAGCTGCCCCAGACTTTTCCTTATCCCTTCACTCTCTCTCAATTGAAATATTCAATCAATATCCAAATCTTGTTTTTCTGCCCACATCACATCTCCAGTAACTGTCTATTTATGTGTCCTCATACAGCCGCCACCCTATTTCAGCCCTTCATAATCTCTCCACTGGATTATTGCAGAAACTTACTAATTGGACTCCTTGCCTTTTCCATTTCCTTTCTTAGTTCAACTTCTAACTCTGGACTTCTCCTTCAACCACAAAATTAATTCTCACTTTTACAGATGTCTCTGTCTCTGCAGTTTTCTCATCCTCAAAAATCACTTGACCACCATGGCCACTTTGATATTTTGATGGCAAGTTCCTCTCAGAATCCCCATTTCGAGGAAGTTCCAAGATCTATATAATGCTCACTTTGTTACTCCTCTGAAATCTAGAAAGAAAAGATTAGAGACTGGAGAAAAGTACCTTATACCTGCTACCTTGCTTTTTAGCTTTCATTTATGTTATGTCTCTTCCTCTTAGAACATAAGATTCTTGAAGGAAGAGGCAACCTTTCTTTACTCTTTTATTTTTATTCCTAAGCATAGCACAGTATCTTGCACAATAGTCAGAATTTAATAAAAGTTTTTTTTTATTTGTATACTATTTGACTTGATTTCCCAATTTTTTCCTCTCACATAAGAAGAACTGATTTTCCTGAAGTGCATCATGTCAGCTTCCTGATGCCAGAAACAGCATCATTTTTTAATTTTTGTATCCTAGCATCCAGAGAAGATTTTTGCACGTGGCAGACACTTTGTGTTTACTGAATTGATGAATTATAAAAGAAAAAAAGAATCATAACTTTGAGAACGAAGACTCTGGTACAAGAGAAATTTTGAGCACACAAGCCCAGTGTAGAATTAGGAGAGAAATGGAAGTTATGGATAAATTGCAGTATGGGACAAAGTAGTATGACTGATGAGCAATGGAGAAAAATGACAACTCAAATTTATCACATTTGCAATTTCTGAGTAATTTTGTGGTTTACGTGGGATAATTAATTATAAGCATGTACATGGATGTAATAATAAAACTCTTTTTAAAAAATTCTAATTGAGAGGTCCTTAAAATAGGAGACTATTACCCTGGCTAATGTAACTTAAGTCCAAAGTATATTATAGATCACCTTATGGGCCCCTTTCCTTCCCTACAGGAGTCTGATTTCTGAATTGACTCCACAGTATATTTTCCTCCCTTTAAGGATTCAGTGATTCAATTTGGCCATAGAAAAATGGTTGATAATTAGAGATTTAGGAGGTGTTCATCATATATCCTGAGATCTGCAGCTATCCTTATTATTGTTGAAGGCATTGTTTAAATTCTTGGTTGGATTTCACCCTGAGTAATGTTACTGACTCAAGAAATGAAGGAGAAAAAAAAGATCATTTTTTGAGGTAAATTATCCCCAAAATATATTCTGGCATAGTGAAAACTACATTTCACTAAAAACAATTAGAAAGCAGTTTTGCGGACATTGAAAAAAAGATAAAATTTTCATTATGTCATCTACTTTAGTAACCATCTTCTTTCACTACATGTACATCCCTTCATCTCTCTCCACACTCACACTTCCCAAAATCATTTTAATTTGGTAATATAAGAAAATTACCCTCAAAGCATAATCCTTCAAGAGGCCTGATTTATGTTGAACTATTCATAAGTAAAAAAACTTAATTCCACAAATTTATCTGTATTATACATATAATCTTTCCAATTCAAAGATAATTTGTGTAGAAAGTAAAGATTTAATATGTTGGGTATCTGAGCAGCTGTGATAATATTACTGGTCAGAGTAATATAATGATCTTCCATACAGTGAAGAAATTATTTTCTTATTATGGCATAAAGAAATATATATATATATATATATATATATATATATATACATATGTGTTTATGTATATATTTGTATACACATGTGTGTGCGTATACATATATAGAAAATATGAAGATGAAAAATTTAAAATACTATATTAGCAAAGTGATTATAGCAACTTATCAGGAGGATAACACACTAGAAACAGGTGGGATTTATACCAGGTATGTAGGCTGGTTTAATGTTGGGAAAACTACAATCATAATTGACCATATCAACAACAAATTTAACAGAAATCATATGATTATGTCAGTAGATAAAGAAAAAGCTTTTGACAAAATACAGCACACATTCATATTTAAAAAATGCTAGGCATTATATACAGTGGCAATAAGCTAGAAGTTTTCCCAATAAGATCAGGGGTGAAACAAGGATGTCCATTATCACCACTGTTATTCAATATTGTGTTAGTGATGTTAGCTTTAGTGATGAGAGAAGAAAAAGAACTTTGGGGAATCAGAATGGGTGAAGAACAAACAGAGCTATCCTTCTTTGCAAATGATAAGATGGCATACTTTGAGAATCCTAGAGAACCAACTAAAAACTACTTGAAATAAGAAACAACTTTTGCAAAGCTGCAGGATTTAAATAAAACAACATAAATCATCAGATATATATATATATATATATATATATATATATATATATATATATATATATATATATATATATATATTTTACTAACAAAGCCCATCAGCAAGAAATAGAAAGTGCATTTAAAATATCTGTAGACAATATAAAATATTTGGGAGTCTACCTGATGTGACAAATGCACAGATGACATGAACTCAATTAAAAAATATTTTTCACACAAGTTACATCTTAATAACTAGAAAAAAATATCAGTTACTCATGGGTTGACTGAGCTAATATAATAAAAATGACAGTGCTACCAAAACTAATTTACTTACTCAGTGCCATATCAATCAAATTACCAAAAAATATTTTATAGAGCTACAAAAAATAATAACAAAATTTATCTGGAAGAAAAAAAAGTCCAGAACATCAAAGGAATTATTGAAAAGCAATGCAAGGGAAGGTGGCTTAGCCATATGAGATTTAAGATTGTATGATAAAGTATCAATCATAAAAAGTACTTGGCACTGGCTAAGAAATAGAGTGGTGGGTCAATGGAATAGGTTAGGTACACAGCTTCTGGGCTAAGAATTTACCATTTGAAAGAAAAACTTTGGGAAAACTGGAAAATAGTATGGCAGAAACAAGACATAGACCAATATCTTACACTGTGTACAAATATAACATCAAAATGGGTACACAATTTGGACACAAAGGGTAATACCATAATCAAATTAGGAGAGCAAGGAATAGTTTATCTGTCAGATCTATGGAGAACAGAAGAATTTATCACAAAACAGGAGAGAAGGAACATTATGAAATTCAAAATGTTGATTACATTAAATTAAAAAGATTTTGCAAAAAGCCAATGCAATGAAGATTAGAAGGGAAATGGAAAGATAACAAATAATTTTTACAATCCAAAGTATATTATAGATCACCTTGTGGGCCGTTGTCTCTGACAAAGGCCTCATTCCTCAAATATATAGAGAATTGTCAAATTTATAAGAATACCTCATTCCCCAGTTGATAAATAGTCAAAGGATATGAACAGACAGTTTCCATAGGAAGAAATTAAAGATTATAGTCACATGATAAAATGCTCTAAATTGCTATTGATTGGATAAATGCATATCAAAACAACTCTGAGACAACACATCAAACCTATCAGATTGGCTAACATGACAAAACAGGAAAATGATAAGTATTGGAGAAAATGTGGGAAAATTGGGACACTGATGCATTGTTGGTGAAGTTGTGAACTGATTTAACTGATTTGAAGAGCAATTTGGAACTAAGGCCCAAAGGTCTATCAGTCTCTGTATACCCTTTGACCCAGTAATACCACTTCTAGGTCTGCATCCCAAAAGGATCATAAAAAATGTTAAGAGGACTCACATGCTCAAAAATATTTATAGCAGCTCTTTTTATGGTAGCAAAGAATTCGACATTGAGGAGAGCCCATCAATTGGAAAAGGGTGAATAAGTTGTGGTATATGAATGTAATGGAATACTGTTATTCCATAAGAAATGATGAGCAGGTGGATTTCAGGAAAAACCTGGAAAGACTTTCATGAATTGATGCTGAGTGAAGTGAGCAGAACTAAGAGAATATTGTACACCAAGTACCAGTAATGAGTGATTACCGTCTTTGATAGATAGCTCTTGTCAGCAATGCAATGATCTAAGACAATTCTAAAAGACTAAAGATGCTAAATGCTATCTGTGATTAGATGAGTAACTATGGGGTCAGAATGCATATTGAAGCATACTATTTTCTCTCTTTTCTTTTTTATTCTTTTCCCTTTAGTTCTGATTCTTCTTTACAAAATGACCAATACAGATAATTGTTTAATATGATTGTACATATATGGCCTATATCAGATTTCATGCCATTTTGGGGGGCATCACTTAGAATGCAAAATCCTATAAAAGTGAATGTTGAAAACTAAAAATGAATAAATAAATAATTTTTAAAGTTTTTTTTTTCAAAAAGTTGCAATTTCTCCACAGGTAAAAAGTCTGTATTAGAAAAACTTTCTGGATTATATTAAATCCTTGTATGAAGAAATTGAACTTTTACTGCTCAACTGGAATTTGACCCCTACATATAGTAAAATATAAAGCAATCTAATAAAAGTAAAATAATTCTGTTACAGTTGTGCTATCCTATTCTTCCTAATTGAGTAGGTAGTTTCTGAGCTTCTCATTCATCATCATACTAGCCTGATAAAAGTTTCTTTGTGCCCATGTTCCTGACTTTTCTCAATATCCCATTTAGACACAGTACTGGACTTGAGAGTTAAGAAGACCTAAATCCAAATCTCCAGTCAAAGACTTGCTGGCTATTTGGCACCAAGCAGGCTGCTTAACATCTCTGTATCTCAGTTTCTTCATCTTCAAAATTGGGAAAACAATAGCACTTACCTCACAGTGTGGTTGTGACGATCAAGAGAAACAATATTTGTGACATCATTTTAAAACCTTTAAGAGTTAGGCGAATGTTAGCAAAAATGTTATTTTTTTCTTCTGTTGACCAAGCCTCCTCAGTCATCTCTCTGACAAGATTTGGATCTCTTCCTTGGTCATGAATGACCAGAAGAACTTGGTATCTGAAGGTACAAATGGACTTATAGAAACAATAGAATGGAAGTAAGGAAAATAAAGTTTTCCATAACCTTGATGAAACCGACTTAGGGAAGGGATGTGTAGATACTGTGGGTAAAAGAAAATAATATTAATCAAATCAATTTTTAAAATGCATGCAAAGGACTAACATGTCAGAGAGGGATACAAACAGGACAATTATGTTATTACCTCATTAAATTCAACAAACACATCCCAAATTGTATATTATAGAAATTTCATAATTTCACTTATAAATGAGGGTTTTCTTCTTTTCCTTTGTAAATTGGAATGTTTATCTTTGTTTATGATTGTCAAATTCATAATAAAGAAAAATAAACTTTGCAAAATGGTAGTTAAACTGAAGAACAAAAGAAAAATCAGCACCTAAAGATGAACAGAAGAATTTGGTAAAAAAAAATCTACATGTATAATGTGTATGTAAATGAAATATGACAAGAAATCATATACACAAGAGCTGTATTTGAATGAGTAAGCATTTAACATTTCTAATAAAAAGACCTCATTAGTACTATTGTCAATAAAAGCCTTTGGCAGACTTCCTCACCAAAGAAATTCTTATTAAATTTAGTGCATAGTTTGCAAAAGAAATCAGGAAGAACTGCTTTTGTGTTCTCATATTATGTCTTATTCTTTATACTAAAATAAGAAGAAAAGAAAAAAGATTAATCCACACCATCACATCCCCTTCATTTTTCTAAAACTGTAAATGAGCTTCCACATATGATTACTAACTACACTTTTTTTCTTTGTTGACTCTGACTTTCATTTATATGGCTGTTCTTAAAACTTTTGAAATTTAAGTGAAAAATACAATAATAAGGAAATGGGATACTTGAAGGCAAAATCAATCTCACTCTTGATGGAGAGGACCATAAACCACACATTTCACAAAATATATTATTTAGGACACACATAAGCTAAATTTTCCTCAGAGCTAATTGATTTTTTGAGTTGGTGTTTTGAAGACCAAAAAGATATGAACCTTGAAAGGGGTTCCTTTTTCAATATGATAGTGTCTTCAGGGAATATGAGACTCATAAAAATGAAATGAGGTTGATATTCAAGAGCATGAATTTTTAGACTTTTATGCATCAAATACATCTGCATACCACATTTCCTCCTGCCATAGCACATTGACAGATACTTTCGGAATCATAGGTAATACAAATAATGTAGAATGTGCCTATAATTCACTGATAAAAAGCACCTCAGTAAAGAGGCAATATATAGAATTTATATCATGTTTCTAATTCAATTGGGTGACTAGGTTACTATATATCTGGGTTTATGTCTTTATGTGAACTTGTTACCTTATCTTTTCCTATACCTGTACTCATATGTATATTTGTACTCTCTGCCTCTGTCTCTGTCTCTTTGCCTCTGTCTCTGTCTCTCTGTCTCTGTCTCTTTCTCTCTCTCTCTCTCTCTCTCTCTCTCTCTCTCTCTCTCTCTCTCTCTCACACACACACACACACACACACACACACACAACCTAATTCTCAAAAGAAGGATAGATTATTGTAGGTGGCCATAAAGAAGCAACAGTTAAGTAGGTTAGGGTTGAGAATATTAGGACACTTTTAAGAACACTTTTGTTTCAGGCCTCACAATTTCCACTGAGTTATGCCCATTATGGCTCAAACAGTAGGGCTTCACATTGGAGCCATGAAGTATGAAGATGACTTAGAGAAGGAAAAAGGAAATGGAGAAAAGAAAAAGAATCAAACTAGATGAAGAAAGTAATAATGGTGGTAGTAGGAGCCAAAAAGCCATGGCACTCATTAAAAAGAAAGGAGAAATGGGAAAAGAAAAGAGTACAAAGAAGAAATGATAGCCATGGAGTTCCAAGGGGAGGAAAATGGGGGGAAAATAAATTAGAATAATGGAAACAACCTCAGGGGAAGATGAAAACAGGTGTGGTGGAAGGAGGGTGCAGAACAACACAATGAAAACAGAAGCAAATGTAAAATGAGGGAGCAAGACAAAATGAAAAGAGGCAGGTAATACAAAGAAAGAAGATAAAAAGAACAGATGGAATGATCGGTTATGAATGAAGCAATAGCAGCATGGCCATTTGGTGTGCACTGCTAAAGATCAGGCTCTTTCTCTGAGATACAGAACAGTTTGACTTGTAAAAATTTTTTTCAACAGATAACATTTTTAAAGATATAAAGCTAACAGATATGTAGATAAAATAAAATTTCACTATTATTGTCTATTGTCTGGTGCCTTTTGCAAAATAAAATTTGTGATGGTCTACAATTGCTGTTTCTTTCTCATCCCTTTTCATACTTCATGTCAACATATAATGATATCATCATCACCATCATCATCATTATTATTATAGCATTGATACAGTGTTTCACATTTAGTGAAGCACATTACATGTCATCTCATCCAATCTTCACAATTACTCTGAATGATAGGTGCTATTATTATTCCCTCTTCACAAATGAATTAAATGAAACACAGAGAGATTGAATAACTTGCTCAGTGTCACATAGCTAGTAAGTGTCTAAAGCAGGATTAGAACTCAGGTCTTCCTGACTCAAATTCCAACCCTCTTTTCATCATGAATCTACATAACTGCCAAACATATTATCTGCTACTATTCTGAATTAAGATTACCCTGGGTTGTTGATTTTTTTATATAATTATAATCTATGAATCACTATCAGTATTTTTCTATACTAGCTGTTCCTCTTGCATCTTTTCCATAAGTAACACAGTATCTCCCGCATTTGTTCCTTTGTAAAGTGGTCCACCATGAATGTAGTACAATCCTCAGTGATACCTCATAGATCTCAGAATCCTGAGTTTCCTTCAAAGCATGGCTCAGATTCTATCACATTATGGAATATTTCTCTAACTTCTCTTTCCCCAAACATATGTGTATATACATATACATACATATCTCTCTGAGATTACTAAGAATTTCTTTGTATAGATTTTATGTTTGCTTACTCTTGCACAGGTTGAATAACCAAGCCAAATCCAAATAGAATGTATTCTCAAGACTTAAGTTCATAAGTTGTTTGCATTTGCTTTTTATTATCCATGAAATTACTGGGCTTTTCAACAATAGATTGCATATTCATCACCTCACAATTTATTGGAAGGTGTTGAAGATAAGATGTGTTTATTTCCTTGTTTCATTGTGGGAAAAAAAGCAACATTCCAATAGATAGAACAAAACAATGCTTTACAGACTCATTTATAAAATAAACATGTCTTTCAAACATGTATCAAGATCATTTAAGATTAAATGAAAGGTAAATTGATATAATTCACATGGTTCAGTGACCCTCCAATGATAAACATTAAACAAGGCATAAAACAAAGTGTTATATGCTGTCATACTATATGACTAGTGACCTCTGTGATGGAGATATAGCAAAAAAGCATATATAGAGGAGCCAATTTCCAATGAATATCTTGTCCTCCATTTGTTCCTGGCTGACATTGTATTGATTGCATCTTGATGCAAGCTCCAAGAGCTTTCTGAAAGAGATCTCTTATGACTCAAAGTAGTTTGACCTGATCATTCACATGGAAAGGTGAGAGTTGGTTAATGTTTACTACTCAGATTTCAACAAGTGAGAGACAGACAAAGAGACAGAGACAGAAAGAGAAAGTGCTTCTCCATCATTGTGTATATGTGTTTGTATACATATATTCAAATGTGTGTATATATGTATGCATATATGTTGGTGTTTGCATGTGCAAGCATACACATAATGCATATGGACAATGAGCTGCATACAGCCTTGAAAAGCAGAAAGGAAGCTGGCTTGCTTTGGGACAATTGAAAAGTGATTTTATATATCCCAAATTTCCCATAACAGAAAAGGCTCATTTTAAAACAAACACACATTTTACCATTGTTGCTATATTATAAGACCTAAAACAATACTATCCCTGAAGCAATAAAGATGAAATTACTCATAGGGCACATGGTGGCCATGAGCATGCTGTAATATATAACCAAGAAGTAACCATGAGGAGTAAGATGATATCATCAAATATTTATATGACACGTATAGGAGATAGACTATTCATATGGCAAGAGAAAAAAATGACAAGTAGATAGCCAGAGTTTCCACTGGTATATTTGTTATCTTAGAAGAAATTATATAAAGTCCACAGCATGTTGTGATACATTGTGGTTAAATTTGGATATTGTATGGATAAGAGTCACACAAGATGGGCAGACATGAATGGGTTGCAATCAATATCATTAAGAGGAATTCTTTTAAAAAAGAGAAATTCTCCAATTGATTAAAATATATATCCACTTATTTTGGTACTTGAATACTACTAGTACCTAGCACAGTAACTTGAACATAGTTGGCAATTAATAGGTGTGTTTTAGATTGGAATTATACATGTGTGTGTATATATATATATATGTTTGATTCATTTTTCAATAGGCATTTATTAAAGTTCATGCTTCTCAATGTTCAAAACTTATAATTCCAGATGCCAAGAAAGGAAAAAATATATCATGTTTATATATTTGCAAATGATTGTTATTAATGAGATGGTAACCCACACACACACACACACACACACACACACACACACACACACACATACCACTTAAATATAGAGTGAACCCTGTACAGTACAGAAAGCATTTGTTTGGAAGGGATGTAACTTTTGGCTTGGGCTTACCCTCCGACTGAATATGGAAATATGTTGTTTGTTGTTCTTTAGTTCTTTTTTCAGTTGTTTCAGACTCTTCTTGACCACACTGAGGTTTCCTGGGCAAAGATACTGGAATGGTTCACTATCTCCTTCTGCAAATCATTTTGAAGATGAGGAACTGAAGCAAACAGGGTTAAATGACTTGCCCAGGATTATACAACTAGTATCTGAGGCTGGATTTGAACACAGGAAGAGGAGTCTTTCTGATACCAAGCTCGGCATTCTATCCACTGCACCACCTAGCCACTACTATGGAAACAAAAAAAGTCATTTAAACTCTCTTGGCTTTAATTTCTTCACTAGTAAAATATGTTGAATGAGATTATCTCTTTTGCCTCTAAAAGCTTATGATTATAAATTTTTTAAACAAGATTATAACTGAGTCAGAATTATAAGTTTATATTTGATGTTTGTGTGTTTTTTTCCTCCAGTGTGCTTTACCCAAATCTATATAGGCTCAATAGATAAATATCATTTGCTATGAGTTAATCACAATTTGTCTAGATTCTGACATTTCTAAGTGTACTATTTGGAAGATACTGAAGATCAAATTCAACCTAAGTCCTCTCTATATCTCTTTCTAAAAGTTTTGATTCTTAAAAAAAAAAGCTTCTAATTTCATGACTCAAATTGCTGCTCATGAACATAATTTTCTCACTACTACCACCTAACTGGGTACTTAGTTTTCTATGTTGCTATTCATTTTTTTTCTTTTTCTCCTGGATCTTCCATTATTATTATTTAATTTTTATTTTATTTATTTATTATTATTTTAGTAACTTTTTTCTTTCGATCATATGACTTTCTTGTATGGAAAAAAAGAAGAAAAGGGGAAAAAAAAACAGCAACTGAAAAAGATAGTAACAATGTTAATAACACTAAAATGTCACCTGAGTGTCAATGTTGGTCTATCAAAAATATCAAGTAACTAAAATGCCTTAAAAATGTGTGATATTAGTGTCTCTATTCCCAGCATGTATTTATTGGATGTAGAGTTCAGTGACAAATACTCCAGATTTCCATGTTGGGAAAAGTATAAACAGTGTAGGAAGCAAATGTGGAGCATTATATTTTAACATTAAAATTGCAGCTTTGCATTTGCCATGTGTGTGAAGTAGATTTACTTCCTCACTTTACAATGTTACTATTACTATTGGAAATGTTTTTAAAAAATCAGCCAAACTAATGGAAGCTTTTTGTTTCTTTTTTTTTCAACAGTGGTGATGGTAGTATGTCTAGCTAACTTCAAATAATTAGTAAATTAGGGTCTTTTGTGTTTTTTTCCCCAACTCACTTTCTAATTGCTTCATTTTATTCTGCTATATGCTTTACCCAAAACTATGTAGGCTCAAATAGCCGAATATCATTTGCTATGGGTTAATTACAATTTGTGTAGATTCTGACATATCTTAGTACACTATTAGTAAGCATAAAGCTTAAAGCTAGAAGAGTGCTAGTCAGGGTTGTATCTGATTCAGATAAATTTCCTGGAAATTTAGGTTCATTATTTGAACAGAATGAGACATTCAAAAGTTGTACAAAGTTAACAAGTAAAATATGATTTAGTTAGTTATGAAACCAGAATACTCAACATGAAGATGTAATGAGCACACATCCAGATGATTCAGCTGGGGAAGTTCTCTGGCCTGTGTTAGCTATCTAGATCCACTAGCCAAACTTTGGAGAGCTACCCCACCCCCTGCTTCACAATTAACCTTACCCACTTGCTCACTGTTTTATACCAGGGCAATGAAGGAAGTCACATCAACAATGTGAGCTCTTTGTTCACTGAGCTAACCAAGTCTCAAAGGATGCCTCATTACTTTTTGTTTTAAGGAAAAAACTCTTCAAGCTCCTAACATACTTTAAAACCTTGGTGGTAAGATCATTAAATTCTTGTAGATGACCTCAAACAACTTAAATAACTTTAAGTCAATTACTGGTCCACCCTAACTACCAGTATTCAAGGGAAAGAAAAAAAAACAAATCAGAAACATAAAAAAAAAAATTTAAATGTGACTTATCCCTGAAGGAATGGCTGAATCTGGGAGATTTCCAGGATGGACAAAGACCTGGTTCTAAGGAATCAGATTCCTGTAGTTACTGATGCCAAAATTTTGTCATTCCCAGACGGACCGTCAATGACAATAAGCAATAGTAGCACATGGAATATAGGGGCCACAGCAAAGAAACTCACTTTCTGAATAGTCACTGAACTTCATCATATATAAGGAAGAAATGTTTTATAATGCCGCCCACTGAGTATTCTCAGCCAATTAGTCAGAATTTTCCTCTCCCTTAGAGCTCTTTGGGAAGTCAGGAGTATGTAATACAAAATCTTTTTTCCCCTAAGAGGCTTCTGAGACATTACCTCCTTCTACTTTGGGGGCTGGCTAGATGCTTTCATATCCTCGTTGTTGCTGTAAAGCAAGTTCTTTCCCAGTAAGTTTACCCCTTGTTTATGTAAGGATCCCTGGAGAAGAGTTGTACTATATTTATGGGGTATTTTACTGGCAATAATGCAAAGTGGCCAATCACTTCTACTTTACAGTAAACAATGGTCTACAGCAAGTCTGAGTTTTGTTACTGCACTTACCAGTACCCATTCTTTTATCTTTGGGCCACTGCCACTGGAGCTCATCTGAAGTTAGCTGGGACTCTTCATGTTGAGTACCTGATACTGTCTGCTGCCACAGGGAACTATAGCTCTGTTCACTTCCATATGTTGCCACTGGAGTCTGTATCTCTCCCCAGTGTTAACTTTCTATGCCATAGGCATATAACTGTGAAGGTACCTGCAGCTTCAGGATATCTGTATAATTCTAGCCCAGTTTCTCATCTCTGCCCATTATTTCCCACCCACTCCCCCAGCTCAGAACCCATAGAGCCAACTTTTCCTGGTCAACCAATAATACCTGGACCAGAGCAGGACAGCTACTACTTCTAGGATCTAAACTCTTCTGCTCTATGGGGCAGAATAGTCTTATACTGCCACCTCTGGGGCCTGATTTTACCCACACTATGGAAGGTTCTACCATGCATATTTCCCCCTAGAACATGCAGAAATTTCCTGCAAGCTGTAACAACAAGGTTCCTTGCAGCTGCTGTGGAGGTATAAGACCAAGAAGAAGACCAACAACACCAGCACACAGGAGGGTTGCTAGCACAGGTTCTTTGATCTGCTTTTCTAAGGAAAGCAACTTTAAGGGTTTTGCAATCTAACCTTAATTAAACATACATATATCATTCACTTAGTTCAGGGAGAAAAGTCAGCACCCTGAACTTAAGAGAAAAGACAAACAAATATTAAATTATATATATATATATATATATATATATATATATATATATATATATATATATATATATACACACACACACACACACACACATATATATGTATTATATTAAACAGGGCAAATAACACAAATCAGCAGACAGGACTGCTGTCTGCCATAGCAATATAAACATAGTTACCAGAGAGAGAAGCACCAACATCTTGGTTTTCAAAGCCAGGGGTGGAGGGGTCCTTAAGAGCTACTCATAATCTCATCTGGTCCAATCATATGAAAATCTCACAATGAGTGAGCCCCAAAGCAAACAGGTCCTCCCACAGTTCTGAGAGTTCTTGATTCTGGATTCTCAAATCTTGATTCTGAGTTCAATGGCTATCCTCTGGGTATATGTACCCTGTTTCAGGGTGTAAGGGCTTGACCCTTCAGGTGACCTAATTAGCAAAAGGGTGTGGGCCTTCCTACAAACAAAGGCAAGACTCAATCAAAAGCACTTGATTGCCTTAGTGCTAAGAAGAACTCCAAAAGAAAAAACAGTAAAAAGTCATACTTTGCTTGCCCTTGCACAAGCTTAGACCTCCAGTGGCCACTTGTATTCAGCATGCCAGTACTATGATCATTCTTGGTACTTCTGGGGCCTGACTGTATACTTCTTGGAGAGGAGGGTAGTATGGAAATGGGGATGATGGAGACATAAAAAGCAATCATGCAGAGATTCCTTTAGCCAATGCATGTCCTTGTGCTCTAAACATCATGAATAAGGAGTAGTCATTTCTGCTGGGATTGGGGAAATATTCCTGGGGAAGGAATTTTGTGATCTTCAGGGTCCCCACAATAGAAGCTCTAGGTAGAAGTGTAGTTCATAATTTGAGGATTATAAGAAAAAAAATAAACTGATACAACACCCCTTGTTGTCATAACTAATCAAATAGTGTTGCATTATGTAGATTTGCCCGTATCCCCAAACACAGAAATATTTCCTGTTTGGGGACAAATTTTAATTATCTTTTTAAGTGCCTCAATGGCTTACACCAAAATATAACAAAATACTTGTGGCAAAATTGTGATTAGACTCTCAAATTCCAAATGGAAAACAAGCAAACAAAACCAAGAAAAACTCAGTATCTTCAGCACAGTTGTTAAAGAATCTTAAAATTCCAGGGAGCTGCTCTGCTTTGTATTCTCTCACTCTTGGAGTCCTTCATTCCAACCCTCAATGGCTGTCTTTTTCCTCATACAATTATAGAACAGAGAACTGCTGGTTCAGCTGAATAGTCACTTCCAAGAAAGCCACTGGAAACCAAACAGTTTACAAAAAATATGACTCTCTTTAAGCTAGTAAGCCTTCTTTCAGGAGACCTCCTCTGAGGCAATTGGGTGATGATAATGATTAGCAATGCAAAAAGTTGCATTTACAGCAAGGGTTGAGAAACACCTGTAGTGTTGAATGCATCTTTTTCTAAACCAGTAATTTTTCAACCTCCCCCACCCAAGTTCAGTCCCTCTAGAACACTGTGAAAGTAAACCAAGTCTTAAAGACAGCCCCAAGTAGAACTTGTAGGAGGCTTAAGTTACCAGAATTGAAGGCCCAGTAAAGCTGGAGGTAGAAAACAAAAGCTACCTAGAATTAAATAATAATAGCTAGCAATTATGTAATTGTTTATAATTCCGGAAATTCTTTACAAATATCTCATTTTGGCACAATTATCTTCAAGGTACAGTTTGGAAGAGATGCTGTAATGGATAGAGCACCAGACCTGGAGTCAGGAAGACTGAATATAAATCAGGTCTCAGACAATTCCTAACGGTATTAATCTTGGCAAGGTACTGGTTGTCTCGGTTTCCTCATCTATAAAAGGAGCTGGAGAAGAAAATGGAAAATCACTCCAGTATCTGCCAAGAAAACCACACATGAGATTTTGACTAAACGTCAACAATTCTAAATGTTGATGAAGTATACTCACATTATTCTTTTCCTAATGAGTATTCCCAGGCAGTTTATTTTCTAATCTTCCAGAAGTGGAGAGAGAGAAGCTTAGAGGAAACAATAAATGTTCTAGAGACATAACTAGCTAGTATACCTAGGTAATGCAGTTGATAAGAAAAATCTAAGTTCCAGTAGAACCTCAGATGCCTACTAGCTGTGTGACCCTGGGCAAGTCATTTAATCTGTCTGCCTCAGCTTCATCATCTGTATAATGACTACAATAAAAGCATCTTCCTTCTATGGTTGGTGTGAGCATCAAAGGAGATAACATTTGTAAAGTGCTCAGCACAGCTGACAGCATATAATAGGTTCTATACAAATCATAGATGTTAATATCATCATCATCATCATCATCATCAAAATCACCTCCAGAAGCATGAAGTTAAATGTGAGTTCACCTTTCTCCATACTTCCTTCCTCCCCTTCAATTGGATCATTGCAAAACTACACTCATTGATCTTGGTTTGGCCTGACTCAGGTCAGTCCCTCAGTTTAGGTTTGATATCAGAACAAAGTGAGACACTTGAAAGTCTTTCAAAGGTTTCTTGCAAATGAAAAATTTGTAAGTTGTATAACTCATTGACAAAAGGAGATTTACTTAGTAATAGCAGGGAAAGAATATTTTAAAATGATAAAAAGTCGTATACACCTGGAGTTGGTCGAAGTCAGTAAATCTCCTTGCCTGCTTTACCCATCTAGATCTACCAGTCAAAGCTCTGAGACAGACTCTTCCCCCTAGTCTCAAATCCTCCAGGCCTCTTTGTATTCTGACAATGAGGAAATGATGACAATAGTTGAAACCTTAGACTCTTGAGTCAACAAAATATTGAGGAATGTCTCAATACCTTTTATGGAAAAATAATTTAAAGAATGATTGCAAGCTTATAACAGTTTAATCTTTATGTACACTAACTAATGCAACAGAAACACTCGACTTAAAAGTTTTAATATATGTAATGAAATTTTATTCATCAAAGTGTGCAAGTAATACAAACAATACTCTCACCTAAGAACAAATGACCATCCTGAGACTTAGAATTTCCACCAAGCATCTTTAACACCATGGAAATTTTCTTTCTGCCCAGCCAAAATCCTTTTGTCTCCCTCCAAGGTGGTGATCTCTGACAAATCTCAATCAATCAGCACTGCCATGGAGCAAACTCAGACTGACTGAAGTCTGAAGTGCAGGAAAGCAAGGGCCATTCCTAGTTAAGACCCAAGGCAAGTTGATGGCTTGAGACTCCAGCGGATTTTTTAACACTTCTAACTATGAGCGTTCATAAGTTGTTTACCACATATTTTGATTAGTAGTTTGCTATGAAAAATACTGATAAAATGGTTAAAATATTTTTTCATTGATGGCCTAACTATGAATATTCCTAAGCTGTTTACCATGTATTTAGATTAATAGTTTACTATAAAAAATACTATAAAATATCTTTTTCATTTGTGGCCTATCATGTCAAAGGGCCCACATACATTTGTCAGTTTCTTTAAGATTAGGCACATTTTGTTTACTCTAACATACCTCACAAGTGCTTAGCTAATTATCAAAAACAAACAACTTATGTGAAAAACTCAAGAAAGCTATATCACAAAATAGAATCATCTATTCTAATAAAATAAAATTGATTTTCATTGCAACTAGTCTAATCTTCCTGGGAAGAGAGGTTAAAATATTGTTACCACCAGAAATCCACAAGGTGAGAAGGCCTAAAGTGAGAATGCGAGTTTATATTTTATCCTGAAAAGGTAATTTGGGCCAGGCAACTTAAATGATCTATCCAAGGTGACCCAGTTTCTTAGTGGCAGAGAACAGACAAGAAGCCAGATCTCTTATGTCCTGTTTCAGTAGCCTGTCAATACTATAATGCATGTCAGTGTACTATATATGAAAACTTGAATAGACAAACTATTCTACTAGACATTGAACATGATGGCTTTTAATCCTGGTGACTTAACTTCAAGGTCAGTGATCAAAAATGAATTGTAATATTAAAACATTTGAAAAACTATTCGTTAGAATTTTTAAAACAAGAACTGCTACCTTTATACATTCTCAGATTTTAAAATGTAGGTCTTTCAGCATTTATTAAAGTCCAATTCCCTTGTCTAACCATGGTATGGAGGTGACCTTGAGTTCTTAAAGGTTACGCCAGTGGATTACAAATTCTGGCATATACAATCAAGGTGAAAAGATTGAACATATAAGCCTTGTGATGGACATTTGTCCTAAACACAAGCCCAGAACCTTTCATAGAATGTTATGACTAGTATATGGGACACCAGGTGATAAATATGGGGAGTATATAGCAAATCAAGAAGACCACATACACAATTGTGAGAAAGTTCTGATCTTTGTCTGAAAAGGACACTCCAACAACAATGACATAATGAATCTTTTAAAGAATTGAAGTAAAGGCTTTCATTTGAAAATATTTGGTTATAAACATCTTAATGGAAATGATCAGCCTTTCAGAAATAAACAATTGAAAACTGTTTTCGAATCAAACTTGCAATTGCTTTTTTGGATCATTGCACAGAATAAATAGCATGCAGATGGGTGTGAAAG